>NC_138078.1:16293243-16623243 GCF_964212035.1 Myotis nattereri
GCTATACACAGCTACTACATACTGTTGAAGCTTTTTACTTTAACATTGAGCATCCATTTTCACCTGTCACTGGGCTGGGTACTTAACAGTACCCTTGTCATTTCTAGATATTGTTCTTCAGTGACTCCTTTTGCCCTCTGCCCATTGATGACACTTTCATCAACATAATAGTCTCCTTTGGAATAAGAAAATAATGAAATGGTATTGAGATCATTTTCTTCCATCGCTGCATATCAATTCTTACCTTTGCTGGGAAAGGCATTGATCATCAGCCTCTTTGAATCCAGTTCTCTCAGAGGCACACTTTGTTCTGTGAGTTGAAATATTAACTACAGCCCAGAGGGTCTCAACTCAGCCACATTGGAATCTCCCAGTCCTGAGCTCCATTTCAGATTCATTCCCTCACTGTCTCTGTGAAGTTTTTTTTTTTTTTTTTTTAATAAGAGTTCCCTAGGAGCTTGTAACGTGTGACAGGATTGAAAACCACTGATCAAGTCCAAACTAGGGACCAGCTAGAGAATAGCTAGAATGCTAGCAGCAGGACACGCTGTCTTCTTGGCACAGAGCAGACCGGCGAGCCCTGCCATCTTATTGATGCTGTTTAACAGCTCATTGGAAAGCACTTAAAGCAGTGGTTCTCAACCTGTGGGTCGCGACCCCTTTGGTGGTCGAACGACCCTTTCACAGGGATTGCCTAAGACCATCCTGCATATCAGATATTTACATTACGATTCATAGCAGTAGCAACATTACAGTTATGAAGTAGCAACGAAAATAATTTTATGGTTGGGTCACAACATGAGGAACTGTATTCAAAGGGCCAGAGGTTGAGAACCACTGACTTAAAGGCAAGAAGAGGCCTTGTCGATTTGGATTTGGGGCTACCAAGCTGTTTCCTTCTGTGCAAGAAACTCTGAGCTAAGCTAATGCTGCTTGTGTCGTTTGCTGGCATTCCTGTCCAAACAGAATCCGCTAGTCCTCAAAATAAACACGTTAATGATTTCAGCAGTGGGGATGGATACAGCTTGCCCCAGTTCCTTAGCAACCACTAAATATAATAGTGTAATTATTTCTGATGTTAAAGATGATTGTTGTCAGCTTAGCAGTCATTGGAACAGAACTTCCTATATGAAAACTGCTGTCTTCCTGGGCCTTCAATTGGTAACAAAATGGCAGTTAGTGAATAATGCCCCATTATTCAGGTGAGAGAGGCCCTTCAGACACCCTAAAATCAAAGAACCCAGGATGAGATTGAGTGACTATCTCGTCCATAAAATAGCTCTGTCCAAATGGGAGAGTTTCAACTATTGCATGCAGAGCCCCACACCCGTTGATAAGGCCTTAAAGGAAAGTGTGTGCTGATGCCTCGGGACTTCGATAGCTCCCCTAGAGCCTTATTGTTCATAGGCCTGGCTAAGGGGTGGCATCGTCAGTCTCCTCCAGTCAGTATTCTAAGTGAGTGGTTTCTAATAGAAAATCTACTTCTAAAAATCTACTTTTCCACCTTACCTGGTTTGGTTCAGTGGATAGAGTGACAGCCTGCGGACTGAAAAGTCCCGGATTTGATTCCAGTCAAGGGCACATGCCTGGGTTGCAGGCTTGATCCCCAGTAGGGGGTGTGCAGGAGGCAGCCAATCAATTATTCTCTCCCATCATTGATGTTTCTCTCTCCCTCTCCCTTCCTCTCTGAAATTAATAAAAATATAAAAAAATCTACTTTTCCTATTTTCTCCCACTCTGGGTAAGAGTTGGTCATCTTTGCACTTTGGGAAATTTAGAGCGTCCCACCCCAAAGTGAGTACTAAAATAATGTGAAATTATTTAGTAAAATCATCACAAAAATCTATTTAGCAGAATCAGAAACATGCATTGTTCATCAAGAGCTCAGTAAAGTCAAAGGTCAGGAGAGGCCAGAACTGAGTCAAGCTACTGAACTGAACTTGGGGTGGAAGGCAAGGATGTGTCCTTTTTATTCATTACATCCCCAGCACCTACGAGCTCACTCAAATATTTATTGAATGGTGATGACAGGAATGTATGCTAGACCTTAAGTTAAAATGGACTCAGCCCAGCTGGCATGACTCAGTGGTTGAGTGTCACCCTATGAACCAGAAGGTCACGGTTCAATTCCCGGTCAGGGCATGTGCCTGGGTTGTGGGCTTGATCCCCAGTGGGGGACATGCAGGAGGCAGCCGATCAATGATTTTCTCTCATCATTGATGTTTCCATCTCTCTCCCTCCCCATTTCTCTCTGAAATAAATTTAAAAATATATATACATATAATGCAGCTCAAAGGTCCCCATGCAGAAATAAGTTACTGGAGAAAGGATCATGGAGTACCTTGCCACTGGATAACTAGAAATGAATCTTAGCTTAAACTGGCCATGGTCAACATCCAAGGACCAAAACCAAAACAAAACCAACCAACCGAACACACAACGGGGACAACATGCAGGAAACAGATTGTACCTGATAGCCAGAGACTATTCCAGAGCTTGTTTCAGCAGGAACACGTCCTATGATCAAAGACTGAACCCTTTCACTTCTTGTCTTCTTGGTGTCGCCAAGTATGAATTGGGGATATGTACAGAGAACTGGGGGAGGGAAGCTCCTAAACTTCCTTCTCTCCCAGCCATGATTCTGTGATCATGAGTTAAGGATACAACACTTCCTGTCCTCATGGACCAATTCACATGTTCATTTGAGTCAGACATCCTCTGTTACATCTATTCTGCACTTCTCTTAAGACTCAAGAGAAACATTCAAGCAGATTCATCACAATGTAGGAATACTTCAACGGAAAACATGAATCTGTGTGTCTGCGTGAGGGTTACTGTTCCTCAGCTCTGTCAGGACCTGGGAAAAGGCTCAAGGGGTTATGACCAGTGTCTTCAATCATCACATGGCACACAGAGTATTGTCCCTCTCCCCAAGATGTCCCTATCCTAATCCTCAGAACCTGGGAATATGTTGTATTACATGGCAAGAAGGAATTAATGTTGTTGATGAACTTCAAATAGGGATATGTTCCTGAGTTATCCAGGTGGGCCCAATGTAATCACAGGGGTCCTTAAAAGTAGAGGAGAGAGACAGAAGTGCCACAGTAATGTGATGTGAAAAATACTGTTCTGGCCATTGATGACTCTGAAAATGGAAGAGGCCACGAGCCAAGGAATGCAGGCAGCTTCTAGAAGCTGGAAAATGCAAGAAAACGGATTCTCCCCTAGAGCCTTCATGTAGGGATGCAGCCCTGCCAACACCTTCATTTTAGCCCAGTAAAGGGCCATTTTGGACTTCTGACCTCCAGAACTGTAAAACAATAAATCTGTATTGTTTTAAGCCACTAAATTTGTTACAGCAATAAGAAACTAATACACACCTATTGAACATCTTTCATCTATCCTTAATCCCTGATATGGAAACAAGTAGAAAAAGAAAAAATGCCTCAGTTTTGTTAATGTTGATTTGTGGTTAGGCTAGTAAGTGGTATCTTGCCAACCTCTGTCCAGTGGAACACGATTCCAGACAAGAAAGACTGGTTATATCCTCAAGTTACGTAATGAGTCAGGTCCTGCCACAGGCATAGCAGATAACAGGTTTTCTTTGAACTTGGAAATTTTACAGTGACAAGTTTGTAACCAGTTGAAAAGGTCCCTGTGGAAAGGGTAAGTATCCCCATTCCTTCAGGTATGGATTCATTCCTTCTTTGAAAATGGAAGGTTACCTATGAAATATTTTAGGTCTAAACGGTGCTTTTATTAATATAGTACAGCAATCAGGCAAATCAATTCCTTTCCCCACCCCCAAGAAAGATAATGAAGGTAAGGAGATTAAACATTGCTTATAAGAAACAATACAAGCCAGCCCTACTCTGAACATTTCTTCTCATGTTTCCCACCTTTGGTCAACACAGCTGATACTCAGCTAATGTGGTTGGTTTTCTAGAATATAAATTATGGCAGTTCACGAGGACCGAAAGTACAGATCAATTAGTGCCTACAGATATTTATGCCTTTAATAATATTTTCCAATTTTACTGGTCATTTATTGGCTTGTACCTGGTACTTGATGTTTTAAAGAATTTGATCCCAAGATATACTTTGGTGCTTATGAACTGTCACACTTGGTTTAAAAAGCATCTCCATGGAAGTCTTTTTTAAATCTAATAGCTCCTACTGAATACCTAGAGAAGAAGTTTAAACATTCAACTTCAATAGCCCATGGGGACTCTGTGTGTAAACATTCTTGATAGTGTACCCTTTTATCTCGGGTGTTGTATTTATTAACAAAGGCTATTTCTCTTTGGGGCAAATGTCAGAGTTCTTAAACATGAGTTTTGTTATGCCTTCCAACGGATTGTTTTGCCCTTGAAAACATCTCTGCGGTATCATAAAAGTTGAGAACAAACCTGTCACTGTGACTCTAAATACAACTTGTCAGGAATGTTTTTGATCTGTGAGGCAGAGCCGAGTAATATGGTCTGTGAATAACAGGTGTTCTATTCTTAAATTAATTCTTTTGCTGACTACAGGCCTGGCGTTATTGCTTCTAGAGCAGGGTGGGGAACCTTTTTTCTGCCAAGGGCCATTTGGATATTTATAACATCATTCTCTGGCCATACAAAATTATCAACTTAAAAATTAGCCTGCTATATTGGGTCAAACATTTCACTAACTCACCCCTAATGCCTTGGCAGGGCCAGACCAAATGATTTCGCGGGCCTTATACTGCCAGTGGGCCGGACATCCCCACCCCTGCTCCAGAGCCTGGGTTAACATTAGAACTGCTGTTACTCCAAAGAGCTAGACCTCACCAGATGGAGTTAATTTGGCTAGTGGAGGGCCTGAGCGCGTTCTCAGGACATGGGCCGGGTGTGTGTGTGTATGGGGTCGGGGTGGGGGATCTGCTTTGATTGTTGACATTTGGGATCCCGATTTAATGCCTCCACCCCCATCTGTCAGCTTCCAGCTGATCAAATGAGCTTTTTCCCAAAGCTGCAAAAGTGGTTGAAATGGCCACGCCCCCATGTTGCCAAGGAAGTTACAAGCATTCATTCCATCAGGTGTAAGAAAGGTGGGTGGAGCCTGAGATTCCAGCACCCACTGTGGGGGGCGGGGGCGGGTAAGCACTTTCTCACGGTTACCAAGTGACCGCCTCATCGCTGGAGAAGCCTCGGGGCAATGCCGGCTGCCTCATCGATTTAGAGACCTTTCCAGGCAAAGACGACTTCAGAAGCCATTCCCTCCAACCCTTCATTCTACAGAAGCGGACACTGAGGTCAGAGAAGTGGTTTGGCCAAGGCCAGCAAGCAAGTTGGCAGGGGAGCCTAGAAGCCAAAGTCCCAACCGGGGTCCCCACGTGACCTCGCCCCCAGGCGGGTCTGTTCATAACTAGCGTTTAAGTCAGGTGCGCGCCCCCTGGCAACTCCTTGACTCTGCCCAGTGCTGCCCAGCGCAGAGGCCCGGCCTTCAGTGCTGGGGACACAGCTGGGCGGAGCTGGGCCAGCTGTGACGCCTGGATTTTTGCACACGTTTGAGAAACAAGCAAAAATGCAATTCTGTATCCCTTTATTTAGAAACAGGTGGGGAATGCTGTGTCCCGTCTGGGAGCAGGAGTGGACTGGGAGCGGGAGCGAAGGGGTTGGGGTAGGTTTGAGGGCTGATTCCAGTAGTTTGCGTGATTCAGCACCAGAGCAAATGCTTGGGCATAAGGTCAGCCTTGAACCCACATAGTCATCGTCATCTTGTCTAATATGTACAGCATAGTCTACAGTATGTATGCTCCTTATGGCTTTGTCCCGGAACACATTGCTATGACGCAACAAAAATCTCAAGTCTCAAGAGGAGAAGGTGCAAACGCTTTATGAGTTTATGGCCGAGACTGGTGCCAAACGGGTCCCCGAGGCACAGGAATGCCTCTGCTCTGTTGGGGCTCATCTGACTCAGCTGTGTCTGCTTTTCCATCTTGTGTCTTGCCCTAGGGTTCGGCTGGGTGCGCAGATGAGGCCTGAAGATGGAGAAAAAGCAAACCCGCGCTCTTTCTGTCCCTCCCTCCAGGGATGGCTGGACTGACAGGAACTACGGCCAAAGGCGTGGAGCAAGATTGCAAGCCCGCAGCTGGGTCTCTTCTCCACTGAGCAGGTCAGAAGGTAGAACTTCAGTCTCGGGTTGATTCCCTTTAGCTTTGTAAGGCCCTGGTACACGGGAGCTGGCTTCCCACAAACAGCCATTCGCGGTGACCCCGGCATTACAAGTCCCCCGTGTGTTTAGCTGGTGGATCGGTGGACATCTGATTTCAGGGTTCCCAGGAGGAGGGTGTAGTAGCTAGTGGAGAAGTCCTGACATGGGGAGGCAAGGGGGCTGGGGTACCCACACCCCCCATGGGTACTCGCTGACTTTGGGTGTCCATGAAAGAAAGCCTACTTTCTCCACCTATTAGTGGGGGTGTAACACTTGACAGTGAGTGGAGAAGAACTACTCTCTCATCCTCACCCTCCTTCACTGAACCTGTCCCCTTCCACAACCCCAAGTGGTGTGCTCTTGTCCTCTGTCCGAAGCATCCTTCCCTTTCCGGAGCAAAAGAATCCTTCCTTGCCCTGACCGGTTTGGCTCAGTGGATAGAGAGTAGGCCTGCGGACTGAAGGGTCCCGGGTTCGATTCCAGTTAAGGGCATGTACCTTGGTTGCGGGCACATCCCCAGTAGGGGGTGTGCAGGAGGCAGCTGATCGATGTTTCTCTCTCATCGATGTTTCTAACTGTCTATCCCTCTCCCTTCCTCTCTGTAAAAAATCAATAACATATATTTTTTTAAAAAAAGAATCCTTCCTTGCTTTTGGTCATTTCTGCTGACCTCCTCAAGCTTGCATCATGCTTTGGACATCCCTCACTGCAGTCCCGGCTCACTGTTGGTCATTGCTGTTGACTGACTGGCCCAAACAGAACCACCCCTTCTCGTCCTGGGAAGGGGAGAGGCTGAAAGAAACTGATGGCCGCAAAGCATCACCTGTTGGATTTCAGAATCCCCGTCCCCCATCCCTTCTCAGTAGTCTTGTCACCTTAGGTGTTGTTGCTAGCGGTCAGGAGAGGGACATTCGTTGAGATTTAGAACCCACTTGGGGATCATTTTGGCCCATCTCTGGAATTTCTCAAGCATGGGGCATTTCCCATAATTGGCAGCTATGATGGCACTGAATCTGAGTCACGTAAGTGGCACCTGTCCGTAGGGGATATGAGG
Organism: Myotis nattereri; assembly: GCF_964212035.1. Lineage (NCBI taxonomy): Eukaryota > Metazoa > Chordata > Mammalia > Chiroptera > Vespertilionidae > Myotis > Myotis nattereri. The sequence goes on from NC_138078.1 coordinate 16,300,478, forward strand.
CTTGCAAACTTCTAATCAGCCCGATACATCAATCCCACACTATGTGCTCCAGAGAAGGATTCGGGTAAAAGTGGGTCTATCTGCCCTGGGCCTCTCTCCAGGCACCTCTTTTCTCTTCCCCTGTTTCTCACCACCTTGTCTCGCCTTGCTCGTCTTCTCTTCCTGGCTGTGAGTGTCGCCCAACTGAAGCAGTAAGCACGCGTGCCCAGTTTGCCCTGAGTGCATCACTGAAGAGAGAGACCTCCTCGGTCTCTAGGCCTTGACTGCAAAAAGGAAATTTCTCCCTCCAGGTCATGGTCCTGACAGCTCTCTGTCCCACATGAGTGCTCGACAGAGTTCTTGGGGGAAAGGCCAAGAACAAGGAGGTTTCAAGCCAGCTTAGCTTCATGGTAAGCAGGGAGGTAGTTCAACCCCAACACAAGGGGGAAAGACATCCACCTTCCTTCACTGCTTGCCCCCCTTGTCACCCACAAAGCCAGTCCCCAAGGCCTCTGAAGAGGGGTGTTTGTGTCACAAGATGCTGGGCTCTGCCTGCCAGTTGCTGATTCAGGCCTCTGTCTCTGGCTTTACTGGGAGAGCCTGGCAATGCCTTTTCTACCCCAGCATGCAGTTCTACGCCTGGACTCTACCTGCTCACTTCCTCTCTGGGATGTGGGGATAGTGACTTCAAATAACTCAGCAGGAATGCTTAGGGTCGGCATCCCGTTTGGCAAACCTAGGGCCAGGGGTGAGTATAATACTCCCTGGATCACTGCAATGCTGAGCTCAGAACTTAGGTTCCCACAGTGCTCCGTGAAACTCTTTCAGAGCCTCCCTTCACTCCAAACTCTGATGGGAAGCCAGGAGACCAGCACCTGGATTTCCTGGCTGGTCCAGACATTTCTACAGGGCCCCAGGATGAACTGCTGTCGAAGTGCCCAAGTCACAAGGGAACCAGAGAGGCCTGGAGACCGAGGATTTCACCGGGGTTGTGAGAATGAGAGCAGGAGAGGAGTCTGTTCTCGGGTTGTATATGGTCTGCACCCTGGATGGCATGTTCGAGAACAGACACATGCAGGTAGCACCCCCTATTGGTATACTACGTAGTTTGGTACATCAAACTGTTACTTGAGGTCCATGAAATGGCTAACTGGTCAGAAATGGGGAAAGCCAAGGCAGAGCAGCTCCACTGGCCTTTCTGAGACAGTGTTGTTCTTTATTGCATTTCCCACAGATGATGGTGACAGGGAAAAGCAATGAAGTCAAAGCGATGGTGTGAAAGTACCACCAGGAGCACATCAGGCTGTCTGTGGCGCTCTCATTTCTGGGACAGGAAAGAACAGATGCATTACAACGCTGGGTCTTCAGTGGCTGAACTGAGAAGGTTGGCATTTGCCTTGGACGCAACTGTCTCTGTTGGGGACAGGTGAATTCTGGCAGAGCTGCGGTGGCAGGGGGCAACGTGCAGGGCCCTTAAGAACCGGAAGTAGCGGGTTGAGGGAACAGCCGCTTCCACACGTGGTGCACTTGGTGGGGGTAGGTGTAAAGACCAAAGCAGGATGCACCCCATGGGGTGCAAGTCTCCCGGGGTGCTCTGCATCGTTCCTTAGCAAGGTTAAAGTACAGCGATTCTACATGATGCTAATGAAGTTTATAGGTTGTCCAGCTGGAAACCTCCATGCAGGGCCCAGGTGTTGGGCTGAGTGGAGACTGAAGTCTCCAGACCTTCCCAGGTTCTTCCTGCTAAGCTGTAGCTCCTGCAACTCTTAACCTTTCATACACCCACCACCCAGGCACCCCCAGTGTCCCCGCCCTCTTCCCCAGCCTGTGTGGTGTGGCTCCTGTGTCTGTCAGCAGCCTTTACTTCTCATCCTCATCCCCCTCGCTCAAGCTGCTGATGGAGGCTGAGGCAGCTTTGGGTGAGGAGGGGGGTGAGGTTTTGACTGGAAGCCAGGAGAAGGTGGGCGACGGGGAGCGGGAAGGGGACCGGCTCCTGGTGGGGCTGCTCACGGGGCTCTGCTTCGGGGACAGGGCCTGAAGCATCCGGCTACTCCTCTCCTGGAACATCTGCTTCTGCAGAGAAATTAGAGAGAAAGCATCTGTTAGTTACCTGAGATCACAGCGAAACAGCAAGGAAAGGCAGGAAGGAGAGCCCCCCCAAACGTCTGCGCCCCCACATGGACTTGTACTCCAGGCCATGTTGGCCAAGACTCTCTAGGGAGGAGCTGCATGAAACTCAGGACCACGGAGCTGCTGACCCATAAGGGCACCGCCACTGCTGGTGCCTGGCACTGTCTCCTGCGTGCCCTCTTCTCCTCCATCTACAAAATCTGAGTGGCTGTTATTTGCCAGGCGAACAGCAATGTCCTGGATCCCGGAAGGGCAGCAGGAAAGAAAACCCCAAATCCCTGTCCTCATGGTTATTGTATAAGGAGGCATCACACACACAAAATCAACATAAGATGAAGGATGTCAGACGGAACCATCGTCTGAGAAAAAGAAATGGACAGAGGAAGGAAATAAAAAAAAAGAGAGGGATGTGAGCATGGAGACAAGTGGGGTGCAGTTGTAAATGGGGTGCTCAGGGGACGCCCCCCCCCAGCCCCCGAGAAAGTGCTATTTGAACAAAGACCTGAAAGAGATGAGGGAGGAGGCCACATGCAGGGAAATTAGGAGGAAGTACAGTCCAGACAGAGAACCCCGAGAAGGGAGCATGGAGTTCACGTTCAAAAGGAGCAAGGAGGCCATGGTGGCTGGAGTGGAGTCACGTGGCTGAGGAGGGGCATGGGAAGAAGGGCATGAGGGCGAGGTCGCCAGAAAAGTCCCAGCGAAGTGTGCTATGTAGGGTCTTGGTGGCCATGTGAGAATTTCAGCCTTTATGCTGAAGAAAAGAGAAACCCTGCAGAGTGCCTTTACCTCTGCAGTTCTGAGCAAAAGAGTAACAAACTGCCCAGCCGGCGTGGCTCACATTGACCTATGAACCAGGAGGTCACAGTTCAATTCCCGGTCAGGGCACATGCCTGGGTTGTGGGCTCGATCCCCAGTATGGGGCGTGCAGGAGGCAGCCGATCAACGATTCTCTCCCATCATTGATGTTTCTATCTCCCTCTCCCTCTCCCTTCCTCTCTGACATACGTAAAAATATATTTAAAAAAATAATAATAACAAACTGACTTTGGGTTTAAAAAGACCACTCTGCAGTGCTGGGAGCAGACCACAGCAAAGCAAGGGCAGGGGCAGGGAGAAGAGCCGGGAGCCGCTGCAAGGAGAATCTGAGACTGCGATGGTGCCTTGGACTAGAGTGATGGCCAGGAGCTTGGCTGGAGTCCGGGTATGTTCTTTTTTATTGATTTAGAGATGGAGAGAGAGAGAGACAGTAACATCAATGATGAGAGAGAATCCTTGATTGGCTGCTCCTGCACACCCCCTACTGGGGATCGAGCCCGCAACCCAGGCATGTGCCCTTGACTGGAATCGAACCTGGGATTCTTCAGTCCGCAGGCCGACGCTGTCTCCACTGAGCCAAACCAGCCAGAGCCCGGTCTGTTCTTTTCCCATGGTATTATTAAGGTGTCCTTTACTTAAAGTAACACCTTTTAGCATGCAGTTCTGTGAGTTTCGATAAATGCCTATAGTTGTGTGATCACCACCACAAACAAATTCTAGGAATGTCCCATCAGCCCTCAGTTCCCTCAGGACCCTTCTCTAGTCACCCCCTCCTCAGCCTCTGGCAACAGATCTGGCTTCTGTTCTGCAGTTTTGAAATATCACTGAAATGGAAGTGTGCAGTATGTGGTCTGGCTACATGTTGAGGGCAGAACCAGCAGGACTCGAGACAGATGGGCTGTGGGGCGTGGGAAGAAGAGGCATCAAGCGACTCCGGTTTCCAGCCTGTGAAACTGGAAAGCCGGCGATGCCATTTTTTGGTGCGGGGTGGGTGAGGGATGGGGAGTGGGGAGCGGGGGAGGTTGTGGGGGTGAGGGAGGTTTGGATGGTAAGATGGGTTTTCCAGTCTGGGACCTCAGGTGCCTGCTGCCTGGTGCTTTTGTAACTGAGCCCTCCCCTGACACTGACTTTCTGGGGAGCCCCTGTGTGCCAGGCCGCCCCAAGCTGCCCATGGATCTAACCTTCTGCGCTTTGCCTGCAGCACACGCCCCCCGCCCCCGCAACCCCAACACACATGCCCTTGACCGGAATTGAACCTGGGACCTTTCAGTCTGCAGGCCGACGCTCTATCCACTGAACCAAACTGGCTAGGGCTCCTACTAGGTTATTTTATTTTATTTTATTTTTTTAAAATATATTTTATTGATTTTTTACAGAGAGGAAGGGAGAGAGATAGAGAGTTAGAAACATCGATGAGAGAGAAACACCGATCAGCTGCCTCCTGCACATCTACTGGGGATATGCCCGCCACCCAGGTACATGCCCTTGACAGGAATCGAACCCGGGACCCTTCAGTCCGCAGGCCGACGCTCTATGCACTGAGCCAAACCGGTTTCGGCTACTGCTAGGTTATTTTAGACTTTGCTTGTTGTGTGAGTGATTCATTTTACAAACCACTACTGAACCTCTGGGACCAGGGGCTGCACAGGAGGTGGCCCTGTCTGAGCTGGGACTTCGGTGATGCACAGGAAGAGGGGTTAGGCATGGAGGGAGCCCGTGGACTGCTGGAGGGCTCACTGGCCAAGCAGAGGGAGCTAAGTGGAAAGTACTCAATATGATTGCTTGGCGTGGCCAGAAGCCTGAGTTATGTGCGTGTGTGAGTGCACGTGGAGCACCAGGAGGAGGTGGGATTTCCCCCCCTCCCCCAAAAAAAGCCCCTGGAAGATTTTAGTCAAGGGAGGGGTATGATCAGATTGGTGTTTTAGAAATATCTTTGGGTGTGAGCATAAAAGGAAGGAAAGAAACCATACAGGAAAGGAACTAATGTTTGGCTGTAGTAAAATTTCTGAACCTCCAAAAAGCCACCGTGAAATAGATAAAAAGCAAAAGAAAAAACTGGAATTTTTTTGCACCATTTAACTGCAAATTATGAATCTTAGTATAGAAACAAAGCTTAAACATAAAAAAGAAGGTAAAAACTTTCCCAGGAAAATGAGCATATGGCATATACAGGCAATTCACAGAAGACTTAAAAATGAACCGTAAAAAAGGTTCGGCATGACGAGTAAACAAACAAATGCAAAATGACTGAAGTGAGATTTCTTTTTATATATCAGACTTGAAGATTTTTTAAGCCTCCCAACTTAAAACAATTGTTTCCCAGATGTAGTTGACAGATGGCGCTTTGGAAGCTTAAGGCATACAGTTCTGTGTTGTAGCATCTTTGGGGGTTAGCATGCTCTGACTTCTTCATCCTGTTCTTACGTGTAATTCCTACAAGTCTTTCTCTTGTGGTTACTGTGAGGCTTACATAGAATATCTTAACATTATAACACCCTGTTTTGAACTTTATGCTTTCACTTCTCCTCCTCACATTTTAGGTTATTGATGTTATCTGTTAACATACTTTTATTGTGTAAACAATAGCAGGTTATTGCATTTCTGGTTATTTTTACCACATTTGTTTTCTTACTTTTAAATTCGAGTTGTAACTGAGTGATGTATCACCACTACCACATTACAGAATCTAAATTTGACTAAATATTCATTACCAGTGAGCTTTATTCTACTTTCTCTTTTTTTTTTGGGGGGGGGGGAGGGTTGAGGGAGATGGATGGGAGGATTCAGGGTTGTAATTTAAAATTGTTTACATTTTGTTTTTATCTATGGAGATCTCAAAAACTGTGACTGCCCAACCGGCATGGCTCAGTGGTTGAGCATCAACCTATAAACCAGGAGATCACGGTTCGATTCCCAGTCAGGATACATGCCTGGATTGTGGTCTTGATCTCCAGTGTGGGGCATGCAGGAGGCATCCAATCAATGATTTTCTCTCATCATTGATGTTTCTCTCTCTCCCTCTCCCTTCCTCTCTGAAGTATATATATATTTTAAATTGTGGCTGAGGTCTGTAACTTTAAGTTTGTAATCTAGGCTTATATGATACTAGAGGCCCAGTGCACGAAATTCGTGCACGTGTAGGGTCCCTAGGCCTGGCCGGCGATCAGGGCCAATCAGGGCCTTCCGGCTGCTGGCCAAACCTTCCTTCATTCCACACTGCCCCCTGGTGGTCAGCACATGTCATAGCGAGCAATCGAACTCCTGGTTGAACTCCCAAGGGGACACTTTGCATAATATATATATATATATATATATATATATATATATATATATATAGAGAGAGAGAGAGAGAGAGAGAGAGAGAGAGAGATATTACCTAACTAATAGTCACTAGTGACACACCTGAGAAACTCAGGCCAAACAAAACCTAGCCTAGAGACTTGGATGACATTTTAGCCCATCCAACTCATTGATAAATCCTTAAAGCTTTAACCCTTCCCTCTTCCACCCGCACCCTCCCCCCCGCCCCAATTTATAATGCCCTCTTTTTTTTATATATATTTTTATTGTTTTTTAAAGAGAGAAAGGGAGAGGGATAGAGAGTTAGAAACATCGATGAGAGAGAAACATCAATCAGCTGCCTCCTGCACATCTCCCACTGGGGATGTGCTCGCAACCCAAGTACATGCCCTAGACCGGAATCGAACCTGGGACCTTCCAGTCCGCAGCCGACACTCTATCCACTGAGCCAAACCGGTTTCGGCTATAATGCCCTCTTTTTAAGAGAAGGATGGTGGAATTACTTTGCCTTGGAATTAATGGTATAAAGATGTACCTTCTCATATGAGTAATACTGATTTATCTCTATCCCTGGTCACTTCCTACCTAACAGTCTGCATCTCATTAGTATTGCAGCAGTTTTGGCTCCCAAGAATAACCCTCTAAGGAGGATGATATGTATACCAGTGAGTCTAATACCAGGGCATTCATTCATATTTTTATCAGCATATAACAGTTAAGTCATCCTTGAGTGTACTGTACTCCCCCCGCCCCCATCCTCCCCTCTGGCAACCATTAGCTTGTGTTTTTTTAAAATTTTAATTTTTTTATTGATTTCAGAGAAGAAGGAAGGGAGAGGGAGAGAGAGATAGACATATCAATGATGAGAGAGATTCATTGATTGGCTGCCTCCTTCACACCCCCTACTGGGGATTGAGCCCACAACCTGGGCATGTGCCCTGACTGGGAATTTAACCGTGACCTCCTGGTTCATAGGCTGACGCTCAACCACTGAGCCACGCCGGCCAGGCAACTTGTTCTTTATGGGTCAGTTTCTGTTTTTTTTTGTTGTTGTTTGTTTTTTTTTAAAAAAAATATATTTTTATTGGTTTTTTTAGAGAGTGAGGAAGGGAGAGGGGGAGAGAAAGAGAAACTTAGATGTGTGAGTGGAACATTGACCTACCGGGAACTGAGCCCATAACCCCGACATGTGCCTGGCCAGGAATCGAAACAGCAACCCTTTGGAGCACGGGACAATGCCTAACCAACCAGTTTCTGTTTTATTGCTTTTAGATTCCACAAATAAGTGAGATCATACAGTATTTATCTTTCTCTAACTTATTTCACCCAGCAAATGTGGCAGCAGGACAGGCCCTAGGGCCTGCATGGTTTTTGTTTGGGAACCTGAACCAGGCAAGACTGCACTGAATTCCATGACTAGATGGGGCCATGGATTTTGTTGTGTAGATAGGGAGAGACATGGGCAGTGCCCTCTGTTGAAGTGCCACTGTAGGCAGGGCTGTTGGATGGGCTATGCAGCTTCCTGTGTGTCTGATTAGGTTCCCTCTTGGGTAGGCTAAAGGCTGTGTTCAGAAATAGGCAGAACTATGAGTCAGTTTCCCTGCCTGCGCACAGTGGGAGAGCCAGCTCCGAAGCCAGAACAGTTCTACCTGGTGGACTCTGGTGCAGTGTTGCTGGGCTACACAGATTTCTAGGTGTTATGGCCAGACTCTGATCAGGCCGGGCCAGGAATGACTCAGGTCCCTTGCCTGGAGAGGCAGACCAGGCTCCAGGGTAATAAAAGCCTCTGAGTATCCAACTTGGAGCACCCTACACCCTGCTGAGTTGCCTGTTCACATTACACTCTGATTTGGCTCTGCAGATGAGCAAATATCCTGGCTTGGACTCCTACTTGGGTGCTATAGGCAGGACCTTGGTCTGCCAAGATCAGAGGGCTGATTGTTTCAAACCCCTCCCCCTTTTCTGTAACATGAGATTCTCTGTGGGCAAGCACTACTGATCCCCCTGTGGGGCGAGACTGGAGTGGTGGCTCCCAAGAAGTGACTACAGTGATGGGGGAGCTGGATGTCCACCCTGGGATCTCTTTTCCCACTGAAGGAACCATAGGCTCAGGGAGACCTCTTGGTATGGTGCTGCGCCAGCCTGGGGGAGGGGCAGTTGGTTAGCACACAGTCACTCCTCTACCCCTTCTAATGTGATCTGTCTGGGTCTCTGGTACAGGGGATGCTTCAGCCTCACCCATGTGTTCTAGCCTCCTCCCAGGGGTGTCTTGCCCACAAATAGTTGTTAGTTCTTCTTGTGTGTGTGTGTGGGGGGGGGAGCAAAATAAATAACCACTATGTTGTCATCTTGGTGATGTCACTGTCCTAAGATTTTTAAAAATTTGCAATGGCTAGTGTTGGTGAGAGTTTAGTAACAAGACCACATGCATGTTACTGCTAGTGGAAGGGTAAAATAGAACCGTTGTGAGGGGTAATTTGGAAATAGGTGCAAATACTTTTTTCCTGAAGAGATCATCAGAGATGTAAGTAAATGTTTATTGTATACATGGATATTCAGTGCAGTGTCATAACAGACAAAACTGAAAACGCCCTAAATAGATGAGAGAAATCTTGCACAACTGAGAGGCTATACTAAGCAGCTGATGAAAATCAAGTCCTTAAAGAATATTTAATCATGTGAGAAAATGTTCATGAGCTGTTACAAAGTAAAAATGATTTTACAACATGATCTGCATGATCCCAATTTTGTAAAAGGTTATATGAACAGGGGTGGGGGGGCAAAAGTAAGTTTGCAGATGTTCATATGGAAAATAATATAATAATTAATAATTAATATAAGAATAAACTATGTCTTCTATACTCACAACTATAAACCTACCATCTCATTACCATTAATATTTTTGTGGTACTGCCCCAATCTTGTTCCTGTCTATATGAACTACACCCTATACATGTAGATGGGAAAAAGATTGGGGCAATACCCCAAAAATATTAATGGTAAGAACTCTGGGTGATGAGAGACTGCAGGTAACTTTCTTCTCTTTGTTAAATTATTCTCAATTGGTACATTTATTTAAAAAATATAGCCTAATGGGCCTGTGCTTAAATATTGCTCCTAATCATAAGGAGCTCTTCAACAAATATGCTCTAGAAAGAAGCAAAAAGGTCACCAGAAATGACCAACGAGACAGGACCACTACGGACGGAATTCCCTTATATATCATTAAAACTTGCTAGAAAATGGAGTTTGACATTATTTAAAACTAGAGGCCTGGTGCACGAATTTGTGCATGGGTGGCATCCGTCGACCTGGCCAGCGATCGGGGCTGATGGGGGCCCTCTTGCCCAGTCCCAATTGGGCTGATCGGGGCTGGCCAGGGGGAGGGACCACGGGAGGTTGACTGGCTGCGGGAGGCTGGCAGTGGGAGCATGCTGACCACCAGGGGGCAGCTCCTGCGTTGAGCATCTGTCCCCTGGTGGTCAGTGTGCATCATAGCGACTGGCTGACCAATCGTTCAGTTGACTGGTCATAATCATTGCTTAGACTTTTATATATATAGATTATACCAACATTTGTGGCAGCTGAATGTCACAGGTATTTTAGTCTCCTTTTATTCTTTATTTTCAAATAGTTCTGTAATGAACACATATTTTATCATCATAAAAAAAGCAATAACTGTAGGGAGAAAGAGAGAAGACAGAGGCAAGATTAGGCTGAAGGGCATTGCTATAATGACATGAGAAAATGTTAAGACCTCAGGTACATCATCAGTTCCCCCTGCACTGATTTTCCTTTTATTTTTTTATATATTTTTATTGATTTCAGAGAGGAAGGGAGAGGGAGAGAGAGATAGAAACATTAATGATGAGAGTCATTAATTGGCTGCCAACATGCCTCCTACTGGGGATCAAGCCCACAACCCGGGTATGTGACCTGACTGGAATCGAACCTGGGGCCATTCAGTCCACAGGCCAATGCTCTATCTACTGAGCCAAACCAGCTAGGGCTAGCCCATTACTTTTTAGAATCTCAAATCTCCTCTAGCAGATATAATAGAGATGCTTGATGATCGCTAAGATCCTTTCCAGATGTAAAACTCCACAATTCTACAAATACACCAATTATTCACCTTCCATTAAAGGTACTGGTAACTCCGCCAAAAGACCCAACTCCTTTCAAAATTAAACAACAAAAAAAAATGCTATAGATGAAGCCCATTTATAAGACAAAAATCAAATACCAAAAGGAGAGGGTGGCCTATTATTAACAGCAACATTTAAAAAAAATCCTTGAACTTCTAGCATGCACTTTAAAATATGTGTTTTTATTACTGTAATCTTTAAGTGTATTTTTAGTGGCAGCCATTAGCCCTCCTGCTGTTAATGGATTATCAGCATTTCCATTAGAAGCCCACTTTCTAGGGAAATCTACGACTTGTCTATTACGGTTTGACTTAAGCTCATAACTGAGAATATTCTGCCTAAGGAGATGAAATCACTTGAATCCTTAATGATAAACAATGGTGTCGCACTTCATAAAATGTGATATCCTTGCAAAAGAACTCTGGGTCTCGATTTGCAAGCTCTCTGATCTGTTACTGGTGCCTTTTGAAGGGTGGTTCCCCTACAAAGAAGCTGAATTGAATCAGGTCAGGAGACAGTTTGTAATGAGCTTCCTGGGAAGAAAAGCACTTTAGAAATATAACAAATAATGAAGACCTGGCATGGCATTTTCAAAGAGAAAAGGTATTTTAATTCAGTCTTTTACTGTATCAAGAGGTTTCCATTTATAAAGATTTCTCCCAAGAAAATAATACCATTTATAGTCCTGTCCATATGAAAGTATTTTTCCCCTCCTACAAAGTTTTCCCTTTTAAGAAATTCTTAACATCCACCAAGGCACTGAATGTCATCACAGATGTCTTTAAAGATTTCAGTATTTCAGATATATTCTGACATATCTGCCCAAAAAGAAGCAAAAAATATCCTAGTTATCCTATCTGGTTTGGACCTCTGGGAAACAACAGAACTCAAGGAGAGAGTTTCAGTTGTGGATAAACAACTAAGGCTTACAGTGTCTGATACCTGCCTGCCAGGCACTGTTAAAGGGCTGTATGTATAAAACAACTTGTTCCTGCCCAGCCTGTGTGGCTCAGTGGTTAAGCGTCGACCTGTGAGCCAGGAAGTCATGGTTCAATTCCCAGTCAGGGCACATGCCAGGGTTGCACATGCCCGGGTTGTGGGCTTGATCCCCAGTGTGGGGCATGCAGGAGGCAGCCAATCAGTGATTGTCATCATTGATGTTTCTCTCTCTCTCTCTCTCTCTCTCTCTCTCTCTCTCTCTCTCTCTCCCTCTCTGAAATCAATAAAAATATTTTTTAAAAATAATTTCATCCTCCCAACACCCCTGGTAGGTGACTGAGAGGCAAAGGAATTTACCCAAGGCTACCCAGCCAGGAAGTGAGCCCCTTGTCATGATCAGTGCTATGTAATCAGCCACTTACATAGTAAGAAGCTTCCCATGATTATTCATGTTTTACTTATGCATTTGTTGGAAGACAATTTTTAAAACCACTGTCAAAAAGACTCAAATGGGGTATCTAATTCAAATCCACAAACTAAAATTTATATTTCTTTTCTGAAGATAAAAACAGTCTTAAAAATTAGCAGTGCCATTAGAATGCCTATTATAAAAATATTAAAAATCAAGTACTAGTGAGGATAGAGGGAAATTAGAACCCTGTGTATTATGGTGAGAATGTAAAATGGTGCAGCCACTGTGGAAAACAGCACGGCAGTTCCTAAAACAAAACAAAAACAACAACACAAAAACCTAGAATTACCACATGATATAGCAATTCCACTTAATTGAAAGCAGGGACTTAAGCAGATATTTGTATATCCATGTGTATATCAGTACTATTCACAATAGCCAAAAGGTGGACACAATTCAGAAGTCTACCAACGAATGGAGGGATAAACAAAATGTGGTAGATACAAATAATATCCCATTATATATGTCTACACACACACACACACACACACACACACACACACACACCACATACACACACACACAGATTTGTTTTTTGTTTTTGTTTTTGTTTTGCTAGCATGGTATATTTTCAAGATAGAAGTTGAAAAGAAACATTTTGTTTATTACAAAGTATTATGGAGGGTTTTCCTGACATGAAAAGTCTGAAAATTGAGCATTCATTCTCTCAACAAATATTTCCTGATAGCACACTATGTATGGTTCAGGTATTAATCTCAGCCTTAAGGATACAGGAGTAAACAATAGAGGGAAAAAAAAGTCTATGTTCACATTTATTTTTTTAATTGAAGCATAATTGACATATTTTAGTTTCGGGTGTATAACATGATTCAATATTTGTATATATTGTGAAATGATCACCACAATAAGACTCGTTAACATCCATCACCACACATAGTTACACAATTTTGTGATGAGAGCTTTTATGATCTACTCTCTTAGCAACTTTTAAGTATGCAGTACAGTATTACATACAGTTACCATGCTGTACATTGCATCCCCAAGGCTTACTTATTTTATAAGTGGAAATTTGTACCTTTGATTCCCTTCACTCACTTTACCCACCCCTCCACCCCTTGCATCTAGCAACCACCAATGGACCTCCCATCATATAAATCTGTTTTTTCTGAAACATAACATCAGCCTTTTTTTTTTTTTAAAGGTAATCTCATATGTCAGATGGCAAAGGCCTGTTTGGTTGGCCGACTGATTAAATTGAGGCAGAGGGAGTTTGTGGTCCAGGATGAACTAGAAATTTGCACTTGGCTTAAGGAAAGGGTCTACATTCACATGGTAAAATAGAATAGACCCACTTTCACTTCAAACCGGAAATGATTCTCTGTGTTCAGTCAATGAGGAAATATAGTGGCAGACCATTCAAAATAATACATGTTTTTTAAAAAACAGCACATATGGTTGGGGCACTAATGTTTAAATAGAATGTGTTTGCTCTGGATTCAGATATTTCAAACAAAAAACAACTTTCACTAGGAAGGCCCTACAGGAAAACCTAACTGTGAAAGCTGATTCAGCCTACCTCAGTCCTGGCTGCTTGCCACTTAATACCTCAGAAGTGAATGGTGTTGCCTCCACCATGGCAACAAAGCTTCAAAATTTAACTTCTTTAAAGCTTCAAAATTTAACTTCTTTAACTTCCCTTGATAGTGTCTTTCAAAGAGACACCCCCTCGCTTTGTCGCTCTGCTTGGGTTACAGGCTGTCTTTTGAAAATGTCAAGAGGTTACAAGAATCAAGCACATACAGTCATGTATCACTTAACGACAAGGATGCATTCTGAGAAATGTCAGGCAATTTCATCATTGTGTAGACATCATAGAGTGCACTTACACAAACCTAGATGGTGTAGCCTACTACACCTAGGCCCTATGGGATAGCCCAGGGGTGGGGAACCGTTTTTCTGCCAAGGGCCATTTGGATATTTATAACATCATTTGCAGGCCATACAAAATTATCAACTTAAAAATGAGCCTGCTCTATTTGGTCAAACATTTAATTAACTCACCCCTACTGCCTTGGCAGGGCCAGGCCAAATGATTTCTCAGGCCTTATACGGCCCACGGGCTGTACGTTCCCCACCCCTGGTCTAGCTTATTTCTCCTAGGCTACAGGCCAGTACAGCACGTTACGACAAAACACCAGAGTAAATCGAGTTCAAGATGAAATAATGTAATCAAGAGACCCAGTAGACATGAGATGTATGAAGCTGCTGCTGGTGTAACACAGCATATGTCTATAACAAATTTTATAAATAGAACGACTATAAACTACTGACAAAAATATAGTATAGCAAATATATAAACCAGTAACATAGTCCTGTCAAGTATGATGTACTGTACTTAATTGTATGTGCTATGCTTTAATGGGACTGGCAGCACCGTAGGTTTGTTTATACTAGCATTGCCACAAACTCATTAGTGTGTTATACTACAACTAGAAGCCTGGTGCACAAATTCGTGCATGGGTGGGGTCCCTCGGCCTGGCCAGTGATCGGGGCCAATCTGGGCCATCTCACCCAGTCCCAATGGGGTCCGATTGGGGCCTGCCGGCTCGGGGGAGGGACTGTGAGAGGTTAGCTGGCCTCAGGAGGTTGGCCATAAGAGCACACTGACCACCAGGGGCAGCTTCTGCATGAGCATCTGCCCCCTGGTGGTCAGTGCATGTCATAGCGACTGGTTGTTCAGTTGTTTGGTTGCTTAGGCTTTTATATATATAAATGGCTATGACATCACTAGGTGATAGGAATTTTTCAGCTCCATTATAATCTTATGAGACCACCATCATATATGTGGTCCAACTTTGACTGAAACATCTTTATGTGGTGCATGACTATACTTAAATAAATAGGGTGGTAGGTGATGAGATTGAAAAATGATATCTTGGGCTCTAATAATCCACCAATGAGACAATAAATGGGGATAGTCTATTCTAGTGATTGAGAAGCTGATTGCTTGCTCAAATTATGGTAGCCATCTGCCAAGATGGCCCCACCACCTCCTGGTATTCATATCCTTGTGATTGTCCTCCCCAAATATACCAGGATTAGTCTGTGAGGGCCAATCAAACCATGTCTGCCTGCTAAATTTGATCCATCAAAAATCAAGTTGGAACCAAGCTTTGTATCCAGAACTATATCTATTTGTATATATTAATCATATAGAGCAATATAGATCGATGTAGATATGGATTTGAGCCATGCCATATCCTTTGCAAATGCCGGAAGGCTCTATGAATTTTGTAACTTAAAATCCTTCTATTTTCTGCCTTTTCAAGTTTGGGTTATTTGTATCAGTACTGTATTTTCAGATAATGTGGGTCCTCTATTTTAAGAAATGAGTTCCAGTCCTAAATTCACAAATAAAGAATTATTATAGTAATAGCATATTCATGAAAAGCAAATTACTTATCTTGGCGTTTAACATCCTTGTAACTATTCCTGTACTTTTAATGTCAACAGAAAAAAAGTAATGTCTAAGTCTGGCTGATACAGTAAATTAATGTTAATAACAGTTTTGACACTAATAGCAAGTGTTAAAAAGAAAAATCTCCTGTCTCTAAGCTGGGTTTCATTTCTTAAAAATCACCTCAGCTCGCTGTCACCAGACACCCCACCCCAGAATAATTTCAGCTACTATTCACCTTCATTGGGAGCCTGAAACAACTAGGGTCTACTACACAGTTTCTATGAAATGATATTCCTTCCCTGCCTTTGCTCACTCCATATGGAGAAAACACCCACCCCCTTGAGTTACAACACCAGAGCTTCTCAGCAGACACATTTCTGAGTCCCTATAAGCACATGAATACCTACATGGTTTCATTAACAAACCACTAGCTATTTCTTCAGCATTTGAAGATTAGTTGTGAAACTGAGAACCATTAAATTACACACCAGATTAATAGGGAACTTCAGACTTTATGTTATAGAGACCACGGAACACCAGAGAACAGGGTCTGCACTTTGTCCTCATGTTGGTCCCCAGTACTGTGCACACACAAGGACATTCATACTGTCCCATGAATTCAACTGACCTGAGCGAAAATGTTAACATGCCCGAAGGAGAAGGAAAAGGAACCCAGCCCCTGGCTCCTCCACTCTTGCCATCTCTTTCTAGCCATCAACAAGGGTTAAAGCAGCCCCTTGCAGACTCAACCAATAGGACATGGATGGCCTGCGATATCCCCCCTCTATAATCACTTAGAAACCACTAGGCTTTCAGCAAAGTGTCTCTTCCCATTTCTCAAACGTTGTTCTTTTTCTATTACTAATTGAGTGTTTTACTTTTAGATAATCCTCTAATGAACCAGCTCAAATGAGCAGAGAGGCAGGAGTGACAACCCATCAATAAAATAATTAAAGCGAAGTGGATTTTGTTAGAGACTTCTCATGTCATAATAGGAAATCTAGGCTACTTAAAATCAGGGAAATTAAATGGAATCATTTATTTTTGTTTTAAAAGGAAGTTAGCTGTAAAAGTATCTCTTTCAAAGAACCCTTATTAACTCTGCTGACAATGTTGGTTATTTACTCTGGAAGTGCACATACAATAGAAAATACCAAGGGAGTTCAAGGTGGTTTCCAGAATTTTCTTTTCCCTTCTCATATATTTCATTCAGAATTTTCTATAGAATTTAGGCAAGAGACCCTTGACAGTTTCTGTTTTAAGATTCAGATTGTGGCCGAAACCGGTTTGGCTCAGTGGATAGAGCGTCGGCCTGTGGACTGAAAGGTCCCAGGTTCGATTCCGGTCAAGGGCATGTACCTGGGTTGCAGGCACATCCCCAGTAGGAGATGTGCAGGAGGCAGCTGATCGATGTTTCTCTCTCATCGATGTTTCTAACTCTCTATCTCTCTCCCTTCCTCTCTGTAAAAAATCAATAAAATATATTTTAAAAAAAAGATTCAGATTGTGGCATCAGTCCCCAAAGACTTTTGTGCCAACATATACATGCTATGGAAAAAACAGGAGGGGAAAAAAGAAGAAACAGGGAAATCAGGGCATGATGGGTATAGTTGCAGGGCCAAATCCTACCTCTTCTCTCTCTTCCAACCAATGAAAGAGGCAAGTTTCTGGTAACAAAATCTGACGAAGGCAGCTGTTTCATTCGCACCCTCCTCCCCTGGTTGATCCAAGAGCCAGTTAGCTTTGTCTTACAAGTTCCATGATGCCACTGACTCAGTTCACCTTTATCGTCAAGCTTTGTATCATCTCCCACTGCGAACCTGAGATGAGCTACAGAACCAACCTCTGCAGTAATTACATTCAATGACTACCAAATGGCTTTAAGCTCTGGACAAGAGCTGGCTTTGGGTACTATTGGGTACTATATTGAGGGGTAAAGGAGGAACTAAATAGGGAAGTGACATGAACTTGAAGTCACTCAGGCTGACTGATGCCCAAAGTGGAGGCCACATACTGGACTGAGATAAGGGACACCCTTGACAGTTATGTGAAAAAGAAGATACACTGAAAACACCCGTCATCATGGGGCCAAGTGAAATAATTACATACCCATGCTCCATCTGGCCCAAACAGTTCTAAGAAGTTGCCAATGAATTCCCTTGACTTCTCTTCCCACTTTTGAATTAGATCATGACTCTTTTCTTCCACTCTGTTAACAAATTCCTTCGATCTTTCCTCCACATTCTTAACCTTTTCTTTCATCTTGTCTACCTGGTTTTGAAAGCGGTATTTCTTCTCCTGGTCAAAAAGTAGAGGAGGGGAAAAATGGATTTATCGGAGAGGGCATGAGAGAGGTCAGTCATTCACATTAATGGTTTTATTTTCTTTCAACTTGTGTTCTTAATCTGAAGAGTCCAGATGTTACTATTTCCCAAGAGCTGGGTTGATGGGAAGGTACATCTCTTATTAGAAAAGTCACTTGTCACCCTGGCCAGTTTGGTTCAGTGGATAGAGCATTGGCCTGAAGACTGAAGGGTCCCGGTTAGATTCTAGTCAAGGGCATGTACCTTGGTTGCAGGCTCCTCCCTGGCCCAGGCCCTAATGGGGGCACGTGCAAGAGGCAACCAATCAATGTGTTTCTCTCACATGGATATTTCTCTCTGTCTTTTCCTCTCTCTAAAAATCAATGGGAAAATATCCTCAGTTGAGAATTGAAAAAAAAGAAAGAAAAAGAAAAGGCACTTATCATTAATCTTGTTGGATATGTACAAGTGAAGTACAACTG
Organism: Myotis nattereri; assembly: GCF_964212035.1. NCBI lineage: Eukaryota > Metazoa > Chordata > Mammalia > Chiroptera > Vespertilionidae > Myotis > Myotis nattereri. Next base: position 16,318,465 of record NC_138078.1, read on the forward strand.
GTTTTAACAGTCTCTTTTTTGTAAATGTCTTAGTTGAATTTGATTATATAAGAGAATAACCAAAAAATATATATTTGCTCTTTATTATGGGTAGATATTGGGCAAATAGTCACCCCCCCCCAATTCTGCTGGGACTTAGCCAAAAGGATAAATGTACATAGACTGGCCCCTCAGAGGCTTCCTGAATCTTCTGTTTCACTGAGACACTGTTAAAACCAATATGGGTTGAAAAAGTCGGTCATTTGCTGGGCCTTAGAAATCCATGTGTTATGCTCAACTTTTCATTGTAATGGTATTTTCCATGAAGCTAATTGAACTGCATTGCTTTCCTTGGTGGTGAAGAAATCTCTTATCCTGATAGCTTCTTTTTACTGGGGCTTTGTTTTTCTTATAGCTTTTATGCAGCAGTGCTAATATCTGTATGCCTGGAAGGCACTGTATGCTAGGCAAGTCACATGGCACCTCTAAGCCTCAATTTCCTCATCTGTGAAATGGGATCATTATCCCTACCCTAGAGGGTAGCTTGCAACAATTAGATAAACTAATACAAGAATGTGCTTTGGCACAGCCTGGCATTTAGTAAAAGCTCAGTGTGTGTTGTCTGTTTCATTGCTACTAAGCGGCCTAGGCATTTAATCCTGTTACCTGATGACAGTGGTATGAAAACCATGAAAATAACATGAGACAGAGGGTCCTCCCCTCCATGAAATCATCATACATTTTCTCCTAAATAGGTAATAAGCTTTATCATTTTTCTTCACTACACGGGACTGCAGTTCATTTCAGATTTCAGATTTTCTCAAGGCACCTGGACGATTGCAAAACTGGATCAGGATTCCCTGATTTAGACTTTCCAAACTTCACTGCAGCCTCAGGGTGGGGTGTGAGCTATATGTGCTGCCACTCAGCTTTTTTAAAATAAATGCATATTTGCATATATATATTTCAGGAAGGAAGGGAGAGGAAGAGAGGAACAGAAATATCAGTGATGAGAGAAAATCATTGATTGGCTGCCTACTGCACACCCCACACTGGGGATCGAGCCCACAACCTGGTCATGTGCCCTGGCCGGGAATCGAACCGTGACCTCCTGGTTCATAGGTCGATGCTCAACCACTGAGCCATGTCAGCTGGGCCACTCAGCTATTTTTACTATATGGTTATTATAATGGCTCTCAGGGGCAGCACAGAGCAGTAGAATGAGCACTGGATCGGGAGTCACAAGGCTGGGAGGCTGCTGCACCTCCACCTCTATTTTGCTGAGGGGCCTTGGCCAGGTATCCTCTGAGCTCAGCTTTCCTCATTCCTACATGGAGAGACTTGGACAGGGTGACTGACCCTCGGCAGGTTCCGGCCACCTCTGGGGTCCTGTGACTCATATACACGCCCCTCCAACACATTTGACTCTCTCTCCAGGCTGCAGCCAGGTTTGTTGTCACAGAAAGGGCATGAGAGCATCCATGCTGACTGCACAGCTCCCTGAGCTCAGGGGCTTAGCCACAGGCCGCCTAAAGAGCATGAGCGAGAACTTTTGGAAATGGCTCGACATGCTTGGATGGTTGACTGAATTCAGTTTAAAAGATCGGTTTAATGTCTTTAAATAACCGGGGCTTAATTCTCTATGAGACACCAAATAATCGAGTTGACTGAATTCTTTTCAGCCACGTATTCTGGTGCCACTTGAAGCTGACATTTTCCACTTTGTTGCCCGGCTTGCATGAAGCCACAGAGCCTGGCCCACCAACACACACCCCCTGCCCCGCCCCCGTCTCGTGGGGACAACTAATAATCCCTGATTTACAATTAATGAGCCCTTCCTCATTGTGAAGGGAGCAGTGACCAATCTGTGTAAGCTACTGGCTAATTATGGCTGTGCGTAATTCTAAGCATCTAGTTTTATAGAAAAATCCCTCTTTGAAAATACAGTATTTTGGGGGGTTGAAATTCTGGATGGATGGAGAGTTCTTGTTTTAATCAACTACCTGGGCTCCTTGGAGTCTAGGCAAATACAGTTGTCCAGACTCGCTACCATCACCTCCAGCAACTGGGCTGCCCTCTTCGCTTTTTAACAGTTTGTTTTGCTTGTTTTAAAGATTGTTTTAACAGCTACTATATTATTAAGCTAACAGCAGCTCTGTGGGAACAATATGGCAGAAATACCCAAGGAAGCCAAAGACTTTAGGCTTTATTTAAGCAGCTGTAATTTCTCTGGACAAGAAAAAACTGTTTTTAAGGTGTCTGGTGAGCATCTGTGAGGCCTTAATAAAATGATAATTTAAAAATGTTAGAACAAGAAAGCGTTTTCTCTGGGTTTAGCTTTCCATCCCCTCTGCCCTCCTTCCTTCCCTCTGAGCAGAAGAGAACTATTTTTGTTGTTGTTGTTAATCCTCACCCGGGGATATTTTTCCATCGATTTTTAGAGAGAGTGAAGGGAGGGGGAGAGACAGAGAGAGAAACATTGATGTGAGAGAGACGCATCAATTGATTGCCTTCTGCCTGGCCCCCGACCGGGGCTGGGGATCGAGCCTGCAACCGAGGTACGTGCCCTTGACCAGAATCGAACCCGGGACCCTTCAGTCCAAGGGCCCACCCTCTATCCTTTGAGCCAAACCGGCTAGGACCAGAAGAAAACTCTTGCTTTTCATGAGAGCAGATCTCCCAGAAACCGTTGGCCAGGTCTGAGAACTCTAAAGAGGAATATTAAGGGGAGAGGAGGGAAGTGAGGCAGTTCCTTTATAAAATGTGGAGCTCACTACCTGTGTGCCTTGGTTGACTTATGTTACCCCTTTGAACATTGGTTTCTCCACCTGTAACATGGGGATGATAATACATCCTTGGGTTGTTATGTGGATTGAATGAGACCATAAATGTAAAACACCAAGAACACGGCGTGGCATATAGTAAGTGCTCAATAAACGGCGACAGTGGTGTGATTTGGTGGTCTTCAGAGGGTACGAAGTGGCACACTTACATTTATGAAACTGACATTCAGTTCCTTTGCTGTGTACCCTCTCTGGAGGTTGCGACGGGCATACACATCATAGTCTCTGACAATTCTGGTGATGATATCTGATGTTGAGATGCCTTCCGTTCTCTGCGTTGGAACGAACATTCCTGTTCAGATAGGAAAGGGGAGATGACGAGAAAAAAGTAAGAGGGACTTGGTTAACCCATCTTCTTTTTTTTTTTTTAATATATTTTATTGATTTTTCACAGAGAGGAAGGGAGAGAGATAGAGAGCCAGAAACATCGATGAGAGAGAAACATCGATCAGCTGCCTCCTGCCTGCACATCTCCCACTGGGGATGTGCCCGCAACCCAGGCACATGCCCTTGACCAGAATCGAACCTGGGACCCCTCAGTCCACAAGCCGACGCCCATCTTCTTTAATCCTCCTTTGCAGAGAAAAGTTGCAGCTCCTGCTGTGTCATGGAGGTTTTCACATCTGGCCCAGCTGACTCTTCCAAGGCTCAGTTCTGCATGCTCCTGTTCTCCCATTAACACTGAGTGTTCATCATCCTGGACCTGGATGCACCATGCACTCACCCAGCTCCTAGCATTTGCTCATGCTCAGCCCTTCTTTTCTGCCTTGAATCCTCCTTCCCTGCTCACATCAGCCACAGCATTCCTCCTCATCCTGCCATGTCCAGTTGCCAGGTTATGCCTCTGGGAAGTCTTTGCTGACACCCCTGGGCAGAATCCTCAACATTTAGGACATGCAATGAGAATGGTGCCCCCTGCGACTGCATAGAGCATCTTCCACTAACGAAAGTATTTTCAATGTCTGTCTTCTTGTAGAAAGAGAACATTCTGAAAGCACCTATTATGCCTTGACTGTCTTTGCATCCCCAGCACCAAGATCAGTGCCTCTGTGTCTAGCACAGCGGTTCTCAACCTGTGGGTCGCGACCCCTTTGGGGGTTGAACGACCCTTTCACTGGGGTCGCCTAAGACCTTCGGAAAACACATATGTAATTACATATTGTTTTTGTGATTAATCACTATGCTTTATGTTCAATTTGTAACAATGAAATTGGGAGTCACCACAACATGAGGAACTGTATTAAAGAGCCATGGATGCCGAAACCGGTTTGGCTCAGTGGATAGAGCGTCGGCCTGCGGACTGAAAGGTCCCGGGTTCGATTCCAGTCAAGGGCATGTACCTGGGTTGTGGGCACTTCCCCAGTGGGGGATGTGCAGGAGGCAGCTGATCGATGTTTCTCTCTCATCGATGTTTCTCTCTATCTCTCTCTTCCTCTCTGTAAAAAATCAATAAAATATATTTTTTAAAAAAATAAAGAGTCGTGGTATTAGGAAGGTTGAGAACCACTGGTCTAGCACATGGAAGGTGCTCAAGAAATGCAAATTAAATGAGTAAATGAAGAGAGAATAAAACTGAATCAATGAATTGGTCAGATTATGGCAACTCCCCTTCCTCCCCAAGGAAGTCTGTGTCATACTGAAGGAAAAGAAGAAAAAGTGTTTTATTTTTGTTTTCTCTGATCTAAAAACATGTTTGTGGGGTGCTAGATGATTTTATCTCCCTAAGACTGTTCTACTCTGGATGGTGATATCCCCACTCAAAGACCCTTTCATTTAGAATACGTGGGACTGAGTAAAAAAATAAAAAGCAGAGGATGCCAAATTACAATAGAACTTCCTTAAAGTCCTCAGATATATATGGGTACACCAATTCAGGGCTAAAAAGAGATCACAAATGTTATCAAAGACAAGAAGCTGGTTTGTGCTTACAGGTGTCAGCTGAAATAGTGTGTTGGCAATTGAGATCTTTCTACTTGGTATGATTATGGCTACTCAATCAGAGACATCAGCCATGGGACGGCATGATGAGAAGAGTCTAGGGACCATGATGCTGGCTTCTTGGTTTGTAGATTTGGGCAAGTTTCTCAAGCCTCAGAAGGCAAGTTACTTAAGCTCAGTCTCCAAAGCTGAGAAACGAGGTGGCTAGATAAGATGACCTTGGGCTCATCCATGCCACTTCCCTCTCCCTCACTCCTTATACCCAATTTCCTTCTAATCATCAATCTACTTCGTAAATGTCTCCCCAACTGATGCAATTGTCCCCATTCTCCAATTCTAAACCAATCTAATGCCATCTTTTGCAAAGATTACAGCAAGAGCCTCAATACCACTCTTCAGAGATGCCATTTTTTTGGTCCTCTCAGTTAACTCTCCCTATAGAAAGATCGCAGGGCAGTCTTTCAAAATGCAAGTCATATGCCTACCCAACAGCCTTCACTGGCTTTCTACTGTCCTCTGTATTTAATATATTTTTATTGATTTCAGAGAGGAAGGGAGAGGGAGAGATAGAAACATCAATGATGAGAGAGAATCATTGATCAGCTGCCTCCTGTATGCCCCACACTAGCGATCAAGCCTGCAACCCAGGCATGTGCCCTGACCAGGAATCAAACCATGACCTCCTGGTTCATAGGTTGATGCTCAACCACTGGGCTATGCTGGCTGGGCTACTGTCTTCTGTATTTATATTCAAATCCTTAACCTGGCCCTGCAGCAGCTTGCATTATCTCTTCCCTGTGCTTTTCTCCAGTCCCACCTCAGATGCGCTCCACTTCCTTCACTCCCTAAGCCAAGTCCTTGTGCTACATAGGGGCACGTGGTACCATTTTAATTGTAGTCCATGGCACTGGGCAACAGTCTGGCCCTGCCTTGGTCCAGCCACACTGAACTTCAGTGTCCTGAAAGGGCTGGCCCCCTCTCTTTACTCTGCCACAAACACACTCCACCTGGTTAACTCTTGGTCATCCATTGGGTTTCACCTTTAGCGTCACTTCCTCAAGGAAATCTCTCAACCCCTGACTGGATCTTCCTGTTGTTATTTCCCTACCAAGGTCCAACTAACTGCTCTTCTCCTTCAGTTATTCCAAGGTCTTTATAAAACAACTTGTTCAATAACTGCCTTCCCGACTTGACTATAAGCTACATGAGGAAAGGAACTGCTCGTGTCTCATTCTCTTCTATAGTCTCAGCATCAGGTGACAATTGAGCACTTATAAGGACATTTGGTGAATGAGTGGCTAGATGAATATTGATCCCTAAATGCCTTTCCAAATCCAGTTTTCTCTGAATCTATCAAGAGGGGGAGGAGTAAATTTTCTAGTCTTCTGGCCCCTCCCAGGGTGTCCCTTAGGAGCTTTCTTTGGAGATCATCTGCATATTGGCAGTATCAGCAGCAGGGTGGCACTGCTGATGTTAAAGACAACACATCCGGTTTCTAATATTCTGTAGCTCAGAAGACAGAGTTGGGGTTCCCACTAGACCAAAAACGTCCTTTATCTCCTTCTAAAAAGGAGGACTCCAGAAAACCAAATGGAAGGCAGAGGATGCAAACATCAAAATGTGTGGGTATAAACAACACTCAAGTGACCCAGCTGTGCAGGGTGCTTTAGTGGGTGGGGAACTCTGAGCTGTCCCGAAGCAGGAAAGGGGGGACCTGAAATAACACCTTGGTGGGAGCAGCAGGGAGCCTTCTGGTGAGAAAGAAGTATGTGCCATCTTTCAGCAGACAGCTATTTCACTCTACCCCTGCCTGCTGAAATGTTAAGAGGATTCTCTGGCTATTCATGGACTTTAACAAATCACTTCGACACTGGTGACATGAGCTCACCCTTTCTTTGAAGTCACAGGGTGAGGCCTCTGTGGCTGAGTAACTAAAAGTTGGCTTTGGGGAGAGATTTGCTTTGTCTGGTTGGGAGGTAGGTCTCTGAAAGAAGCCAAGCCCTCTGCTGCTATAATGAGGCACCCGGCTTCCTCCACATCCTAATTATTGCTCTGCTAAAAATATTCAGTAATGAGTATGATCAGAGAACCTTTTTTATCATGCTTTTCAGAATTGCAGCATTTGGTTATGGAGCTATTTTAAGAAGCAGCAAAGCACATGTTAATGAAGGGAACTTTCAACAGTAGTAGGCAATATTAGAATGATGATGATGTGGACCTTACAGTCTACTTCATTTAAGCCCCATCTTTTAATCCAGCTTTGCAGTAGGATTTTGACACGTAGCTTTGATAAGCAGAGTAGAGTACTGTAAACTTTAATTCATGCCCTTGATACCCCTGGCTTCGTTTAACGTGATTTCTGACATGCAAAGTATACCTCAAGTATAAAAGCCAAATGTGGAGGCTTAGGCCATTTCTGAGCATCTTTCTCCCACGATGAATATGCTGGCCTCCTCTACCTGGACCCTAAACAGATCTCTGCTGTGGGTCTTCATTGGTGAGGACTCAACAGAGCAGATCAGTGGATCATAAGAATGGGTCCCTGTGCATATGAAAAGTCACACATAGGCTTATGCCTGTGCTCCCAGGGCAAGTAAAATACCATCTGACTATTCAATTTGGAGATGAGAATTGTGGTGAATTAAACATGAGCACAGTTCCCATCCCCTGAAATCTGGGCTGGCCTTAGTGACTTGCTTATAACAAACTGACTGTAGTATCAATCAGTGGTCGCCAACTGGTGGTCCGTGGACCACTGGTGGTCCATGAGGTCCGAAAGGTTGGCGACCGCTGGTATAAATGACACCAGGTGACTTCCAGGGCTAGGGCAAAAAAAATTGGCGGCTTCTATCAAGATGGCAAGCCCTCCGGATGCCTCCTCTTAGGACGCACACTCTTAGAACCCAGCCACCATGCTCTGAGAAGCCCATATGACCCAGGAGAGCCATGTGTAGGTGCTCCAAGGTCAAGCCCAACTGAACTCCCTGTGGGCAGCCAGCACCTATTGCCAGCAACAGTTGGGACTTTAGATAACTGCAGCCCCAGCCAACATCTGACAACAGTCGTTTGAGACACCCAGCCAAACCCTCCACTCTTTTAAGTCACTAAACTGGGGTGAGGGGGGTAATTTCTAATGCAGCAATATGGTGCTGAATAGCAGAGTTAGAAAAACGTTGGAGCTGTTCCTACACCTAAATAGCTAGAGTTGAGGTTTGACTCCCTAAAATCGGAAAAACAACTTTTCTTAGCCCACTAGCGGTCATCCACCCAGAAGGAAAACCACCACTGAGTGCTTGTCCCTACTCTGGACAGTAGCTGAGGAACTGTCACCCTGGGATATGTTGCTTCCATTAATCCTGGGGGTGATCCGGGGTGAACCAGAATCCCTGGTCTGGATTCTCGCTACTCTAGGGGAGATCTATAGACCTGCAGCTTCTAACAACCTGAGGGCTCATTGGAAATGGGGATCTTGGGTCCCACCAGGCCCACTGAATCCAAACCTGCACTTTGAAAGGACCCTGAAGGGATCTGTAGGCACATTCCCAGTCGACAAGCACGGGTCTCTATTGGGTCCTTCAGAGCAGTGTTAGAAAAGGAGCAGCTGGCTCACAACTCAGATCTTACAAAGACTTAAACTGATGTAACTGATGCCCCAGTCAGTTCCTCCCCCTCCCAGACATGTTCCACAGCACCCTTGCAAGTCCGACGTGTATGGGGCTTCCTTTCTTAGAACTCCTTACAAACAAGATCAGGATTTGAAAGCATCAGACCTCCCATTCTTACCTAATGCTTTTATAATTATTCAAAGTGTGTGTATACAACTTTTTTGAGACATCCTATATTTTACTGGAATCTACAAAAACTTATCCATGCTTTCTGTCCTCTGCATGTGGTACTCTGAGGATATTATTGTCATGTGACAAGATGATATACGGCAGGACTGGACTTGGCAGACAATGAGTCCAGATTGTTAATTAGCCAGTTATCTGTCGTCTTCTGGAAGGAACTTTCTTGGGAGTGTAAAATAATTTCATTGTGAGGACTTCATTGTGAATGAGGAAAATGATTGCCCTTTAAACCACAGGGTCCTGTGAGTTTGGTCTGATGAAGCCTTAAACCGGACGTTGAGTACTTTGGGGCTCAGGTTAATCCCTATATAAATATCTAATTGGGGTATGCACCATTTAGCATATGTGAACAGAGGCTTGAAAAGGCTACTTGGGAGACCTCTGAAATTCCAACTGGTATGTCTATACTGGAGACATAGGGCAGATGCTGCACTAAACCTGATTATTGTGCCACAGTAGACAGGGGAGCCCAAAACTCCTCACCTGCTTCCTTTATGTGCTTGTAAACATCATCTGAGCCAGCAGATGAGTACGGGATGTCATCATGGGCCACAAAGTCAATCTGTTAGAGAGAGAAGAGTGATGTCACCACTGGGGTGGATGTGCATATCTGCAATTTGAAAATGCCTTTTTGAAATAAAGCAGCTGGAATAAAGCAGTTGAAATAAGCAGTTTATAATGTGGCTTGGAATCCTGGACTGAAAGGTATTTCCAACCATCTCCATGTCTGTGAGAGAATGGGAACTAGACTGGTTTCTCTCCTTTGCTGATCCCCCTTTCTCCTACCGCTGACAGTAGGTTTTCTTGGCCTCTTGTTTTTCTGCCTCTAAACTTTGTCTTTTAGAGAATTCATTCATTCTTCACACTTGAGTCACCGCTGCTATGATGAGGAACCCAAGTCTCCATTTCCTGTCCCATTGATGGCAATAGGCACTCACACTTAAGTGCCATCTTATACGGTATTATGGAAATGAATTTAGTCTGATGAATGAATTTTATCTCTTTTCTCATTTGATTTTTCATAACCAACTTGTGAGGTAAGTAGGGTGCATATTATTATTTCAGTTGGGACATAAGGCTGCTGAATCTGGAAAACTTATTAGATTTGCCCAAAGTCACCCTTTTCTGTTTTACTAGCCCTTACTGTCTCTTTAAAATCCGTCTACCTGGAATTTCATTCATCCTGAAAACTGGTGCCCCCTTCTAAGGGCACCTCCATTTTTCCAGTTCACCTAGGCCCCAAACACCTTGGAAGTGGCCTGCCTCACTTCCTCTCTGTTGCTACTACACTAATCCAGGGTCGGGTCACCTGATTATTGATATCAATTTGTACCTGACCTTCCTCACTACGGGCTCCTGTCCAAGTCATTCCTCTGTCACCTGGGGGATCTTCCTTAAACAGAATTTTCTCTGTGTCATCCTTGTGCCTGCTGACTTCACTAGTTCTGTTTGCTCCTACATCAAGTAAAACCTCCTTACCTACCTTTCAAAGCCCTTTATAACACACCTACACTTCACCTTGAGAGGTAGTTTGGAATAGCAGTTTAATTTGCATGGATGTGATTCTTGCCCCACCACTTACTAGCTACCTAACTTATAAATTGGTGGTAAAGATTAAATCAGGATTTCTCAAACTCGGTACCAGTGACATTTTGACCTAATCATTCTTTTTGGTGGGGTGTCTGTCCTGTGCACTGTAGGATGCTTAGTAGCACCCTACCATTTACCCACTAGATGCCAGTAGCACCCCTCTTGTTTAAGTGTTTAAAAATAATAACTGGCACACAGTACTCAATGTTAGTTATTATTATTCTTAGTACTCAAACTTAGTTCCTCCCCCTGTCCAATATATAATAATATTGTTATATAATATTATATTATATTGTTATATAATAATATATAACAATAACAACAACAACTTCTCGGGGTAGCCATGAAATTGAGTACAATTTGTGTAAGAGCAAAGGACTTAGCACAGGGCTGGGCACATAGTGAATACTCAGAAAGTGGCAGCCATCATCACCATCATGAGTACTTCCATAATGCCTAGCACAAGTTGAATATACAATAGATGCTTAATAAAAATGTGTTAGTGATTGCTGGAAGTAAATTATATTGTAGTTCTTCCATTTTCTTTTTATTCTTGCTGGGACATTGTCTCCTCTGCTATTACCGATGCACATTTATCAGTGTTCTCTATTCTCTTCTGCATGGTGAATTTAAAAATAGACAAGAAAACTCTTAGAACTGCTTAATCTTATTTTTTTGTGCTGCTTATAAAAGGAAAGAATAGCTCCTAATGTGGGTCTGGTAGGGAGATACAAAGCACATAATTTGATGCAAATCAAACGAATTTTTCATGTTTTCAACTAATACAAATCTTGGATCAGTAGGAGTCTCAGGGTCACAAAATCATAGATATAAAGTTCTTTCCCTAACGCCTGACCCCTGCCCTTCTGGATAAGATGTGTGTTCATTTGTTCCATGAAAAATGCTGCCTGTGAATCTATAAGCACAAATAATGACAGTGGTGATGGTGACGATAATGACATTTTTGGAGCTCTTGCTATGAGCCAGCCACTGTTCCAAGGGTTTCACTTAGATGAGCTCATTAGATCCTCAAAACAGCCCCAGGAGGAAAGCACTAATATCATCCCATTTTACAGTTTAGGTGAGTTCAATATTTTGCTCAAGGTAAGGAAGGGATAGAGGCTGGAGTTGGACCTGTTGGGGGCCTAGTTCCAGAGCCCACACTGAAGAAGTGAGAGGCTATCAGTCCCCAGGATCGGGCAGGAGAGAGGGGCTCCATCAAGTGACACCAAATGGCAGTTCCTGAAGTCCCCTCTTTTAGGAATTGGTAGAGTCTTTGGGCTTTCTGGGCATTGGCTGCAGAGCCAGGTGCCTTAATTCTGCTACTTAGAGAACAGAGGAGAGTAAGTACCTTGTGTTTTTCCAAAAACTCTGGTGTGAGTGTCCATGGAGCATCTCTGATGACTTCGTCCACATAGCGACAGTGTCTGAGAGCCTCGTATCGCTCTGCTTCATTCATCACGGTAAAACCTTTGAATTTGTGGGTAAGGTCGTCACTGCAAACTGAAACAGGCAAGTGCATTAAATGCTGTTAGCTGGCCCGGGTAACCGAAGCGGTACCTATATGGCTTCTTTAGCAAGACAAAAGGAGCTCAGTCTCGCTAGGTGCTTTGCATAATCGAACTCTGTTTTCTACGGAACAAAGGCTCAGGAAAGGGAAGCAAGCTGAAATGCAGCAGCAATCAGAATTTCATTTCAGTGCTAATTACAACTGCATTCTCCGCGGTGGCTTTTATTAAAATTATTCTCCACACTACTAATGTGACTTTCATTTGCTTTTTATTTCCCTAGCCCATCCTTCAGTGAAAATTACTATTTAGAAATAAAATGAACAAATGGAGAGACAGAGAAGGGAGAGAGAGGAGAGGCATCAAGAGGCCTGAAGTATAGAAGGTTTGAATAATCAGTTCCAATTCCTTTATTAGATCACTGTACATAGTAACCCGTGTGACTCACGTGCGTGTACACGTGCCTACGTGCACAGCATACTTCTGTTTTCTGGATTGAGGACCAGTCCTGACACATCCAGCCACACAATCAAGAGGAGGAAGTCATGAAATACCAAGTCTGCTCTAACAGAGTTCATCCTTCCCACATCTTTATCCTCTCGAGATCTCGGGTTCCTTTTGAACCCTCAAATGGGAATAGTAATAACCTCCACTATTGGCCTTAGAATGGAGTTGTTGGGGATTTACATAAAAGTGCTTCAAAACAAACAGCACAATAAATACTATTCGTTATCCTATGCAGAATATCTTTTTTGTTGGCAAAGGCAGCTTTCCGGGGCTTTACTACACGTCAGGGAAAAATGTCATTGTGGGTACAGTCCCTGCTGCAGTGGTCAGATTACCCCAACTGCTTCTTAAGATGAGTTTTTTTTTTTTCCCCTTCAGGTAATATGAACACACAATAAATTTACAAATTTTCAGTGTATGTGACATGTTTTAAAAACAAAAATGTTAGCCCTGGATGGGAGGCTCCGTTGGTTGGAGCATTGTCCCATACACCAAAAGGGTGCACGTTTGATTTCTGGGCAGGACACATACCTAGGTTGCAGGTTTGATCCCTGGTCTGGGCGGGTACAGGAGGCAAGCAATCGATGTTCTCAATCTCTCTCTCTCCTTTCCTCTCTCTAAAATTGATAAAACATATTCTTGAGTGAGGATTTAAAAAATGCAATCACTTTCTTGGAACCAAATTATGATCCATATTCAGGACCAAATCTGGCGACAGAGCTATGGCCATGCCTGGGATCCTTGGAAAAGCTCCTGTTGCAGCCCTCATACACTCCACATCCAAACCCTCAGCAAAACTGCTGGCTGTGCCTTCACAGTGGGGCTAGAAGTCATGTTGTTCTTACCACCTTCACTGCTCCCTTCCCGGCCCATTCCCCACCTCTCCTATAGGTTCCTGCAGTGGCCTCCTAACTGGTCTCTTGCACACCTCCTGTTCTCATCAGCCACAATGATCCTGTTAAAATTCGTTAAACTCTGTCATTCATTTCCAGGCTCAGAACTCTCCCCATTTCCCCCAGAGTAAAAGCTAAACTCCTCCAGTGGCCTACAGGCTCCTCCTACAAGAGCCACAGCTCCACCCACTCCATGCCTCTTTGACTGCATCTTTTATTTCACCCCAGCCCCTGACTTCCTTGCTGTTTCCTGAAGCCACTGGAATACTCTTTAGGTCAGGGCTTCACATTTTCTGTCCCCCAAATCTGGACAGCTCTGTTACAATTATCCATAGGGCTCCTTCCCTGTCCTCCCTCAAGTCTTCCCCGATCATCCTGTTCTAAACTGTGACCCCACCACTGCCACGGGCAGTCCCAATCCCCTCCCCAGTTTACTTCTTGCCATAGAGCTTGTCATCATATAATTGTCTTATTTAATTTTGTTTATGGTTGGTGTTCTTCTACTAAAATATAAGCTCCCTGGAAACAGGGACTTTTTTGTCTCTTTCATTTTCTGATGACCCATAGTAGGCTTATAACAAATATTTGTTGAATGAATTAACAGTGCCTGATATATATAGATTAGAGGCCCGGTGCACAAGAATCGTGCACTGGAGGTGGGGGGGGGGGTGCTGGGAGGGGGCGTCCCTCAGCCCAGCCTGCACCCTCTCACAGTCCGGGAACCCTCTGGGGATGTCCGCCTCCTGGCTTAGACCCAATTCCCAGGCAGCGAGACATCCCTCTTGCAGTCCAGGGCTCTCACAATCCAGGACCTCTCGCTTCTTACCACCCGCCTGCAGCAGAGGCAGGAGAGGCTCCCACCACTGCCGCAGTGCTTGCCAGCTGTGAGCCCAGCTTCTGGCTGAGCCGCGCTCCCCCTGTGGGAGTGCATTGACCACCAGGGGGCAGCTCCTGCATTGAGCGTCTGCCCCCTGGTGGTCAGTGTGTGTCATAGCGACCGGTCATGCCACCATTTGGTCAATTTGCATATTAGGGTTTTATTATATAGGATGCTCAATAAATGTTTACTATGATTTAAAATAATAGATGTATATCTGCAGGCACATTTCAACACCATACATGCAAGTAAGAGGCCAGTGGATCTCTAGATACACATGTGTATGCCTATATATCTCCTATACATATTTCCTTAGTAGACATATAAAGAACACAATAGAGAAAACAGTATAGTGGTGGTTTATATTACTGTAACACCATTGGCCACATGGCTGACTTGAAAACCTTGATTACTATCAGAACTATATAAAGACATTGTTAAATATAAAGATGAGTGGGCCCCACATCCCATGATTTTGACTCAGGGGGTGCTATGGTCTGAATGTGTCCTCTCTGAATTACTCCCAAAGGTCATGATATGGGAGGTGGACCCTTCAGGGGTACAAAGGTTATGAGGGTGGATTAGTGTCTTATAAAAGAGGCTCCAGAGAGCTCCTTAGAACCTTCTACCATGTAAGAAAACAAGGAGGTGCCATCTATGAATCAGGAAGAGGCCCCTCACCAGAAGGAGGCCATGTCAGCACCTTGATCTTAGGCTCCCCAGACTCCAGGACTGTGAGAAACAGACTTCCGTTGTTGTTAAGCTACCCAGTCTGTGGTATCTTGTTGTAGCAGCCTGAACGAACTAAGACAGTGGGTCTGGAGTGGGGTCCAGGCAGCTCCATTTTTCACAAGTTTCAGGGAAAATTCTGATGCATAAAACATTTGAAAGTCCCTGAAGTATATTATGAACATCTTGAGTAAAGAGCCCAGCCTGTTTTTTAATCACCCATCACGCCCAGCTGTCGCGGGGTGGGGCGGGGGACAAGGAGTAGGGCCATAATGACTATGTTATGTGTATTGATTCACTGACTGTGTTAGCTTTTGATTCCCTAAATAGGAATCATTTATGAGCCAAGCTATACAATTTAAAAATTGATCTAAGACTTTAAATGTTCTTTTAGGACTTGACTAAAATACTACCTCAGGAATCATATTGAGCAGAAATGGATTTCAGATCCATCAATTTTCTATTTTAAAGAATACAAAACTAGCCCTAGCCAGTTTGGCTCAGTGCATAAAGCATTGGCCTGCGGACTGAAGCGTCCTAGGGTTCGATTCCCATCAAGGGCACCTACCTCAATTGCAGGCTCCATCCCCAACCCTGCTGGAGGCAACCAATAGATGTGTCTCTCTCATATAGATGTTTCTCTCTTTGTCTTTCCCCGCCTCTTCTACTCTCTAAATATCAATGCAAAAATATCCTCGGGTAAGTATTAATAACAACAGCAAAAAAGAACATAAAATGAGGCTGGGTTATATCCCACCCCCCTTTTGAACCTGCACCTGAGTAATTTGGTATAACTTCTAGGTGGCCGAGGTAATGGCCTCCTGACCAAGCATAGAGAAAACAAACATCCTGTTTATGCCAATACAGGGTCCTATTTTCATACCCCACAAGTGACCTCAAGAAGCAGCTGAACACTCTGATCAGTTATTGTCTAAACATTAATTACACCCAGAGCAGCACTGTTGTTCTTGAGTCTTGGCAAATGCACTCTGACAACCAGATGGAGAACTCGGAGCCATGGTGTTCCATGGATGAATGCACTGAGCCTATCTGGGAGCTCACTGTACTCAAAATATTACCAGTACCCCTAAACTTATTGGGTGATCACTTCATAAGATATATTAATGTCTAATCACTAATTGAAGTATAATTGAAAAATATATTTTTTTTGAAAAAAAGTTTTAAATTAAAAAAAATATATTACCAGTACCTCTCAGGAGAAAAAAAATATAACATAGGGGTTGGACTTTGGATTTGGTTTGGGTTCTAATGCTGGCTCTGTTGTCCCTGGTAAAGTTATTCAAACTCTTTAAGCCTCAGTTGTCTGTCTTTAAAACATGGCAAAGTTTTGAGAATTAAATTTGATCATCTGTATGAGCTCAGTAACGTTTGCCATTTCTTTATTTATTTTTAAATATATTTGTATTGATTTCAGAGAAGAAAGGAGAGGGAGAGAGAGATAGAAACATCAATGATGAGAGAGAATCATTGATCGGTTGCCTCCTATACACCCCACACTGGGGATTGAGCCCACAACCTGGGCATGTGCCCTTGACCGGGAATCAAACCATGACCTCCTGGTCCATAGGTTGACGCTCAACCATCGAGCCACACCGGCCGGGCTGTCATTTATTAATAGTAGTAGAAATATAGGACCACCGATGGCAATATTCATTTGTGTTTTGGGCTCTGTCTTTGCCCTGTTCCCACTCCAAGCAGGTCTCCAGCTTCGTGTAACAGGCCCCCCCCACACACACACACACACAAAAGTGGTGAAGTTCATGTTGCTGGCAGATAGCATGCCCTTCTGGCTACTGTTTCCCTACAGCCAGAGATCCTTGGTGGGTTTCTGTAAGGAAGAAGACACAGAGAGAAGATTCCTCCAAATGAGGAGGAATTCCTCCAAAGGTCTGTGGAGCCCAAAGCAGCAGGTGCTAGCAGCAGGGCCTCTGGGAATGAGGGCCATGCTGCCCTGAGCACTGGGTTCCGCCGGGGCACCGACCACAGGTGCCTCACCTCGTACAGTGGACCTGGTCCCTTCTAATCATTTTGTGGGCTTGGATGATACGGACAGTGCAAAAATAGTGCTGGGCTGAAGACTAGAAGCCCCTCTCTTGTTTCTGTAAATATTTTGAAGTTTTGTTTGACTCTGGGGAGCTGAAGAGAGCCCAACAAGGACCAGACTGAATTTCCTACCAGTCAGGCAAAATGCGGTCTCCGAGGAATATTTCATTTCAATTAAAATACCATAGAGCACAAACCCACATTTATGGGGCAATGTTTGTGTCTGCTATAGTCCGAGTAGCACTGGGTTTATTATTGTCTCTTATTCCCCTCCTGTGAGGCAGAAATGGGGATTTGGTGACTCAAATCCTTAAACAATTAAAACAAACCAACAAGCTCTCCAATATAAATGTTAATTTCTTGACTTGTTTTTAAATGACTGGTTTTAAATTAAAATGGAGAAAACAGCTTTACAACTGGACAATTTTGATTCGCTAAAATAATACCAGCAAGATAAGCTTGCATAAAACCATTTTGTGCCTGTTTCTATGTATTAGGTAGATCTGCTATGTCTCCCAGTGTTGGCAGGGTGGCCTTATGTGGTAGGTGTCCAGTGGGACTGAGTGGTGCAGGCCCTTTGATCCTCTAGCTGGGTGCTCCGGGAATGTCCCTTGTGTGGGTTAGGTGGGCCCTCCTGTTGTAACTGAGTCTTGATTTTTACTGGCCCGTTCATGTGTGGGATTGACCCTCAGGCTGGCTGGCTGTGAGGCTCAACCCTGACCACAGTGTGCAAGCTGCTGTCTCGCTACTGACTACACTCAGTGGAATTCGTCTCAGCAGGGTCTGGTGCTTGCCAAGATCTCCCTTTGGATATACTGTGTGCAGAGCTTATTGGATCCTGCTCTGATGTTATCTGAAGCTGGCCACTGGGTGTGTTGGTTTCTGGGGCCTCTTGGGAGGGACTCTGGTGCAGGCCAATGCAAGACGCTGCCTGTGACTGGTCCTTGGCAACCTGTTTGGAACTACAAGTGATCCACAGTTTGTGGCTGCCTCTGCTTGGCCTGGGTGCATAGAGGAAGGACCAAGCTGCACACTACGGCTAGCTTTTACCAGCACAGGGCCCAGGGCACCCCAAAGCACCCCAAGATCCACCTCCAACTGTCGGCTGCCTGTTAAGCTCAGGCATTGAAAGAACCTCTGGCTGTATTCCTCAGCAGGGCAAAAGCTCCATGGGGTGAGTAAATTGCTTTCAAGTAAAAGAGTAAGGGTTATAATTAAGAGTCATGTGATAAGTCTTGGTAAAGCCTTTTTCTTATACTTCCCAGAAAGGGAGAAAGCAAATAATTCTAATAGCTTGGTAATAAATCCTTTTGTAGGTCAGGTCATTTCATATCCATAGCTTCCAAGAAATTTGAAAGGAGATCTCAATAAACTGTCACTGGATAGACTATTACAATTATTTTTTATGACAATAGAAATAAATTATTTTTGTGACATTTGGAAAATAACTCATGAATTCAATAATTGAGTGGCATCGTCATAACAAACTTCTTTCATTCCCATCTAAATATTTGTGTGAACAAAATACTTCAGCACTTACATCTATAACAAGAAATCCTATATAATAAAAGGGTAATATACAAATTGACCGAATGGCAGAACGACTGGTCTCTATGACGTGCACTGACCATCAGGAGGCAGACGCTCAATGCAGGAGCTGCCCCCTGGTGGTCAGTGTGCTCCCACAGGGGGAGCACCGCTCAGCCAGAAGTCAGGCTCATGGCTAGCGAGCACAGCGGCGGCGGGGAGGGGCCTCTCTCCTGCCTCAGTGGCAGTGCTAAGATGTCTGACTGCGGCTTAGGCAGGGAGTGGGCCTAAGCCATCAGTCGAACATCCTCCAAGGGCTCACAGACTGTGAAAGGGTGCAGGCTGGGCTGAGGGGACCCCCCCAAGTGCACAAATGTCATGTATTGGGCCTCTAGTATAGGAATAAAACCAATGTTAAACTATGTCTCATTCTAGCAATAATAAATTCATCCACAAATAATGAGATCTGCTCATCTCATTTGACACCAAACAGGTTAAATGTCAAAGAAAACATTTCAAAAGACACCAGAAGGGGGGAAAAACACCTTACCAATTAGAAGTGCAAGGTTAAAAATTATATTGGACTTCTCCCCAGAAACAATGCAAGCAAGAAGAGAATGAAGAAATATTTACAGGGTTGAGAGAAAACAACCTACCTACCCACCTAGAATTCTGTACCCTGCAAAATTATCCTTTAAAAGGAAAGGAGAAATAAAGACTTCCTCAGACAAACACAAATTAAGGAAATTTGTTTCCAGTAGACCTGCTTTGCAATAAGTGTTTTAAAAAGGTCTTCAGAGGGGAAAAAAAGTTCTTCAGAGAGAAGGAAAATGATATGTTAAAAATTTGAATCTACATAAAGAAAAGAAGAACATTAGAGAATGAATAAGTTAACTTTTATTTGTCTTATTCTTAATTCATCTAACAGGTAACACTTTGTTCTAAATAATAACAGCAAGAATGTAGTCAATCATGTATGACATATATATGCTTATATATAAGTGAAATGAATAACAGCAATAATTCAAGGGATAGGAAGGAGGAATTAGAAATATTTTATTATTATAAGGAACTTGCACTTCTGGTATAGTGTTATTTGAAAGTGGACTTGGCTTAGTTAGAATGTATATTGCAAATTCTAAGTCAACCACTAAAAAAGTGAAAAAAGAAGTATAATTGATATGTTAAGAAAGGAGAGAAGCCGAAACTGGTTTGGCTCAGTGGATAGAGCGTTGGCCTGCGGACTGAAAGGTCCCAGGTTCGATTCCGGTCAAGGGCATGTACCTGGGTTGCGGGCACATCCCCAGTAGGAGATGTGCAGGAGGCAGCTGATCGATGTTTCTACTTTATCTCTCTCCCTTCCTCTCTGTAAAAAGTCAATAAAATATATTTTTAAAAAAAAAGAAAGAAAGAAAGGAGAGAAAATAGAAGAATGCCTGGCACATAGTAGGATCTCAATAAATAGTTAACTATTTCTTTAACACACTGTTTATAAATTCAACGAATTGAATATAGGCCACTAATGTTAATACATCATTCTCAGCGCTTTGGGTCACACAAAGGAAATAGATAATGATCTTGTTTAACCTTAATCATTCTGAACCCCTTTCAGCTCTCCAAGATTTTATATCCAAATAATATTGCTTTTCTCCTAACCTTCTCGAAAATTTTAGAAACATAAATTGGATCAAGTCTCAAACACAAGAAGAAAAGCATTCATGGAAAACAGGAAACAGCCCTAGCTGGTTTGGCTCAGTGGATAGACTGTCAGCCTGCGGACTGAAGGGTCCTGGGCTCGATTCTGGTCAAGGGCAGTTATATCGGTTGCAGGCTCGATCCCCAGCCATGGTTGGGGTGTGTGCAGGGTGGGGGTGGGGGTGAGCAACCAATCGATGCATCTCTCTTACACGATGTTTCTCTCTCTGTCTCCCCCCTCCCTTCCACTCTCTCTAAAAATCAACGGAAAAATATCCTCAGGTGAGGATTAATGGGGAAAAAAAAGAAAGAAAACATAAAGCAGTTACCCTGTCTCTCTCTCTGGGGATTAGTGATGTATAAATCACATGTTATAATCCCGTTTCAGTTTTTGAAACATCATTTTAAATTTCAGACAGCAAACTTGTGAGTCAATATGGGCTAAATTGGAAGCATTAACAATGCGAAATTTTAATAAAACTCTGAAAGGGGTCCTGTATAGGAAGCACATTATAAAGGAGTTTTCTAGACAAAGAGAAAATGCACTTCTTACCTCCTACTAATAAGTAGCTGTTGGGAAACAGTGTTTTTGCTTGCATAAGTGCCCTTGCGTGGCCTGAGTGGAAGAGGTCAAATATCCCATCGGCATATACTCTGACAGGCCTGTCAACTGTGGGAGAAAGAAAGCATCATCAACAGAACTGCAGAATAGCAAATCCCAGTTGCCTGATTCTCCCATCAGTATGGCACTGCAGGAAGGTTTACCTGGATAAAACACAAGGTCTACGTACCATCAATTTCATATTAATGCAGGAAATTAATTTTACAAAGAAGTTCTTTGTAAACATACAAAGATGAAGACATCAGAGCAGAGTAGAAACATAGCAAAATTAAGACTGACCCAGAACACACACTTTAAGGCAACAGGAAAGACAAACACAGAGCACTGGGGACTTCTCTTGACCCAGAGTGGAGTCTTGGGAGTCTGAGCCAGCACATTCAGACAGACCAGGAATAACCACAGGGTTGGCAGAGTAAGTCCAGTGTCGAGGAATGTCGAGGCAGGAGTAACGGAGGAGCTCAATGAAAAGGACAAATGACTTCGTCCTTGAGTCTGGCAGTCTTGAATGAAGACCCCTGAGTCCTGTTCCCAGAGACAGTGTTGTGCAGGAGTAGCTCATACTGCTCAGAGAGACAGTGATGCACCTTTATTCCAAACTCCAATCACACTGGCAGCCTGCAGTCTCGGTAGGAATATTTATACCACAGAAATTAGCAAATGCTACCAATCAGGGCTTACTAGTATGTCCCTCTGGAGGGCCAATTGTTAAGCATTTACCAGCATACTACTGCACAAGGGCCACTCCCTAATCTCTTTGGTATCCATAAGAGATGTGGGAGGGGGACGCACATGCCCCAAAGAGAAGAGAATCAGCGCACAAAAGTTACATGTGGGGGTGGGCCTCAGGGTTGGAGGCAAGCGACCAACACTACGGTTCTGCCTAAGGAGAAAGGACAAGAGTGAAGAGGCACAGCAGACACTCTGACAATGGCATACAGAGCCCTCAGAAGTACCATTCCACGAGGAAGAGGGACTCACTTCACCATAGCCCTCTGGAAGCCAGGAGACTGGCCATGCAGGCTAGCAAATGCAGGATGACACTTTTGTGTCATCCCAAAGACATATCCCCTCAAAGAAGAGGGCTCTATTGGGGTTATGGGGCTTGGGTGCCAACTTTTACACCATTCTGGACTCACAACGAAGGAACTACAAAGTGAAAATATGGCAAACTACAAGCTAAATATGGCAAACTGAACACACACACACACACACACACACACACACACACACACTCCTCCACTTCCTCCCAAACACAAGAATTACAGAGAAAAAAATGGAAAAGGTAGAATACCCCAAGGGCAGAGGAAATAAGGAAGGCAATGACAGTGAATGAGAGCGGTCCATAACATTTTGGAAAGTTGGTTTTCAAGTGCAGACTGCCTACGGGTAGCCAGGCTCCAGAGTGGGGCATGTAGGCAAAGGGACTGCTGGTTTGTGTTTGTTATAAGCCTAAGAGTCTTATGGACTTTTTAAACTACGAGCATGAATTATGTTAATGCCATAAAAATACATTTTAAAAAAGAAATCCATGCAAACTTTGGTTGAGTGATCTTTAAGACTTAGATTTAAAGTTGTGATTATTTCTTGATGTGGTACAAACTCATTAATTTGGAACATAAATGAAAAGAAATGTTACATTAATAGATTCAGATGGTAAAATATTTCTAATAAATTTAATTTCTCTAATAAAAAATCTTGAGGCTTTATGTCAGACAGGGAATTGCAATTATTTCCAATTATATACCATTTTGAACAAACAGAATTGCCTTCACAGGATTATCCTGTATTCTAAATAAGGCACAGTAAATAGAAAATGCTTTGAAATAACAAACTGCCTAATGAGGGATCCTTGGTTTCAATGCTCTTATTCAATTTGATTTCAATTGAGGAAAATTTGTTTTAAGTTGTAAACCCCAGAGGAAAGCAGATGGTAATTTTGCAGAACTTTTCCTTATTGATTCAGAGGTGATCAAGATAAATGGATTCAGGAAGCAGGGAGGGAAGAAAAGTAAAGAAAGATGGTATAATTACCGAGAAAAAGGCCATTTAGGAAATCTTTTAACAGTATTTGTGCAGTTGATTTTGCAATAAGTTCACGTTTACAACTGTAATGTGTCAGCAGTTTCCAGACTGGGAAACTCTACAGGACCAAAAGCAAAGCAAAGAAAAGAAAAGAAAAGAAAAGAAAAGAAAAGAAAAGAAAAGAAAAGAAAAGAAAAGAAAAGAAAAGGAATCCTGCCTCTTCAACAAATAAACTTCAAGAAAAAAAAGAGAAAGAGAAAAATGGAAGGAGGACCTGCAGATTAGAAGAAATATCAATATATTGTAGTGTATAGACATTATTTGGATTTGGGTTCAAACAAATTATATATAAATGATGATGTAAGATAACAGAATTGTAACACTGAATATTTGATGATATTAAAGCACTACTGGTAATTTTTCAGGCGAGATAATGGTATAGTGATAATGCTTTAAAAATAGTTATTATATATATACATATATATATATATATATATATTCACAACTACTTATAAATGAAACTAATGATAGAAAGCCCTATCATTCAAATAATTCAAGAGGAAAGAACAGATGGGGCATGCATGGGGCAAGACTGGCCATGGGTTGGTGGCTGTTAGGTATGGGTAACAGACTCATGAGGTTTCATCATGAGGTTTTACTTTTGTGTATGTTTGAAATTCTCCATAGCAAAAATGCTAATAGAATGTAGCTTTTTAAAGTTAGTTCGTATATTTATTTGTTTTAATCCTTTGTTTGAGGGTTCCCTGGACATTCTTGTAGGTATCTGGGGACTCACCAGAGCATCTATGTTGGGAATATTGGCCTGTGAAGCAGAAGGTTTGGCAATTAGCACAAGTCAGAGCACAGCTATTCCATGGCCATGGTTTAGAAACCTTAAGCCAGTGGTTCTCAACCTTCCTAATGCCGCGACCTTTTAATACAGTTCCTCATGTTGTGGTGACCCCCAACCATAAAATTATTTTCGTTGCTACTTCATAACTGTAATGTTGCTACTGTTACGAATCGTAATGTAAATATCTGATATGCAGGATGTATTTTCATTGTTACAAATTGAACGTAATTAAAGCATAGTGACTAATCACAAAAACAATATGTAATTATATACGTGTTTTCGAATGGTCTTAGGCGACCCCTGTGAAAGGGTCATTCGACCCCAAAGGGGTCGCGACCCACAGGTTGAGAACCGCTGCATTAAGCCATCTCCCAGTGATTTCTGCCTGCTGGTGTTGCACCTCTATGTGATCCCCCTTCGTTTGGAGTGGGAGTGGGACCTGTGACTTGCTTCTGATGAGTCCAATCTGGCAAAGATGATAGCTGGCACTCCCATGATTATGTTACAGTGTACAACTTGGTGGTTGTGAAGAAGCAAGCTGCCAGAATGGGGCAAGATGGCTGTGGCCTAACAGAAGACTGCGTGCCCTTGATCACGGCCACCGGCTGGATTTACAGCTAAAACACTGTGCAGTCAGCTTGAAAAAAAAACAACACAAGAGAAGTGCAGCTGATTGGGCATATTGTACCTGAGGAGCACTGAAGAAACAATGTGGAGAATGGTAAGAGAAGGGGAGTCGCCCAGAAAGGGCAAGCCCCCCTGGAGCTGGTGCTCAGCTGAGAGGCTGATATTGGCTGCAAAGCTCCCTCCCCTTGGGAGTGTGGGCTCACAATTCCACACAGGGATCCCAAACCTGGAGCAGCAGAGACTGGAAAGAGAGCTTGTATGGCAGCGGGCAGAGGGAACCAGGGAAACTCTGTCTGCCTAGGAGGTTGGGCTAACCCTTCCCTTCGCAGTGAGAGAGCACACCTATTGTTAGCAGCCTGGGCCAGAGAGGGTCACCCTGGGCTCGGACTGCAAGAAAGGCTGCGCTGCAGTGTTTGGCTCCAGAAATAAGGGGCCTGAGGGTTGTACCCAGCAGTGACTTTGATGGACCCTCTGCTTTCCTGAAAGGCATCGTGCAGAGCCCTGGACAGTGACTAAACTGTGTGGCGTGGGGGAGGGGGAGTTGGTGGCAGGGCAGATTGGGGATTTTTGACTTGTGCTGTGGAGCGTTGGGGGCACAAGTAGAGCTGGGATTCTCGACCGCCCCCCCCCACTTTACTGAGACCAGCTGTGCAGAGAGATCTGAGTCCTGTGCGGGGGTGACTTTGTAACTCCTTCTGCTTGGACCTGTGGCACAAGGGTGCCAGGTCCTCACAGAGCAGGGATATTTGGATGGTATCCCCTGGGAAGGCTTCTATTGGGGAGATAGATGAGCAAGAGCTGGGCTTTGTGACTACATTGTGGGGAGCTGATCAGAGCTCCCTGGAAGTTCAGCCAGTCAGTCCTGGGAAGGAGAGACAGAGCAACATGTCCTCCTCCTGCAGGCTTGGGAACATAACCCCGAACAGGAGACGGTTTGGATCAGCTCTCTGAAGCCCAAGATAGCCCCACTGGTGCAGTTCGGTGTGTGTGTTGGCGGGGGTGGGGTCGGGAGAACAGCTCAGAACAGGACATCCCAAGAGTGAGACCTTCAGAGGCTATTGTCTGGGACCAGGAGAAAATGCTTAAGCCCCTCCTGTGGACTGAGCTGGCAACACTGTCAACTAGAGACTCTTCTGATCAATCCCACTAAGTCCAGGGCAGCTGCAACTGCTCATGTGGAAAAGGGGGCAGGCTGTACCCAGCCTGAACCTGCACCAGGTTCTGGGGGAACCAGAGTTGGAGTCTCTGGTAGAGACTGAGGAGTTCGGCTTTGAAGTAGAGACTAATTTCCCCTCAGAGTGCCTGATGGTGTAATCTCTAAGCAGAGGGCCCACTGGCCCTAGCTAGGCTAGCCTGGCTCCACTGAAAGACTGTCTTTGGAAGATACTGGAGGAAGACCAGGCAACCTCAGGGGGCAGGTGGAGTAGCTGACATGTGGAGGTGGACCTCAGAGAGCCACAGACTGACCACAGCTATAACAGGAAATCAGGAGCCAAATTTGGACAGCTCCTGACATTGGCTGACACAAAAGTACCTCCCAGGAGGCCTGAGAGTAGCAGACAAAACAATCAGCCTCAGACAACATAATCTGCCTAGACAAACTTCACTTGGCTGGCTTCTTTTTTCTTTTTTATTGCTTTGGTATTATTATTATTATTATTAAGATTTTTTTCCTTTTTTCTTGTTTCTTTCATATCTTTTACTGGCCTCCTTCCTTTTCTTACTCTTTCTTTTTTTCTTCTCCATTCTTTTGCTTTACCTTTCTCTCCTTTTGACCTTGCATAACTTTTTTCTTTCTGTCTTCTTGTCTTTTTCTATTCTTTTCCTACTCTACTCTTATTTTTGCTTTCCATTCTTTCCTTTCAGAATCTTTTTTCTACCCCTTTTCTCTTCCAGTATTCTTTTTATTTTCTGTTTATTATTTTACTATTAGTAACATTATTTTTTCCTCTCTTTTTTATTATTCTTGTTCTTTTCTCTTTCCTAATTCTATTTTCTTTTGTGGTTGTTTTGCTGCTTGTTGGGATATTTTATATGTTTGTGTTTGCTTCCTGTTTGTTTGGTTTGGTTTTTGTTTTGCCCTGTCAGCACCTGTAAAACAGCTCATACAACCTGGTTGTGGCTGAGCCTTACAGTTACCCAGCCTGGGAGGAGAGCCCATGCATGAACAGGACAATAACAATCAAGACCCAATTGCAACAGAAGAGCCCAAATAACCAACAAAAGGGTCACCTCTAGAATATCAAGCTTAGTAGTACAAGAAGACTGCGCCACTAGGCCCGCAAGACATTTACTGCAAAAGCCCACCCCATTAAGACCGGGAGTCACAGCAAGTATATCTAATGCAGAGATACAAACACAGAGAGACAACTAAAATGGGGAGATAAAGAAACAACACCCAAATTAAATAAAAGGAGAAATCGCCAGAAAAAGACCTAAATGAGATGGAAATAAGCATGTTATCAGGCATAGAGTTCATAATAATGGTTATAAAGATGCTCAAGGAACTTAGTAATAACTATAAGGAACTTAATGGGAACTATATGAGCATGATAAAGGAGATAGAAACTATGAATAAGAAACAGGCAAAAATGAAGAATACTATATCTGACATCAAGAATATGCTGGAGGAATTAAAAGCAGGTTTGATGAAGCAGAGAATCAAATGAAAATTAGAAAACAAGGTAGAAAAAACAATCACAGCAGCAAAAAGAAAAAATACTTTAAAAGCATGAGGACAGTTTAAAGGAACTTTGGGACAACATGAAATGTAACATAGGGTACCGGGGGGGGGGGGGGGGGAGTGAGCAAGGGATAGAGAACCTATTTGGAGAAATAATGACAGAAAACTTCCCTAAGGTGGTGAAAGAAAAAGTCACACAAGTTCAGAAGGCACAGAAAGTCCCAAGTGCCCGTCAGTAGATGAGTGGATAAAATAGGTCCAGAGGCATGGAAGCACGGCACAGACTGATGGATCTCAGAGGGAAATAGGTGGGGTGGGAAGAGATTAACCAAAGAATGTATATATACACACACACACACACACACACACACACATACACATACACACACATATATATATACATATACATATATACATGCATACATACACACACACACATATATATACATATACATATATACATGCATACATACACACACACACACACTGAGTGGCCAGATTATTATGACCAGCCAGATTATTATGCCCACCCCATCAGTACTTCATTGACACTTCCAAAAATACTGAATATTGAAAACTTCCTAAGCAAATACTTTCAAGGTTTTATTATTATTATTTGCATAACTAATTCACTTCATTGTACTGATGGGGTGGTCATAATAATCTGGCCAGTCATAATAATCTGGCCACTATATATATATATATATATATATATATATATATATATATCTCCCATGGATGCAGATAATAGTGCCGTAAGGCCTGGGGCGGGGCAGGAACCAGTGGAGGAGGGTAAGGGGGGGTGGGGGACTTCTGTAATACTCTCAACAATAAAGATCATTTTTTTTAAAAAAAAGCAAGCTGCCATGTTGTGAAAGGGCCTGTACAGAGGGCCACATGGCAAGGAACTGCAGGTGACCTCTAGGAACTGAGGGTGACCTCTGCCTGACAACCAGCAAGAAGCTAGATCCTTGGTCTCACAGTTGCAAGGAAATAAAATCTTCCAACAACCTGAGTGATCTCAAAAGTAGACCTATGATCAGTTAAGCCTCCAGATACGAAATGAGCCCTGGGTGACACCTTGAATGCAGCCTTGTGAGACCCTGGGTAGAGGCCCTCAGCTTAGCCAGGCTCGGACTTCTGAACCATGGAAATCATGACCTAGCAAATATGTATTGTTTTATTTTTTATTTTTTAACCAAGAAAAAAAATTTAACAAGAATTAAGACTGGAGTGGGGGTGGGGGGCTTAGCAAACATAGGCCCAGTACACAGTAGACATGTCCTTGTCAGACTAGTCCAGTGCCTTGGCTCTTTTGTACACCTCATTGGCTGCAGCTGCCATCGGAGTTGGATGATTGACAGCACTGCCCAGTGCGATGGCTAAGCGAAGATCCTTCTGAATGTATTTCAGGTAGAAATCAGGCTCCACGTTTCCTTGCAGAATATTTTGGTACTTCTGATACAGGTAGATGCTGGCCAGTGGTCCTTGATTGAGGATGTCCAAGAATGTCTGCTGAGACTGGCCTGTCTCTTGGGCCAGGGACAGCCCCTCAGCGATGGTGGCCATGAAGCTCCCCTGGACCATGTTCACAATCAGCATCATTTTGGCTGCATTGCCAACCTCACCGAGAAAGAAGGAGGTTTCCCCTATGGCCTGGAAGCAGCTGCTACAGTCCTCATATAAGTCTCTGTCTCCAGCTGCTAAGATCACCAACATCCCATCATTTGCCTGCTGCTGGTTCCCTGAGACCGGGGCTTCCAGAAAACGCCCCCCCCTGGACACAATCAGCTGTGCCAGCTCCGTGACTGTGTCAGCATCCGTTGTTGACAAGTCCACATAGCATTTCCCAGAGCGGATCCCTTGCAGCACACCACGGGGGCCCAGCACCACATCCTGGGCTGTTTTTGGATCTGGCATACAGGCAAAGGTGATGTCACAAGTTGAAACAACTTCAGCAGGAGTTCTTCCCAGGCGGGCCCCCTCTGTCACTGCAGTCCCGTTCCAGACAGTCACCACGTGACCCGTTTTTAGCAAGTTGGAGATGATGCCACTTCCCATGAGGCCGACGCCCAAAAATCCTATCTTTTTGTGTGTGGGTGCAATGCTGCCATTCATGGCCGTGCTGTCTGCTGCCTGGGTGGAGGTGGACCCAGTATCCTCTCCACATACTTTCAACTTCTTTATAATTGTCTGGGAAGAGATAGCTGGCTTCCCGGTTTGGCTGAGCAGGAAGTGGTGAAAATGAGGGTCTATGTCTTTAAGAGGCCCGCTCGCAGTCGGCTGCCACTCAAATGCGGCCATGGCCGTCATCCCATTCATAGTAGCAGACTCAGGATCCTTCTCGTCCTGTGGGGGCGGACCCTGCTTCTGGGGACTCTGCTCTTGGGTTCTTTTCCGAAGGGACTTGGAGCCTCTCTCTGAAGAGCCTGAAGACACCCTCTTCTTTCTTTCTCTCCGTATTTTCCTCAGCTTCCCTTCAGATAAGCGATGCTTACGCTTCTCGTCACTCGAGTTTGGCCTGCGTTTCTCCTCACAGGAATCATGCCGCTTCTCGTCATCGGCAGAACTGTGGCATAATGTCTGATCTTTCTTTTTGTCAGTCCCGAGGAGTTCTTCCACAGCCTCCACAGCTCGCTGGAATCGTTTTCCCTTGGTCTTCTTTATCATTTCTTCCTTATACGCCAGATACGGCTTCAACTGTCCCGATTTGATCCAGGCATGGTCCTCCACCCCAAAAAACTTCACGAAGTACCATTTCTTTCCACGAGGTTTCTCCAGCTCCTCGGGTGGAGGAATAATCTTCCCCGGCCATGGAGGATACGGGCCGAGTTGCCCCCACACCAAATCGCCCAGCAGCAGACTGACAGGCGCCATCTCGCCGATCCAGATGTACTGGCAGCAGCGGCAGGGAACCTTACGTCCACGTAATGGCGCTCCACGCTGGAGTGCGTGGATCCAGATGCACTGGGCGGCAAGGAACCTTACGTCCGCGAGGTGGCGCTCCACACTGGAGTGCACGGATCCAGGTGAACTGGCCGCGGTGGCAGGGAACCTTATGTCAGCAGTCAGTGTGGTGGCCCTCCGCGCTGGAGTGTGTGGATCCAGATGCACTGGCCATGGCGGCAGGGAACGTTAGGTCCGTGTGGTGGCGCTCCACGCTGGAGTGCGCCCGATCACGGGACGGCCTGGCTCAACCTTAGCTCGCCCTGGCACTGCTGATTGGAATCCACCTGACCACATAAGGGGGAGGCTCAAATGTGCATTGTTTTAAGCCGCCAGATCTGTGGCAATATGTTATGGGGCAATAGAAAGTGAATACAATGGCATTATACACTTTCTGCCCACCCACAGACTAGAACATTTCTAAAATATTTCAAGTAAATTCCTGTTTATCCTGAATGGTTAGAATAAGCATCCTATGTACTGAAAGGCTAATATGCAAATTGTCCCCTCCACCGGGAGTTCAACCAGGAGTTTGACCAGGGGGCAGGGTACCGGCCAACCACCCACATCCCCCCCCCCCCCCCCCCCCCCCGCCCACCAGCCTGGCCTGATCAGCCCCAATCAGGGTGGGCGATTGGATCCCACCCAAGTATGAATTCGTGCAACAGGCCTCTAGTATTATATAAATGTGATGTTCAGGTAAAATGAAAGTCTGTATACCACACACTGATAAGCATGTTTAAAATAAACATAACAAACTATACATAACACCAAAATGATACTAAATATCTGCTTGAGGATCATGGATACAAATACCAGATAATGACTATGGTACAGTATTGTGAGGAAAATGTGACTGTCTCAACTTTCTGGGATCTTACATTCCAAATTTTTGTAAGTTATTCAGCACTTTGAAGTAAATGAAATGATGAAGGGGGCTATACTTACCTCACATCTCACACCATATATAAAAATTAACTCAAAATGGATCATAGACCTAAATGTAAGAGCTATAACTAAAAACTTCTAAAAAAAAAAAAGGTGGAAATAGTGAATTTGGCAAAAATTTCTTAAATAGGACCCCAAACATATACACTATAAAGCCCAAATAAATAAATAAATAAATAAATTGGACCTTGTTTAAAACTTATGCTCTTTAAATGATATTTTTACAAAAATGAAAAGGCAAGTCATAGACAGGGAGAAAATATTTGCAAAACAAAAGTATATATATATATATATATATATATATATATATATATCTCAGATATAGGACTTTTATCTAGAATATACAAAGAACTTCCAAAACTCAATAATAAGACAAATAACTCATTTTAAAAGGGCAAAAAATGAATAGACATTTCATCAAAGAAAATAAATATATGGATAGCAAATAAGCTCATGAAACAATGCTCAATATCATTTTTTTAAAAATTGACCATACCTACCAAGTATTAGTGAGGATATAGAGCAACTGGAACTCTTACACATTGCTGGTAGAAATGTAAAATGGTACAATTGTTTTTGGAAAGCAGTTTGACAATTGGTTAAAAAATTAAGCATATACCTACCATATGGTCACACAGAAGGCAATCACCAACTGCATTATATCTAAACTCACCATTTTGTGGGGTGTGTTATGATGTTTGTTTGTTTTTTGAAAAATATATTTTATTGATTTTTTACAGAGAGGAAGAGAGAGATAGGAACACCGATGAGCTGCCTCCTGCACACCTCCCACTGGGGATGTGCCCGCAACCAAGGTACATGCTCTTGACCGGAATCAAACCTGGGACCTTTCAGTCCGCAGGCCGATGCTCTATCTACTGAGCCAAACCGGTTAGGGCGTTATGATGGTTTTTTTATATTACTTCAGATTCAGGCAACAACAAAAGTGTGATTATTCATTTTTTATAATGACTATTAGCACCCTACATTTAAATAATGTGTTAAAAGTGTGTATGATTTGCAAAGCCCATATACTAGTATTTCGCTTGATCTTCGCATCAACTCTGTGAGGGAGGTAGAGGAGAGAGGACTTACTATCCTCATTTCATAGAGGGGCAAATGGCAGCTGAGCAAAGTTAAGCAGCTTACCCAATGTCACAGAACCAAACTATGACTGAACACCAGTAATTATGGTAACTAGTACTATTTTTGTGTACAATTGATGTGCAAAATAGGTGGCACAAAAATTAACCTTTTAAAATCTAATATTGCCCTAGCCGGCTTGGCTCAGTGGATAGAGCATCAGCCTGAGGACTGAAGGGTCCCAGGTTCGATTCCGGCCAGGGGCACGTGCCTGGGTTGTGGGCTCCATCCCCAGTGTGGGGTGTGCAGGAGGCAGCCAATCAATGATTCTCTCTCATCATGGATGTTTCTATCTCTCTCCTTCTCCCTTCCTCTTTGAAATCAATAAAGAAATATATTAAAAAAAAGACCTCACTTAAAAAAAAATCTAATATTTACATCTTATAAAGTTTACATAGTTTTATATAAACTTTATAATTTCCCTCTACTTTTGCCAGCAATATTATTTTCAATAAATGATAATGATGGATGTTTGCTTTTAAAATACATTAAAGTTTTAAAAAGAGTACATTAAAGGAAAGTTAAGTAAATTATAATGCAAGGGGCACACAAATGAAGCCAAATTCATTAAGGTAGATTTTGAGGAAAGAATTGGGAAATTCTACACACTGTGGAAACAGAATAATATAAATCCCATTTCTGAGAAGGAAAATAGGAAATCAGAACTGAGTTTCCCTTTGAGAAAAATGTCAGCTTTAATGAAAAGGAACCTAGGAAATAATCATTTGGACTTTTCCTTTACTGCAAGCCAGGGGAGTAATTCTCTCTGCCTCAGGACACACATAAACCCTCTATGTTAACAGTGCCACAAGTGGACTAGTTGAGCTAAGGTCTAAGGTGCTGATTCCACCCAGCCGGCATAGCTCAGTGATTGAGCATCAACCTGTGAACCAGGAGGTCATCATTCGATTCCCAGTCAGAGCACATGCCTGGGTTGCGGACTCGATACCCAGTGTAGAGTGTGCAGGAGGCAGCTGATCAATGATTCTCTCTTATCATTGATGTTTCTCTCTCTCTCTCTCTCTCTCTCTCTCTCTCTCTCTCTCATTCCCTTTCTCTCTTAAATCAAGAAAAAGATTTTTTTTAAAAGGTGCTGATTCCAGCCGAAACCGGTTTGGCTCAGTGGATAGAGCGTCGGCCTGCGGACTGAGGGGTCCCAGGTTCGATTCCGGTCAAGGGCATGTGCCTGGGTTGCGGGCACATCCCCAGTGGGGGATGTGCAGGAGGCGGCTGATCGATGTTTCTCTCCCATCGATGTTTCTAACTCTCTATCTCTTTCCCTTCCTCTCTGTAAAAAATCAATAAAATATATTTAAAAAAATAAAAAATAAAAAAAATAAAAGGTGCTGATTCCAACCGCCTTACTGTTTTTCTTGATGTTTCATTATCCTTGTAACTTCACTGACAATACATTGAGCAGAGCTATGAGCAGAGTTTGTCATTACCTCTTTTAGAATTTCTATGCTAGCCCCTGTTTGGGTAGACCTAAGATTGCAAAACATATTGTAGGCAATTATATTAAGTCATAAAATAGGGCTAGTGAAGGAGCTAGTGAAGGATTTCAGTTATAACAATAATCTTGAAGCACATTATGAACCCCAAGCGGGGGTCTCTTTTGTCTTTTTGATGAAATGCTCAAGAAAGTGCCACAAAAGGTCATTGCTCACGAAACAAGTAGTCCAACAGCAAGATAAAAAAAAAAAATGCTCTGAGCTTCTGTAGTGACAGCATAATGCTGCAACAAATATTTAGGATGATCTCCCTGGCACTCCCTCCAGCCACTATCAACAGTCACTCTAAAGCAGAGGTTCTTGCCATGTGGTCCCAGGACAGGCAGCAGCAGCAGCATCAGTTGGGAACTTGTCAGGAATACAAATTCTTGCTCCTCACCCCAGCCCTACCTCATCATAAGCTCTGAGGGTGGAGCCCAGCAGACTTTTAACAAGCTTTTCAGGGGATTGGGTGTGTTGAAATTTGAGGATCACTGCTCTAATAAAGCAATGGTTATCACAGTGAGGTCTAAGACTAACATGTGCATTGGTGAAGCAACTTTTCAGTTCTCCAAGTCTCATTTGCCTCATCTGCAGAAAGGATACAGTAATATGCAACCTGCACAGTTTTTGCAAAGACTAAATGAGACAGGAAAGAGCAGCTAGCAGATTTAGAGTAAGTTGAACTTCCCTTTCCTTTCTCTAGAAAAGCAGGGTCCTTTTCTGCTTGGGCCTTTAACATTAGGTCACGTCTGTTCTCTTCATCACTACCTGCACTTCCAGTGCACCTTATGGATTTACCTGGGCTGTTCATTCAAAATACTGATGCTGGGGCCTCAGCCCAGATTTAGGGGTGGAGAGAGAGAGCAGGAAATCCACTTCTTTAACAAAATTACCAGGTGATTCCTTGCACACTGAAGACTGGGAACAACTGGTTTAGCTGCTCTGAACTACTGCCCCAAGCCACTTCTTGCCTTTCTCAAAAGCAGTAACCAAAAAAGCGTACTAATTTGGCCCACTCTCCTCCTCCCTTCACTCTGTCCAAGCTACAGTAAGTCCTCACTTATCATCAATAGGTACTGTGACTTTAAGTGAAACGATGTACAATGAAACCGATTTTATCATAGGCTAATAGATATAAACAAGAGTTAGGTTCCTATGGCACCTCATCAATGCTATAACAAAACAACATGGAGCAATACAACGTTATCTGAGAACCTGCTGTACTCTTAAAGAAGAGGCAGACTGTCATGGTTGAGAGATCAAGCTTGAACACAAAAAGGTTTGAGATCAAACCACAACTTCACTATTTACCAAAGTGTGGTCCCTCAGCATCAGCATCACCTGGGAACTTGTTAGCCAGCCAAGTTCTTAGGCCACACCCCAGTTGGACTGAATCAGAAATGCTGGGGGTAAAGCCCAGACATCTGTGTTTTAACAAACCCTCCAGGTGATGCTGATGCAAACTCAAGTGTGAGAAGCACTGCCACTTGACTCCCTGAATAACCCTGTGCAGATTCACAGCTTTCTAAAACCATCATTTCCTCATCTTTGAAATACTAAAAGTACTAACCACATAAAGTTGTGACAATGACATGACACAATACAGATAAAGAACTTAATAGTAAACAATAAATATCTATTGCTATTATTATGAAGAAAACTGTCCTTTATCCCAGGGATTCTATTCAACGTGGGATGTTTGTTTCTGAGCCATCATACATGGCTCAAAGCTTAACTGCTAACTAGCCTGATTTCCGCTCCATCCCAACCAAATGGAATGCTATTCATTTACTGCTACACGGCTCTCTACCTCCATGTTTTCACTATTCCTGTTCCACTTGCCTAGAATGCCCTTCCATTCTCTGCCCACATTGTCCAAATCTTACTTCTCCCAACAAGATCAGCTGAGGTGGGCTCCCAGGTCTTGCCTGACTGCTCCAGGCCAAATAAATCTGCCTTTCTTTTAAATATATATTTTTATTGATTTCAGAGAGGAAGGGAGAGGGAGATAGAAATATCAATGAGAGAGAATTATTGATGGGCTGCCTCGTGCATGCCCCCTGCTGGGGATTGAGCTCAAAACCTGGGAATCAACCATGACCTCCTGGTTCATAGATTGACACCCAACCACTGAGAAACACTAGCCGGGCTAATCTGCCTTTCTTAACACTGTCCATTTTCATCTGTGTTGCAGGATTTAACCCCTAAGCAATCAATTTTCAATCTTTTTCATCTCATGGCACACATAAACTAATTACTATAATTCTGCAGCACACCAAAAAATGTATTGTTTGCCAATCTGACAAAAAAAAAAGGGTATAATTTTGATTCATTCATACTAGTTATTGTTGTGTTGCCTGTTGTCATTTTTTAATTTGACAATCTAAGGGAAAAGAGGTCAGTGCCCCTGTCTCAATAGTCAAGTACTACATGTTTTAAAAATTCTTGTGGCACACCAGTGTGCCACGACATGCTGGTTGAAAATTCCTGCCCTAAACGCATGCATGCATGCTACTGGTGGGTTTTATTCCTGGTTGTCTTGTCCCTTTATAATGAAGCTCTTAGGCGCTAGCCAGTTTGGCTCAGTGGATAGAGTGTCGGCCTGCGGACTGAAGGGTCCTGGGTCCAATTCTGGTCAAGGGAACATACCTTGGTTGCAGGCTCCTCCCTGGCTGGGGCCCTGGTTGGGGCTTGTAAGGGAGGCAACCAATCAATATGTTTCTCTCACATAGATGTTTCTCTCTCTTTCCCCTCTCTTCCAATCTCCACCCCCCCAAAAAAAATCAATGGAAAAATATCCTTGGGTGAGGATTAACACAAATATCTATATATATAAAAGCCTAAGTGACCGTTACGACCGGTCGACTGAACAACTGGTCACTATGACGTGCACTGACCACCAGGGGGCAGACACTCAATGCAGAAGCTGCCCCCTGGTGGTCAGTGCGCTCCCACAGCCAACTTCCCACAGCCCGCCAACCTCCCACGGCCTTGATTGGGACTGGGCGAAATGACCCCGATCAGCCCCGATCACCAGCCAGGCCGAGGGATGCCCCCACACGTACATGAATTCGTGCACCAGGCCTCCAGTATATAATGAGGTTCTTAGGAACTAGAGACAGTACCTTATAGTTCTTTTTCAATCTCTTCCTTATGCAGCTCTGGTATATACTAAAGGAGTGAACAAAGTCCTAGAGCAGTTTAAGGCACAGGCTCTTTCATTTAAGGCACACTTGGAGAAACTTTTTTAAAATGCAGACTTTAAAGAATGGTAATAATTACAGTAGTTTAGGTTTGTTTAAACTTCATAATTTAAAAAATGCTTTGGTATTTTTAACCGAAACTAGTTGTCACAAAAACCTTGGGAAGTGGGGATCATTGTCCCTGTTTACACATGAGGAAACCACTCAGATCATTCTTGTGACTAGCCCAAGGCTGTAGGACTAGTAAATGGTAGAGCTGAGGCTCACACCACATCTCACTGTATTTTTTCCCTTGGCTACTTTGGTTTGCCGAGTTTGTTACTGGTGCTGTTATCCCTGTGCTGTGCCACAACCTCTAAATTCAACTCTCTGAAAGCGAGTGCTGCTGAAATAATGACGGGCCTTTCTCCTCCTTTGGAAGTCAAGACAGGGCCCATTGGGAGAAGAAGAAGTACAGCCTCACCTGGTGTTCCTAGGCGGGCCTGAGCAATGGTCAGTTTTTCATGGGGCGCTTGGCACTGGCAGCTGACTTCGTCTGCAAATGGGGCAGGAGCAGTCAGAGTCTAGAAGGGAAAAAGAGAAAGGGAATAGAGTCTAATAAACTTTCCTTGGGCACTAACTTCCTCTGAAGTTTTATTTATGTTGGCTTCACAGGTATGATCAAGAAGTAGAATATATCAGTGGAGTCTTTCAGAGAAATATGGTACTATTAGAAATAAAAACGGGACATTGTCACTGAAACATTATTTTTTTTTTTGACTGCTGCCTCAGAAAGAATAACTCTTCAGTCTCTGCCATAAGCCAGGTACCAGATGAGGTACTCTGCATATGCTAATTCCTCCAGGCCTCACAACAAACTGGGGCTCAGCAGCATTAAGAAATATGCTAAGTCATGCCCTTGGAAAGTCACGGTGTTCAGCTTTGAACCTTTCACAACCAGCAAAGGGCAGGCTTCAAGCATTAAGACTTACCCACACCCTGGGATACTCAGCTGGGAGGAATGCCATACTCAGGAGTGTGGCAGACATCTGTATTTCACACACACCAGCCTGGCCAATCACGAACTCTGACGTCTCTTCAGTGCAAAAGCCAAAGACGTTATCTGTTCCCTGGGAGGGCCTGAAAGCACAGCATTTCTGGCGGGCTGCAGATAAATTGCTCCTGTGGTAGCTCCAACGGCCACCAACGGCTGGAGGCCCCGCCCCAGGCAGCTGGGGCTCAGGCTCTGGGGAGAGCTGTGAGAGAGATGTAGTCACTTGGATGCCTGCCCAGGAAGTGGCTCTGCATTTTATAGTCAGCTTCTTAAAATGAAAACCTCACTCTCTCCAGACAGGGGAAGACAAAGCCAGGGGTGTTTTTGTAAACAGAGCAAATGCGATCCAGAGTCGTCCATTTGCAGTCTCTGAGCCATGTCCTTATCATGGTCATCACTACACCTGCTTTGCTATTTTTAAAGCCGAAGTCACTGTAAATATTACTCGTGTTGTTGCAGAGATTGTTTCTTAGAGCTAGACACAGGTGTTCCTCCACCTGATAAGACTCAACTGAATAATGATCCATACATTTGAAGAGGGACTGTGACCCACTTTTGCCATTCATTTTTTTATTCACTAGTTCATTCATTTATTCACATGCTCATTCAAATATATGTCAAGCACTATCTTAGAACTGGGGATACAAATAGGGATGAGACCGGTCCCCGTCCTGGGGGAGTCCCGCTTCTCTGTACTGCCAAGAACCCATCCTGCCCTGTTCCCACCCTTCCTCCCTATTG
The DNA here is from genome assembly GCF_964212035.1 of Myotis nattereri. NCBI lineage: Eukaryota > Metazoa > Chordata > Mammalia > Chiroptera > Vespertilionidae > Myotis > Myotis nattereri. The sequence goes on from NC_138078.1 coordinate 16,356,777, forward strand.
TAGCACCTTCCGCCCTGGAAACTGGAGTCCTGCCCCAGAGTTGCTTGGAGACTTCCCAATTGCCTGAGACACTTAACCCCCACCATCCCGTCCAGGGCTCTGAAAGAAGACCAAGACTTGGGACATGGACTCAGGAAACTTTAGTTCGTTACTAGTTCTTTTTCAGAAACATTAAGGTGACCACGTGGGCTGCGGTGGGCCAGGGCAGCATTTGTAATATGCCAAAGGGGTACAGTGACCAGAGCAGACGCTCCATAGCCACAAATCTGAGGTTGAAATCCCCTTTCCAGCACTTACAGGCTGTGTATTCTCATTTGGCTCGCCTGGTTGAAAGAAACCGACACCCACTAAAGTTAGCTCAAGAGATGAGGGATTCTTTGAGGGCTACCCTGGCATGGAAACGGTGCGGGGAGGAGAGGGGCAGCACCTGGTCCCAGAGAGCTAGCTGTGCACCAACCTGGCATGTGATCCTCTCTGTCCCACACCCATCACCCTACATCCTTCCATGATGTTAAAGTCTCTGCTTGCCTTTGACTCCCCGATAAACTTCGGTTTGAATGGGGCCCATCATGGCCTCCGCAACCTCCCTTCCCAACACTCATTCAGCAGCTTCTGATCGAACCTTTCAGCCCCAGCTCCTGCTCCTACCAACCTACTGCTTCTTTCCATGTTTCCCAATTCACATTCCTAAGGGAGAATCAGACTGGCCAAGTTCATGAATTCAAACCAGGCTACAACCAGAATTAGCCTGCAATGAATCAGGTGCCCACCATCTGTGGCTGGTGAGGGGAGGAGGCGGGTGAGGGGGGTCATGGGTTGCCTGTCATTGCCCCTTTAGCAGGCGCTGCTGTTGGGGCCAGAAATGTATTTGACCTTGTGTGCTCTTAAAAGGGAGTTCGTTTACTTAGTTGAATCTCAGTTTCACCTATAAAATGGACACCAATCTTGCAGGTTGATGCAGAAAACAGAGATAAATTATGTCAAGTACCTGGTACTCAATAAATTGTGGCAATTATTATTACTGCTATTAGTATTCATTCTTATACATAATAATTTATAATGCTTTATATTAAGACATAATAATAGATAATGTAGTTCCCTATAAAAAGAAGCAAATTGACTATGAACTTTTAGGACACAGCCCAAATAGGTAAATGGGTTAGCAAGTAGGGTTCTTACATTAATGATTCATTAGCATTTAATATATGTGGACAGTGAACTGTTTTCACATGAACTAAAATAAATTATTATTTTGGGATATTTTATGTGCTAATCTCAAAGCCTATTAAAGAGATAAGGTGTTGTCATTTTCCAAGAATGGTGTACTCCAGAGGGTGTGAAATGTGGTAATTAAAGCAGAGCTAAAGAAAGTTGTAAAGCCACAATAGTACTCAAAGATGAAGATGAAGTTTATATGCACTGTGCATTCTGTTCTTAATTATTGTGGCCTCGAAGTAGGAAAAAGGGGAGAAGCAAAGAGCTGGAAGGCAGAGAGAGTTCATACGTGTGCTTGTATGTGAATGTGTATACATGTACATGTGTTTCTTATGAGCACCTGAGCATCTTTAACAGCAGTTCACATGAAGAAGGTGTGTTTCCTGTTATGTTCAAGGCACTGTACTTGGAATGAGGAGAATACAAACATAAATGAGCCACAGACTTGCTCTCCATAACACCACCTTCCTGGGTTGAAAGTCAAGGTTTGCATTCACAAAGACCTTGGTTAAGGCCCAGCTACCATCAACCAGCCCTGTGAGCTGATGCAGTAATTTTTTAGTCTGACCACCCTAGAACTATTACTTCTCTGAGCCAGAACAAATCCCTTACAAGGACTTCTATACGGCTCAGGTCTGTCTCCTCCTACAAGGGGCAGACCAACCTCAGGACAACGGGATTAGGCTAGCCAGAGGCTTCAGAGAGGGGCAGAGACTGGTCCATCCTGGCCTCCAGGCTCTATACCAGCCTGCAGGGGACCCAGGTCCCCATCTATTCCTCACCATTTGCCAGAGCTGGGATGGTTCCAGAGATCCTCTGGGGTAGGCATAAAACTGGGGCCCAGTAACATAACAGCTAAACCTTTGAGTGCCTACTTAGTGTCATGCATATCCATTTATATGCTAAGCACTTTAACTATATTAGCTAATTTCATTTGTACCACAACTGGGTGAGGCAGGTTCTATCTCCACGGAACTGTCCAGGACCTGTCTTCAAAAGTGACACCAATGGCAGCAAGAAGCAACAGCAGTGGTAGATGCCTCAGACTCAGTTATCTTTTTGGCTCCCTTTGAACTGAGGACACTTTCAGGATTCTTAGACAATTAGGATGGAGGGGCCTCGAAAAGGAGATACTGGATTTCTTGATAATTAGAGAAGAGGGGGCAAAAATTAATTGAAAAAAGAAAAGCATGTGACCATATTTTGACCCAGACTTAGTGAAGTTAGATGACGTACATATAGTTACTGGCAAGCATCAGCTCAGAGTTCAAGTCACCAGATCACATTGTCAAGTATTTACTAGCACATTCTCTGTGTTTCATATGATCTAGGTTGTTTGGAGGGTGAATAAACAGAGGAGATAAGTCAGAAAGGAAGGAATGGAATTGGCTTTGGGGCAGCACCCTCAAAGGTGAAGGGTGGCCATTTTAGAAAGGGAGACAGTATTAGTTTGAAAAGGCACATTTAATTTAATTAATATAAAATTATTATTTGAGAAAGAAACCCTACCCTATTTAACATATAAGTCAAAGAAATTAAGCCTCTGGGCAGGTAGAGATTATCACAGAATAAACTATGGGCCGCTAGGAAGCCATATTCCAAATTCAGGGTTGGGGAGGCACATGACATTTTTATGTTTGGCAGAAGAGAGTGAGGATTTTAAAGGGTTAAGAAGCCCTGGCCCAGGGCCCTGGACACCACATGTGCAGGGGCCTTGCCAGACCACAGACTTGGAGCTAGACTGTAATATAACTGCTCTCTACCTAATCTAAGATACCCAGTCATTGCATGTGAATATGTTACCTATTTGTCCTGCAAGGTTTGATTATGTAAACGGCACCATAGTAACATATTCCCATCAAGTTTTTTAAAGGGGAAGACATTAGATATTTGGCATCTCACTGGCAGAGTGTGTTTAACAGGACATTGTCAAATATTAAAAAAAAAAGCTTTAGGCACTATATAAATGTACAATGCAAACATTACCTGAGTACAAAAAATGGTCAGTAGAACCTGTACTTATGCAATGTGCATCACTGACTGACAACTGGACCAATCAGACAGCAGGTTAATCATCCAATGAGAACTTAGCATTGTCCTGCTGATGGTGATGGCCAACCACAGAATTGCTTGTTTAAGCTAAGCTATTCTTAACTACAGTGAGCCAATCCAGTCAGATAGTCCTGAGTTCAAATCCTAGCTTCGTTGTTTAATATCCATTTGATTTTTTAAAATTGGATTTTAAAGAAACTTGTTGGTTCTTAACCCCTGTAATCTGTAATCTCCAGTACCCTCATCTATAAAAGGGGGAATAATAAAATGATCTACCTCATAAAGCTGTTGTGAGGAGTAAATAAAATGATGTCTGTGTGATTAATATCTTCCTTTTGCCTCTCTAGCATCCATTCTCTTTCTACCCTTCTCTACTTTTCTCTGTATGGCTTCCTGTGTGGCCTGCACCAATGGAGTCTGTTGCCTTTCTACTTCCAGTTGGGTCAGGTCCATGGAAAGCATGCAAAATGCTGGAGGGCAGGACAAGAGTGAGCTCAGGGTATTTGTCTCCCTGGCTTTCTACCTGCTAAGAGACTGTATATTGGTTCTGTTCTTTTACTGAAATTCACAGCTTTAGTGAGCGGGCCCCCTTTCTAGAGCACTCTACGAAGTTCTGGCAATCAAAATCTCCCCTTGCCCCTTCATACCCTCTGAGGTTTCCTTAAACCCTGCCCATGCCTTTTAAATAGTCCCCTTATTAGACTTCCTTCAAATTTCCTCTTTAGAGTGAGCCTTCTGTGTCTTGACAGGGCCTTGACCGATACACTGTATGTAACAGTATGATGCCAAGCTCAATAAATGTTAACTAGCAAATGATGAAAAGACATGTTCAAAGTGCAAAGATCAAGTGAATTACCCATTGTTAATAATCATAACTATATCAATAATGCCTTCCAGTAGGACAGACGTTTACAACAACAGAACATTTAACCAAGAGATGCATGAGACACAAGCAGGACCTCAGAAAGACTCACCTCCACAGGTAGGCCTTTTGCCTTAGGACTCACCAGAAATTACAAAAAGACATTACAAAATCTAATCCTCAGTCTCATGCTGTTAGGATTGCATTTACCCACCTCTGAACATCATTTTTAAAGCCCAATTTTATTTGGAATCAGAATATTTTAGTCTTTTGAAGAGAGACGGGGAAAAAGCAGATCGTATAGTTGACCATAGGCTAACAACGAACCACTGGGTTCTTAGACATTGTAATGTTTATAGCCAGTCTCCCCCAATGACTATAGAAGCACCAAGAAAACAAGGACTTGGTCTGTCCTATTCATTGCTATAGCCATACTTCCTAGGGCAGTACCTGGCATATAGAAGGTCCTCAATAAACATTTGTTCAATGGGGGGAATTTAAAGTCACTGGAGAGAGAATTATTATTGACAAAGAAAGGAACTGGAGAGAGAATGATTATTGATAAAAATTATACTCAAATAAATACACTTACCAATTTTTCTTATCATCATCATCATAATATCTATATATAAAACCCTAATATGCAAATAGACCGAATGGCAGAACAACGGAACAACCGAGCAACCAGTTGCTATGACGTGTGCTGACCACCAGGGGAGGCACGTGAAACATGACGGTGTCAGCAACAGGCGGCAGAGCACAGAACATGGCAGGCATCGGCCATGGCAGGATGGTGGAGCAGGTGAGCGGGGGCTCCAGACCAAGGTGGGGTATCGGTTGCTGTCATTGGGGCGAGCCTCTGGTGGTTACTGAAAATTCTTTGCTCCCATGCGCCACAGTACTGCCCGGCACTTGCCCCTGCTGCCAGCACCCGGCTCTAGCCCCGATTGCTCAGTGCTGTCAACAGGTGCAAGAGGTAGCTGCTGGCCCCAATCAACCCTCAGGGCTTCTCCACCTCCCTCAGCTCCTGAGGGGCAATCAGGGATGGCAGCCACCTCTCACACCCACTGCTGGTGACAGTCCCACTTGCATCCACTGCCGACGCCCAGTGCTGATCCCGATCACTCGGTGCCATCAGCGGGTGTGAGCAGCAGCTGCCAGCCCTGATTGCTCCTGAGGGCTTCTCCACCTCCCCCTGCTCCTGAGGGGTGATAAGGGCAGCAGCCACCACTCGCACCCATTGATGCTCGCACCCACTGACAGTGCTGGACCCACTCGCACCCACTGCTGGCACCGGCTCCAATCGCTCCATGCTGTCAACAGGTGTGAGCGGGGATGGTGCCCTCAGCGCACGGGAGCAGCAGCTGTGGGAGCAGGGCTGGTGGCGACAGGTGCAGTGGAGCCATGGCAGGAGGGGCGGGGTGGGGGCGTGGAGGATGCCCCTGTGCCCACTGCGGCCTCATGGCCCACAGTTCCTTTCAAGGTGCATGAATCCGTGCACTGGGCCCCTAGTTTATAATAAAAACTAGGGAAAATAAAGAGAAGATAGCAAAATTCAACAAGAATGCCACTTCCTAAATACAGCCATTGTTAATACTTTTTCTATTTCTTTTCAGGTTTTCTGATATGTTATATATACATATTAACAGCTTTGGAATCGTACTACTGCATAGACCAGTGATGGTGAACCTATGACATGTGTGTCAGAGGTGACACGTGAACTCATTTTTTTGGTTGATTTTTCTTTGTTAAATGGCATTTAAACATATAAAATAAATATCAAAATATGCATCTTTATTTTACTATGGTTGCAAATATAAAAAAATTTCTATATGTGACATGGCACCAGAGTTAAGTTAGGGTTTTTCAAAATGCTGACACGCTGAGCTCAAAAGGTTCACCATCACTGGCATAGACAGTTGTTTTCACTCAATATATCATGATTACTTTATCATGTCATTTAAATATTCTTCAGCCTTACCACTTTTTCGACTTAACAGACTATTTTTTGGAGCAGATTCAGGTTCACAGCAAAATGAGAAGAAGATACAGATATTTCCATATAACTCTCACTAATTTTGATAGCTGTAAAAACAGTCCACTGAAAAGAAAAGCCATAATTTATTTAAATATTTATTTGTCGTTTGATATTAAGTTGTTTATGTTTTACTAATATAAATAACATTCTAAACATAATGCTAAACCTCTGACTCCTTCCTTAGGATAGATGCCTAAGAGCTGAATTACTTAGATCAGGGGTGTGAACATTTTAAAGATAAATATTTGAAGAACATTTTAACATATATTGGCAAATTACCTTCTACAAAAGCTGCCATCATTTATAGTCACATTACAATGCATAAAAGCACCTTTCTTGCTGCCATCTCAGTGGCTTTGAGTATTGTTGTTGTCAATTTTATAGACCAAAAAATGGTATCACGCTGTTTCAATATGCATTATTTTGATTACCAGAAAGATTGAACATTTTCCCAATGTTTATGAGTCATTTGTGTTTTCTTCTGAGACTAAGCTGTCCTTTGCTCATTTTTCTATTGTTGAGAACAAGTGTTTTGAAGATTGTTAAAAGCAAAACAATAGCACAGTTAAAAAATTATCTTAAATAGCTTTTTTAAAGTGCAGTTTTCAACTTTACCTAGAGTCCCTTCATAAGAAATTCATTTTTTTAAACCAAGGTGTGAACACCTGCATCTATGTCAGGTGAGCAGTTACTGTCCTCCAGGGATCAGAATTTTTATTAGGTCCTAGGGATACAGACCTTCTTAAAACACTGACCACCCATAAGTCATAACTCCCTCCTCCCAATGTGGCCACCTTCCAAAGGATTTCAAGTAGCTGGAAGAGTCTCAGTACTATAAATAACACCACAGTTCATTGATTCTAAAAGCTCCATTTCCCCCCACACTTGAACATCTCTGAGACCTGGGGAAGGGGGGAGCCTTACAAGCAATGCTGTCTTAAAATCAGTGCTGGCAATTTTCTGACATTTAACACCTCTAAAATGGAAGTTCATCTTATAACTAATGTCATCTTAGATTCATGAAATGCATACATGCTATTAACAATAGAAAAGAATCACCCTTACCTAGAAATAAAACATTCCAGACCCTAAATCAAGTTTTTCTTCAGCAAAAGGAGTTTGTTTTATAATGAACATCAGTAACAACCTTATATCTTATTCATATCCCATCTCCTTCCCAAAGGACTTGTGATGACTTCAAAAAAATAAAATTGGAAAACTTAAAATAACAGTTGCAAGATATGGGGGTCAGGGGTGAAATGAGCACACAGAAAGGCCTCTCCCGGTCCTCTACATTTTGGAAAGGTCGGCTGTAGGCTCCCAGCAGTCAACGCAAAGAGAAAGACAAAGTTAATATTGTCCTTAAGCAAAAAACAAAGCAGCTATTAAGGAGAAGCACAGAATCTCCTGAGGCGAATTTTATAGAAATTCCTCCCATGGTGCCTCCATCAGGGGCAGACGGGGTGATGTGTAGTGATGTGCAGTGATACTAAACAACAAATCAAACAACATACTCAACAACAGCCCTGGATAAAGACAATCCCGTTTGTCATGTTTATCTCGGTAGTGCCCTCCACACAAGGCTGAGCCCCAGAACCAAAAAGCAATTCAGTAAAGCATTTCCACAAGGAGCCAAACATGCAGCTTGAAAATGCAGTTCTCTCCCTCACAGCTAGATCCAAGGGCAAGATTTAGAATACCGAGACCAGGGGTTTCTAATGTGGGATAGGCTGACAATCCGTTAGAGAGCAACACTTAGATTTCTTTTTCATGTTAAAAGAACAAGAAAGGAAGCATTACTACCACCTAATCCTAACATACAGATTCATACTGGTGCCCCATCTCTGTCCACATGAAGTCTATGAGGTGTCCTCAAGGAAGAAGGCAAGATGTAAGTAAGATAGAGAAGGCGGGCCTGGGTCCCCTGACATTTTCATTTAGTTTCATTCAGCTTATTGCAATATAATGCAGCTCATCTGGACCTGAATAACTACATTTGTAGATGTCTATCTACTTGTATTATCTACCAAACCAGTACTCACAAGATCAGTGGGCGGCTTAAAACAGTTCCTGCAATGAAATAGGAAAGCAAAGATAACACAAGAACAGGCGAACACCAGGAATGTGGCAGAGATGACCCTTCAACATCATGTATGAGTTCTGCGTCTGTCACAGTACCAGGCGTGAAAAAAATGACAACCTAATCAGAGCTGACAAGAAACCCTGGCTGGGTAGCTCAATTGGTTAGAATGGTGTTCCGATATGCCAAGGTGTGGGTTCGATCCCCATATAAGAATCAATCCACGAATGCAGACGTAAGTGGAACAAATCAATGTGTGTTTTCTCTCTCTCTCTCTCTGTCCCTCTGTGTCTCTCTCTCAGATCAATAAATTAACAAATAAAAAAGACAGCTGAATTGAAAATTACTACAAAGAAGACTATATTTGAAATACCTGCTACCATTAGCATTACACCTCACCTAGAGCATACATTGGACCTTCAGATTCTAGCTAATCATGGCATGAAACTATTGTAATTACTGTGATACTTAAAAAAAAAAAGCACCCTAAACATGAAGACAAGCCTCTATGGTTTTTTCAGCAAGGTTTTAAGACATTTGGTACTCAATCCCATAGTTCGCAAAATACTGTTACGTGTAATGATAAATGTGTAGAAGCCTTTTTTGAGTCACGCCACAGTAAAACTGGCTGCTCTAATGTGTAGAAAATTTGATGTCAAGCTAAAATGCATTCCTTTGTCAGCAAATATATTTAGAAGACATACAGAAAACATTGCTGAAGATGGGGAGAAACAAGCATTAGGATAAATTATGCAGTGTGGGAGGCTTGCTACACAGTTGGATGGAAGCACAGATATTTCTAACATAGCTTGAGGTAGTTGCTAGATGCTATTTCAATAATAAAACCTTCTTTTCTGAGCCACCAAAGAAAAGATATTCCAAAGAAGAAAGATTTTCCAAAGAAAGATGGTCCAAAGAAGACTGACTCTGCAAAATAGTTTCTTTTTTTAAAAATATATATATTTTATTGATTTCCCACAGAGAGAAAGGGAGAGAGACAGAGAGCCAGAAACATTGATCAGCTGCCTCCCGCACATCCACTGGAGATGTGCCCGCAACCCAGGCACATGCCCCTGACCAGAATCGAACCTGGGACCCTCCAGTCCGCAGACCGATGCTCTATCCACTGAACCAAACCGGCTCCGGCCAAAATAGTTTCTTTAATAAAAACTACTTTAGAGAACACTGTATGTCTAACTACCAGTAAGGTGATTGCTTTGCTCTTGGACCTGGATCCCCCACCTACTTGAGAAATACCTGTCTTCATGACCCTTCTGCTATTGGCTCTCTAAGTGTCACTCCTAGGAGTTCCATCCTGGAAGATTGTAGATTAATTTAACCAGATCTCATCAAGAGATGGGCAAGTGTAGGGAAGGTCTATCTATCTATCTATCTATCTATCTATCTATCTATCTATCTAGATATAAATATCATTGATTTCAGAGAGGAAGGGAGAGAGAGAGAGAGAGAGAGAGAGAGAGAGAGAGAGAGAGAGAGAGAGAGAGAAACATCAATATGAGAATCACCCACCGGCTGCCTCCTGCACGCCCCCTATTGAGGACCGAGCCCACAACTGGGGCCTGTGCCCTTGACCAGAATCGAACCTGGGACCCTTTAGTTTGCAGTCCAACGCTCTATCCACTGAGCCAAACCAGCCAGGGCGGGAAGGTTCTAATAAATAGCTTTAATTACAGCTCTTCTATGTTTCTTCCCTTTACAAACCTGATAGGATGTCTTGGGACCAGCTATTTTCTAGAATTTTCCCTGCAGCAGGAGTATCCTGATCCACTCTTGCTAGCTAACCAATTCCATCCACTTCCTTCTGAGTCTAGAGCAGTGCTTCCCAACCTTTTTTTGGCCACACCCCACCTAAGCATCTCTAAAATCCTGATGCCCCTCCTGTGACATATAATTCTTATTATTTAAAAAGTGAACTCTCTATTCACATGGAGGAAGCCTAAAAGACCATTAACGGGCTTCCAAAGAACATAGCATCCATGAAAGAGAAAAATAAAAGAACGAAAGGACAGCTGAAGTACTGAGGAAGAAATCACTAAGAAATTGTTAAAATAATAATATGAAGTGATACGAAAAAATAGCAAATAAAGTTTCAAAGCATATAATATAGAACTGAAATACACAAATATGTCACAATATATATTTATATACTGTATATGAGGCCCCTAGAACCATAAGATGCAAAAAATTCACTATTAATAACTCATTCTCAAATTGCCCCCCTTAAAAATCAAATTGCCCCCCTGTGGGGCATGTACCCCATTTGGGAACCACTGGTCTAGACACTGACTTCCAGGCCAGGCCATTGTTAGAAAAAGCCTATAGTCTGGGCACCATGAATTTTAATTCACAGATTACCTGATTAGGGTTTGACTGGTCCTAGAAATAAGGCAAGTTTAGTTCAGGGGCTCACATAAGCTCTCTTTGGGGCTGGAGATATTGACCCTTGGAAGGCCTGAGCACATTAAAGCTCTGTTAGTGGCCAAGAGCTTTAATTTTAGGCAGGATCTGACACCATTTCTTCGTGTTCCCTATCGGCTCACGAGAATTGTTTAGAAATGGGAAATCTGTTGTAGAGTGTGCTCTCCCTCAGTTGTGGTCAGAAAGTTTGTACTAGAGTGTAACATACATACAGAAACGTGCACATGTCCTAAATATGGCTCAATGAACTTTCACAGGCTAAACACATACAGCAGCCAGATCAAGTAACCAACCACTGCCAACCTTTATCTTGTGCTCCTTCCCCTACCCTGACTCCTAACATCATAGATTAGCTTCGCCTACTTTAAAATATTGTATAGAAATGGAACCATGTAGTGTTTATTCTTTTGCATCTGGCTTACTTCATTCAATATTATGGCTGTGAGAGTCATCCACACTTTTTGCACGGGGGTGTACATTCTTCATTCTCATTGCTGTGTAGCATTACATTGGGTGAATATACCACAATTTATCCATTCTACTTCAGCTAGGCATTTGGATAGTTTCCAGTTTGGGGTTATGAATAATGTTGCTAAGAACATCCTAATATTGATTTCTGTTGGCCATATGTACAAATTTCCTAGGAGTAGAAGCGCTAGGTCAAAAATATTTACTTTGAATTTCTAAATTCACTACAAAGAGCCTGGACATCTGACTTGTTTATACTCCTGGTTCTGAAAGCAGAGAATGTGACATGGGAGAGCTGAATACAATGTTTCTCCAAGTGCATCCAAGCACGTCTGGCTCCTGAGCCACCTGGGAGCTTGAGCAGGTGACTCTTTGCTCACTGATGTCAGAGGACTGTGGGTAGTGGAAGCAGGGGGCTGTAGCAGTCAGACAAACCTAATTTTAAATCCCAGCTTTATCAGATTGTATTCAATCTTTATGGAATTACTGAATTCTTGGCTTCCTCGTTTATAACATGAGGAATAGTAATTCCTATTTCACAGGTCTGCAGGCTACTTTAATGAAGTAACACACATCAGGTATTCAGCACAGTCCCCAACACAGTTTGCACTATAAATAGTTGTTCCAGCCCAGCTGACGTGGCTCAGTGGTTGAGCGTCAACCTATGAACCAGGAGGTCATGGTTTGATTCCCAGTCAGGGCACATGCCTGGGTTGTGGGCTCAATCCCCAGTGGGGGGTGTGCAGGAGGCAGTTGATCAATGATTCTCTCTCATCACTGATGTTTCTATCTCTCCCTCTCCCTTCCTCTTTGAAATCAATAATAAAAATATTTTTAAAAAATAAATAGTTGTTCCATTCCTCCATTTGCCCACAGGAAAAAAAGTGAAACCTCTAGCCTTGAACCCAGTATAGAACAATTAACCTTATAACAACAATATGGACATAAAATAGATTTTAGTATTATATGACTGTGCCTCCAGTCAATATCAGGCATACTAGAAATGAAGCACAGACGCCTTTGTGTACTAGGAACAGGCTTCCAACATCATTTGGTTGGCAGTAGGCTGTACACATCGTTCATGATGCTTCTATTAACCTATTATTATTGTTGTTGTTGTTGTTACTTTTCTTAAATGCCAGTTTACATAACCCTCAGCATTCTTTTACATTGATGTCAGGTTCAATTGGCACAGATTACTGAGTGGAAAACAAAAACACCAAGTCAAAGACTTTGGCAGGAGGGAGGAGGTTGTATGAAAATGTACCCCGCTCCATGGGCTGGCCCCGTGTGGCCCTGCACATTATTACACAGGCTCTCGCTACCAGGGCTTGCTGCTTTATTTTCTAATCACTGTGTTTTCAAGTGTGCCTTCAAGATTGTTGAGAGCTAAACTGTCTCTTTATCCCCAAGCAGGGTCAGCTTCCCCAGCCTCCCATACAACCTGGTTCATGCTGGGATAAAGAGGAAGGTAGGAATGTTAAAACAATAATGCTATGGTCTGAGGCCAGCAACGGGTAATCAGATCCTAGCAAGGTAGAGGCTGTTACCTGGGAGATTATTGGAAGAAAATAGGCCTAGCTTGCAAGGACTTAGTTTGTTCCTACCTTCCTTGCTTGCTCCTTTTCTTTTTTTTTTCTTTTTTCTTTTAAAGCAACTTCTTTTTTTTTTTTTTAAATATATTTTATTGATATTTTACAGAGAGGAAGGGAGAGAGATAGAGAGAGTTAGAAACATCGATGAAAGAGAAACATCGATCAGCTGCCTCCCGCACATCTCCCACTGGGGATGTGCCCGCAACCCAGGTACATGCCCTGGACCGGAATCGAACCCGGGACCCTTCAGTCCGCAGGCCGACGCTCTATCCACTGAGCCAAACCGGTTTCGGCTTGCTTGCTCCTTTTCATCCTTCCCCTGGTGATCAGACAAAATAAATCTTTTTTCTGTATTTATTTCACTAAGAGGCATCGAGAAGCTTTGTGTGAGCACCAGTAAAATATGCCAGTTTCAGGACTATGGCCTGACTCACTGCTGGACTTTAACCCAAAGCTTAGACGGATAGCATCAGTTAGAGAAGGCCCCTGTAGTTCAATGCCATACTGCCATGCCTCAAAGAAAACCCAATACAGACATACCTCACTTGATTGCACTTTACTTTATTGCACTCCACAGATGTTGATTTTTTGTTTGTTTGTTTTGTTTTGTTACAAATTGAAGGCAAGACCCTCCACCAGCCAAAAGATTATAATTGACTTTATTGTGATACTTGCTTTATTGCAGTGGTCTAGAACCAAACCTGCCATATCTCCAAGGTATTTTGAACTTCAGTATTATGAAATAGATAGATTCAGAGGCTAATGCTCATATTAAAAAGAGATTCGACCTAGGTTGCTATGAACAATAACTAAAGCATTCAACATCTGATTCAGCATACACTCAACCTTTCTGAAGAAGCATCTGAAGAATAAAGCAGAAGACACCAGAGCTGATTTATACAACAGTGTTGTAAAGTTCCAAAGTATTTTGTGATAATTTGTTATTCACATCTAGCCAATGTGTCTTACCATAAGATCATTCAACCTGTTTTTACCCCAAATGGATAAAGGCAACAGGAGGTAAGGAGTGGGGTAGCTCTGTGTTTTGATAGGAGCATCAGGTGAAACAGAATACACTATGGTAGACAATGTTCTATGGCTCTGGAAGCTACATTCACAGTCATGGAACTGGAAAAGAACATCTATTCAACCCATTGTGGGTGATAGACTTGAGGCTCAGAGAGAAGTGATTTGCTTAAGCCCACACGATAATTCAATGGCAACACTGAGGTTGAAATGAGACTGCAAGCTCCAGCAAGCAGAGTCCAAGCTGAAGCATAGTTGTCTTGCCAGGCCCTAACCCTTTTGCTGTGGGTCAGTCCAGTTCTCCCTGGACCTCCAGATCTGAATTTGCCTTGACCTGGGGGGTTGGTGTGGAGTCCCAGACGCCATAAAGGAACAGATCCATTTCATCTGATTACTACCGTGTCTCATCAGAAACCATTCAGTCTTTCCACCTTTCCCTACCTCCCCCTAGCCCAGAGGCCTCTAGAGAGGAAATACCCTGGGACTGGACCCAGCTCCCCACCCAGGCTATCCCATAATTATACTTCTGCACCTGCCAAAAGCAAACCACCGTGACTTTCCCTCCACCTTCACAGAGAAAACAGATACTATCAGATAAGAGAGGCTTTCAACTTTCAGTAGCCTTCTATTTATAAATTATTTCTTACCCAAAACATCCTTGCCAGCTTCCTCATCACACAGTGGGAGAGCTGTCTCTTTTCCTGCCTGACGCCAATTCTTCCCCTTGTGCAGTGGAGCCCAACCTCTCCAGCTCTTAGGGGTTATTCCCTTCAACGAACTTCCCCTTCACTTTCACCCTCGTCCACTGGCCCATTCCCACTTATACTTACGTGCAAGTTGCTACCATCTTATAAGAACGAGCCAACCAAAAGTTTTGGTATATTGAATGAATGGAAGGAAAGAAGGATGGAACAAAAGAAGTTAGAAAGGAGAAAAGCTAGCCTCCCTCAACCCTAAGCCCTGATTTAGCCACCTTGGGGGTCCTATACATTCTATATGTTTCCCCCCTCAGTCGACTTCTACTTCCCTGCCTCCTGAAGGCTCCTCAACCTATTGCCATCTGGCTTCTGCTCCCACAACTTCACTGAATATACCTTTATATTAAATAATAAACATTCATCCTTTTATATTGATGACACTATTGACTTCTTTCTAAATCCAAGGGAGACTTTTTCTTATTATCTCATTTGCTCTGTCTGCTGCATTTGGTTCTTTATTTTAATTTTTATTGAATTTATTAAGGAGACATTGATTAATAGATTTATACAGTTTCAAGTGTACAATTCTATAATACATCATCTGTATATTGCATTGTGTGTTTACCACCCCAAGTCAAGTCTCCTTCTGTCACTATTTATCCCCCTTTTCCCCTCTTCTTCCGCCCTCACCCCCCCTTTCCCTCTGGTAATCACCATACTGTTGTCTGTGTCTATGAGTTTTTCTTTGCTTAATCTCTTCACCTTTTTTACCCAGCCTCCCAACACCCCTCCACTCTGACAGCTGTCAGTCTGTTCTCTGAGTCTTTTCTATTTTGTTTGTTACTTTACTTTATTCATTAGATACGATTGGACATTCCCTTCATGAAACTTACCCTGCCCCCCCCCCACCCCGATCTCTCAAATATTTGAGAAATACCTCTCTGTCTTCTTTTCACAATCCTTTCTCTATTGACCCTTTAAATGGTGTTCTCAGGGTTCCATCCTGGAAAGATTCTGGGATAAAGTAGATTAACTTAACCAGATATCATGTAGAGATAGGCAGATATAAGGAGCCTTCTAATAGTTTTAATTACAGCTCTTCTCTGTTCCCCCTGATAGGATGGCTCAGGGTCAGTTATTTTCCAGAATTACCCTGTAGTAGGATTATCCCAAGGTGCTCTTGCTAACCATTTCTATTCAGTTCCTCTAAGTCCAGAAACTGTCTTGACTCAATTTTGCTCCCATCAATTTCACTACCTCAATTTTCCTTCCCTTCCCTTTCCTCTCCTCCATACCAATGCCTCCCAGATCTACATCTCCAGCTCAGAACTCTCTCTTGAGTTCCAAAGACAAACATATACTAGACACCACCAAAGGGAAGTCCCCATGGTATCTCTAACAGAACTCTCACAGACTGCTGTCACCTGATGCTCCCATTCCAGTGATGGCACCCACTCACTGGATCCAGAAAATTGAGTCTTCCTTGATACTGTCCCACCCTCAGGCAGCTATCAAATCCTGGGGCTTTTGCCTCCTAATGTCTCTCATATCTATCCAGTTCTCTCCTTCTCTACTGTCACATCCATAACTTCAAACATTCTCATTTAGATTCCTGCAACAGCCTCCTAACGAAAACAAAATAGGATAGCATTGAAAATATGAGTGTGCCTAGCTGGTGTGGCTCAGTGGTTGAGTATCAACCTATGAACCAGGAGGTCATGGGTTCGATTCCTTGTCAGGGAATAAACCTGGGTTGCAGGCTCACTCCTAGTAGGGGGCATGCAGGAGGCAGCCGATCAATGATTCTCTCTCATCATTGTCGTTTCTATCACTCCCTCCCTTTCCCTTCCTGTCTGAAATCAATACAAATGTTTTAAAAAGAAAATATGAGTACAAGATATAAAGTAAAGGAAAGTGGGGGTGTTTTTAGTTATGAGTAAATATATGTGTGTACTGTGAAACATACATATATCATTGTGGCTTCTCAGAGCTCATCCTCCACAGGTCTGGGCAGGTGTCTGAGGTCCCTCTAAGGCAGCGGTTCTCAACCTGTGGGTCGCGACCCCTTTGGCAGTCGAAGGACCCTTTCACAGGGGTCGCCTAAGACCATCCTGCATATCAGATGTTTACATTACGATTCATAACAGTAGCAACATTACAGTTATGAAGTAGCAACGAAAATAATTTTATGGTTGGGTCACAACATGAGGAACTGTATTTAAAGGGCCAGAAGGTTGAGAACCACTGCTCTAAGGCCACGTGTGGCTGCTGCACACTTGAAATTGGCTAGCCTAAATTGAGAGGTGTTGCAAGTATAATGTACACTGGATTTCAGATTTAATATGAAGAAAAGAATATAAAATACCTTTATATTAAATAATAAACGTTAATCCTTTTATATTGATGACATGTTGAAATACTAATATTTTGGATACATCAGGTTAAAGAAGTCAAACTTACAAAAAAAGCTCTCAAGGGATTTCAGCATCCTGGCACGCTTCCACATCCCGAACTACTGCCTTCTGTTCAATGGAAATGATCTTCAAGGTCAGGGGCTGTGGACTACTTCTTTCGTTTCTCTCCACAGCACCTGGTGCATTGCTGTACATGGAAGCTGTACATGATAACCAACTGGCTAACTGGGGATCCTGTTGGTGGGGGACTGAGTTTTCTCTCAGTTATCATCCAAAGCTCTGCATCACTAAATACTTTAACTCCCCACCCCCTGCCTGAATGAGGACACACGCACCCTGTTCATTTCCATATGATCAGACACCAAAATAAAACAAAGAACCTGCCTATCTTCTTACATTTGATTTTGATTCATTTGTTCCATAAGTTCAGCATTCAGCAAATGGTGGGTTGGAGGGGTAGTGAAAGAACACATTTAAAATGGAAGAAACGAATTCATTGATTCCATGCTCAGTATGCCTGACTATGATCAACCTGCAAGAAATGAATGTTGCATTTGAACTGAGAGCAGCAGGAAAATGTCTAATAATAACCTTGGGCAGAATTCCAGTAGATCACAGTAAATGCCCAAGGAAGCCCATGTTTGTTTACTTTCACTAACACAGCACATTAAGTGCCCGCTTTTAAAATGCATGCTGCTCTAAGTGCCTACATAGATGGTGATACCTAGTAAAGGAAGCCACTGATGTCTCTGGAAATCCAGCATCTTTTGGTGCACCAGCCGGTGAGCATCCTATCTCTCAGCTGACATAATGCACCTTCTGCAAGACAGCAGTCTTTTGGCCCTGCTCCCCTTTGAAGTAAAGCCTGAAATGAACTCCTGCTAAAGTGGCATATTGAACCAGCCCAATTTTATTTCCCAGGCCTTCTCAGTTGATTCGTGGCACATCCATCTTCATGGAAGTGACTACTGCAGGCTAGAATTACAACTTCCTTCTGATAGCAGAATGTACTCCTACAAGAACTTGAGCAAGGTTGTTAACCAAATCCTTCAGCAGACAGCTTTCAGGGTGGCTGGGCCTTGTTAGAAAGGGTTAGTGGAACACCTGCTGGGCCCACAGGATTTGTCTAGGCAAAATCTGAAGGTTGAGGACATAAGAGGACACAGTCCTTGCCCACCGGGAGTCCTCATCCCTCGGGAGTTGGGTCTACAAGGAGGGCTGTTACATCATATCGCCCGAGGCTACTCAGTGTCTCCTCTTGACAGTCAAAGTTTTGAGTCACCTTGCATCATGTTCAAGCAAGAAAATAACAAATAACAGAAATCGAATCAAAGATCAAGAATAAACACTGTAGTAATGGAAAGAAGAAACATCTCAAACCCATGCAGCATAGTAAAGTAGCCAGTGCAGTAAGATTACATTCCTAAAATATAAGCTCTATCTTAAAGCCTAGGTCATGTTCTGTTCTTTCTTAATTTCTTGTTAATATTTTTAAAGTATTATTATTTTTTCTTTATTCTTATTGTTGACACTATTACAGATGTCCCCATTCCCCCCACCCCTTTGCCTGCCTCTACCCTGCCCCCTCCCTTCCTTCTGGCCATCACCAACCACACTGTTGTCTGTGCCTAATTTCTTTATCAGTGTTATTTTATTCTACTTACTCCTCTCCTTTCTTATGCTTTTTCCCAACGAAAAATAAGGCAGGGTGGAAAGACTACAGGTATACCTTTCAGAAAAAAAATTTCCCCTTGAACACGATTCCACCGTATCCTCAATATCCCTATCAATTTGCTTCTTACAAGGATCTAAAATATAGATTGCTTTAAAATCCTATTTAGGTATGCCAACTTCCTGTTGCATTTCCTTAAAGAACTATGCCAGGCTGTGTATTAGAGACCGGAGATACAGTGATGACAAGACAGGTTTCTAGTTATCATCCCTCTGGCAAACTTTGACTCGCTCTCAAGGAGTTCACTACTCTCCTTTCTGTCCCCACTGCACCCGGTAACACAACTCTTAGCACGCTGTGCCCTTATCAACCTGTATGGAAACTATCTGTTTATGTTTCAGTCTCTTCTCGAATCTCTAGATCACAAAGTACTTGAGGACTCAGAGTTTAGCAGGTAGTGGGGGCTCAATCAATGAGGGCTGAGTTCAACTGGATCACAAAAGACAACCTTCACTGTAAATAATATAGAGGCAAACACACGTAGACACGAACACTGTACACACCTTCTCTAGTGCCATGCTAAATAGAGAGCCCAATTCATGACCAAAAAAAAAGGCATTTTACACAATTGCTGAGATTTATTTTATTTTTTTAAATATATATTTTATTGATTTTTTTACAGAGAGGAAGGGAGACAGATAGAGAGTTAGAAACATCAATGAGAGAGAAACACCGATCAGCTGCCTCCTGCACACCTCCCACTGGGGATGTGCCCGCAACCAAGGTACATGCCCCTGGCCGGAATTGAACCTGGGACCTTTCAGTCCGCAGGCCGACGCTCTATCCACTGAGCCAAACCAGTTAGGGGCAAATTGTTGAGATTTAAATAAAATCTGTATTTACAGACAATAATGTTTGGTGACATAAGTTCACATTCTGGAACTTGTAGTAAAGCTTTATAGCCCTTATATACTCAGAAATTTCCTTTCCCATTATTCCCAAGTAAAATTAGAGTTTGGGGAGCCAGTGTGTGCATCAGCTAATACAATGACAACCACTCTGCCCTAGCCAGTTTGGCTCAGTGGATAGAGCATCGGCCAGAGAACTGAAAGGCCCCGGGTTTGATTCTGGTCAAAGACACATGCCTTGGTTGCAGGCTCGATCCCTGGCCCTGGTCGGGGCCCGTGCAGGAGGCAACCAATCGATGTGCCTCTCTCACATCGAAGTTCCTCTCTGTGTGTGTCTCCCCTTCCCTTCCACTCTCTCTAAAAATCAATGGCAAAAAATGTCTTTGGGTGAAGATTAACCAAAAAAAAAAGTTAAAAAAAAAAAGCACATGACAACCACTTTCGGAATTGCTACTTTAAAAAAAATGTTTTATTATTGAGTCCTGTTTTCTCTAAACGGTATGAATTCAAGTTTGGTGACAAGCGGGAGAAGGAGACTGTCTTCTGCAGGCGAATCTCTCAAGTCTTTCCTGCACTTTCCAAAGTTACGCAGCAGCCACACCTTGCCGCCACTGTGGCGGCAGGGGTCCATGTGTAATTTTGGACAAATGTGCTTGGGTGCTGGGAAAAACCCAGAATTTATATAATTTGATATGTGAAGATATCAGCAAAGCTAAAGATCAACAGAAACTACTGAAACCTTCCAGAGAAATGCAAGTTTAGCATTTTCACTTGCCATTCATTCTCTTCAAGAGCAAACTTTGTTATTAAGTAGTTCACACGTGCCTGCATCCTTAAAGTAAAATTCTTAGCAAAGGAAAGTTGGGCTCTGAAGTGTAAATCAAAATTTATCTACCCCTACAGGGATCAAAGTTTGCTGATCAGAGAAAAGGCGCTTCGAAGAATTGAGTGCAGTGGTTTACAAGTTGGTTGCAGTCCCTATTTAAACAGAGCCCGTTTTCAGCAGATCATAATGATGGACAACATAGAACATTTTTATCAAAAGTAGAACAAAGCAGCCCTAGCTGGTTTGGGTCAGTGGATA
This sequence comes from Myotis nattereri, assembly GCF_964212035.1. Classification (NCBI taxonomy): domain Eukaryota; kingdom Metazoa; phylum Chordata; class Mammalia; order Chiroptera; family Vespertilionidae; genus Myotis; species Myotis nattereri. Next base: position 16,377,328 of record NC_138078.1, read on the forward strand.
GAGCATCGGCCTGCAGACCAAAGGGTCCCTGGTTTGAATCCGGTCAAGGGCCGGTACCTCGGTTGCAGGCTCCTCCCCGGCCAGGGCCCTAGTAGGGGCTTGTGCAAGAGGCAACCAATTGATGTGTTTCTCTCACATCAATATTTCTTTGTCTTTCCCTCTCTCTCTCTCTTCCATTCTCTCTAAAAATCAATGGACAAATATACTCGGGTGAGGATTAAAAAAAAAAACAGAACAAAGCAGTCACTTTAACAGTGGAACTGTTGTATATTCTTCACACACACACACACACACACACACACACACACACACACACACTTTAAGCCAGAACTGCCAAAAAGATGGGAAGGGGATGTTTCTCACCTAAGAGTATGTTGCGGGGGGGGGGGGGGGGGGGGGGGGGAGGATCTTCCACTTTGCAGGGGTAGAGCTCTGGGTTCAAATCCCAGATCTACCCCTTTGAAGCAATGTGACTTTGGGGAAGTCACTTACCCTCTCTGAACCTCAGTTTCCTCATTTCTAAAGCAGCAGGGAGATGGAAGTATAACATTGCCAGCTTTGCATGAATCTTGGGAGTTAACTCCAGGCTGAGCTGTTACAAGTGAAAGTGAAAAGTACTTGAACTTGCTCCCTTCCCTTGATTTCCTCTGCCCACCCTCACAGGCAGAAGCAAGCAAGGGAAAGAATCGCTAAAAGGCAAAAAGAGAAGGAAAAGAAGTTGGCACAAGAGACTCAAATCATACACAAACTGGAACTGGATGCTGCCTTTCTCTCGCCTACCCTACCTGTCAGCAAGTCCGATGCGAATTGGAACATTGGGTTTAACTTTTAAAAACATTTTGGGTGACACGTTTTTAGTGGTCAGTTTTTTCTATGCTAAAACATGAGATATTTAGTAGCTCAAAGGAAGTCCTTATTGGGATGGTTTGTATCTTTTGAGAACATAGGTAAAACGTTTACGTATGACATTCAATAAGTGGCTTAAAGTGCTGGGGAGCAGTTAATATCAAATTGCCTTAACAAAATATATTTTTGAAAAAACAGAAGCACAGTGAACAAAAGCCCACGGGGCTCTATATAACTTCCTTTGTTTTCATGCATTAGGAAGTTGTCCTAAGCCTGCCTTTGAATCCTTATGAACCCTTATGAAGAAATAACAGTTTCATGATGGGCTGGCTTTGGAATCTGTGAGCCCTCATTGGGGTAGTTCACGGAAAATACTACATCACAAAATCCTTAAAAAACAATTAAAAAAAAACACCTCTTCCCAGGGTCAAACTCCACAGCCAATCAAAATATTGCACCCTTTAACTTGAGGGAAATGCTAGAGAGAAAATATAGCTCTAAACAGTGTATGGCTTGGATCTGAGGATTCAAAGAGAGGTCTCCCCAAGTTCCACAAGACTCCAGGCCACCGAAAACCCGCTACCCATTTGTTGTTTTTGATTCAGTTAATGAGAAGGAAGGAAGCGCTAAGTGCTCCATTTGCACTTATTAAAGGCATGCAGCCCCTTGCTAAGTAAATGCAGCTCCCCCAGGCTCCCATACCTGAAGAGAAACCCCGACAGCAGACCCGGAAATACTTGCAATTCATTTAAGATACACGTTATTTCTAAATACATCATCAAGGGACCCTTTTGCTCAGTTATTTTGACATTTTCAAGCAAATGGGGAAGTTTGCTTCCATGTCGTTTTCATTTTTACCAAACTGGCATTAGGCACCAACATTAGTTGAAGACCGAATCATTCCTTACCTAGGACTGAGAACTTAACGGACTCGTCCCAAGCTTTGCGAAAAGAATACCATTTTGTAAATTGCACTGTGGTTTTGTTTTTTTTTTTTAATCTTCAGACGAGAACACACTTAAAAGGAAAAAGGCCATTCCCTCCTCCCAAGCACAAAAACACAGCAGAGCCCAAGCAGCCCATTTCCTACCCAGCCGGTACAAAAATGCTTTGTAAGCGGAGAGCAGCGCCGGGTAGAGAAGCTAAATATAAACAGCTGAGAAGGATTAGGCGGTAGCTCCATTCTCATTTACATGAAAATCCTCAGCATCTTTTTCCTCGCTGGCTGCAGGCGCATAAGGAATTCTTTTGTGCCATAGCCACGCATACATTTGCATCCTTTGTCTTTACTTACCAGTCGAGGCTGTGGGCATGTGTGCTCTATTTCCTCCATGGTTTCTGAGGGAGGCTCATTGGAAAGGGATTTTGGGATACCTGTTTCTGACTCAGCATCAGTGGTAAGTACTGGCATGGCCAGTGAATGCTCCCTCCAAGCTCTACACCCCGTCAGTCTCCTCCCAGGCAGAGAATGTTTTCTTTCTCAGGTATTTTTCTCTTCCTTACCCATCCCCCTTCTTCATCACTTCTTTCTGTCTATCCTGGGGGGAGTAAAGAGGTTACCCCCCACCCCCGCCCCTTTCGTTCTGGGAGAAGCCGAGAGGCAAGGCCTCAGTTTATCACTAGAACAAGCAGATGGCACTGGAGCTGCGGTGCGGGATACAGTACCCTATTTGCATGGAGCGCGCTGATTGGCTACTGTCATCATAGTACCACTCCGCTAGGGAGCGGCCGCGCCCATTGGTGGCCTGCCGTGCCCACGGGGCCGAACTTGCCGCTTTTGTTTCTTTTCTTTAATTCAGTTGCAAAGGTCTCAGTCCACTGGGGAAAGGGACCCGGGCTGCATTACCCAGATAAGATAAAAAACGCTTCCGGAGGCGGGGACAGGATGCCCCAAGAAAGAACACTGTAGACCTCTGCTAAAAAAGAACCATGTCCCTGGCGCGTTTGACGTGGTCCAGTCAGAAATTTGCCCAACAGGAGTCACTTTGAAGACAAAGCCACTTTTGAGCCCAAACTCCCTGTGCCCGCAATTGTCCGCTATCCCCGGATGGCTTCTCAGGGCATTTATTGTGAGCACCTGAGTGTTCACCCCTTGACTGCAACAAGAGCAGGACAGATCCCCTGAGGCCTGGCTTCGCCTCCTGGAGCCTAGCCCTTGCTGGGTGGGGGGGGGGGGGCGGTGAGGGGGCGACTCTGAAGGAGGTAAATTGTTTTTCAATAACTTGCCTTTTACCCCTGACTGCTTTCTCCAATTGCTTCCTCCCTCAGCCATACTCCCCCTGGTCCCCTATTCTCTCAGTAAAGTTGCTGTTGTTTGCCCTTCCATACATTGTTCCACATGCTCATTTCCTCTGCTCCACCTCCTAAGCACCCAGCTCTCAGCAAATGCTCATGGCGATCACACAAACATCCCAGATGGGGTGTTAAAGAGGAAGTGACAATGTCTGAATCAGTCAGGAATACCCCCCTATTTTAAGAGGGACATACACTCAAAAAAACTTATGAAGGTATTCATTCTTGTGAAATATTGCACTTTTAATAATATTAATAAAAGTCATGGTAATTGCTAGCATTTTTAAGCACAGGCACAGCGCTAAGTACTTTACCTAGATCTTGTTTAATCTTCATAAGAACCCAAAGGAGTTGATCCTATTATCCCCATTTTACAGGTGAAGAAATTGCAATTTAGAGTAATTGCTCAGGGCCTCAAACTCATAAGCAATAGAGCTGGAATTGAAAGGATGGAGTGTGGGCCAGGGATGCAGCAGGTATAGAAAGAGCACCTAGATAGGAGTCCTCTTAAGGTAAGTCCCTGGGCTTCTAGATCTTTCATTTTAATGTATAGCAGTGGTTTTCATCCAAGTGTGGTCCAGGACCAGCAGCACCAACATCAGCATCACTTGGAAACTTGTTAGAAATGCAAATGATTCCCCCCCTTGAAGACTTGATTCAGTAGCTCTGGGGAGGGGCCAGGATTCACAGTCTAACAAGTTCCTACGTGATACTAACGCTGCAGAGCCTGGGACCATACTTTGAGAACCAGTAGTCCAAAGGATGAGATAAAAATACCTGCTCTGCCTCCCTCACAGAATTTGGGAGATCAAATAAGATATGATGTGAAAGCACTCTGTAAATTAGAATGTGCTATACCAGTGGTCGGCAAACCGCGGCTCACAAGCCATATGCGGCTCTTTGGCCCCTTGAGTGTGGCTCTTCCACAAAATACCACGTGCAGGCACGCGTGTACAGTGCGATTGAAACTTCGTGGCCCATGCGCAGAAGTCAGTTTTCGGCCTGAGCGAGTCTATTTTGAAGAAGTGGCGCTAGAAAGAAGTGGGGGGTGTCAGCAGGTCGGCTGACCCAGCGCAGACAGCCCCAGGATACGCAGCGCCAGGGGTGGGGGGTGGGGGGTGGGGGGGGTAGGGGGGGGCGATTCATGCACGAATTGAGTGAGCCAGTCAGTCAGCAGTCTCATTGTGCCGTGGTTAGTGCTAGTCGTGTCCGCAAATGGCGGACGGGTGACAAAAGTACCTACTCGAAGCATAAAGTTACCTGTGTTTTTCCAACCAGCTGCAAATCCTACAGGTATTTTTGTCATCAACTTAAGAATTGTAATTATTTTGTGTTGGTGGCTTTATTATTATAAAATGAAACATTTTTTTAAGTGCCCTGTTTGACATGGCTACAAAGAAGCAGCAAATACCTATATAGTTTAAGTTTAAAAAATTTGGCTCTCAAAAGAAATTTCAATCATTGTACTGTTGATATTTGGCTCTGTTGACTAATGAGTTTGCCGACCACTGTGCTATACTAATGTAAGGGATCGTTATTTTTTACTAGTGGCCCAGTGCACGAAACTTGTGCACATTAAAAGGGGATTAATTAGAGGAAATACTTTAATATTGCTATTTGCCCTTTCTCTATAATAGAAGAGTCAGAGATGAAAGAAAATTAGGAAAATGTATATGAAAATCTTCCTCCTGTCAGAGTCTGGGGTGTACCATGGAACCCAGAGTCAAGTCCCCACCCACTTACATGCACCTCGAAATCATGAGAGACCCAAACCTGGCCAGCCCCACCACCATTGAGCTAGATCCAGACCTTGTAAAGCCCCGCCGGGCAGGGTCACAGCCTCAGGTCCCCCGTGAAGCTGCGCCAGGCGGGGGACATGGCCTGAGGTCCCCTGGTCCGGTGCCAGGGTGGGGAATGTGGCCTGAGATCCCCTGTCAAGCCCCACCGGGTGAGGGGTGCAACCATAGGCCCCCCAGCCTGGCACTGGGAGGGGGGGCTCAGCCTCAGGTCCCCCATCAATCCCCTCTGGGAGCAGGGTGCAACCTCAGGTCCCTCATCAAGCCCCACTGGGTGGGGGGGCATGGCCTGAGGTCCCCCGGCCCAGCACCGGGGTAGGAGGCACACCTTGAGGGCCCCCGTCAATCCCCGCCGGGTGGGGGGTGCAGCCTGAGGTCCCCTGTCAAGCCCCACCAGGCAAGGAGCATGGCCTCAGGTCGCCCAGCCTGGTACCAGGGTAGGGGCACATCCTGAGGTCCCCCATCAAGCCCCACTGGGTGGGGGGGCATGGCCTGAGGTCCCCCAGCCCAGCACTGGGGTAGGAGGCACACCTTGAGGGCCCCCATCAATCCCCGCCAGGTGCGGGGCGCAGCCTGAGGTCCCCTGTCAAGCCCCACCTGGCAGGTGGCATGGCCTAAGGTCACCCGTCAAGCCCTACTTGGCGGGGGGCACACCTTGAGGTCCCACGTCAATCCCTGCCAGGTGGGGGGCATTGCCTGAGGTCCCCTGTCAAGCCTCACCAGGTGGGGGGTGTGGCCTCAGGTCTTCCAGCCTGGTGCCGGGGCAGGGTTGTGGCCTCAGATCCCCTGGCCCAGTGCTGGGGCGGGGGGCCGTGTCCTGAGGTCCCCTGTCAAACCCCATAGGGAGGTTGGGGGCACAGCCTCAGGTCCCTACTGATTGCTCATTAAGGCTCGTTACGGGAACTCAGCCTCCACTGTGGGTGCAACCATCTTGTGTTACGGAACCCCTCCACCACCACTGCCTCCACTGTGAGCAACGCCATCTTTGTGGTGGAGTGATGGTCAATTTGCATATTCCCTCCTTATTATATAGGATTACTCTTTAAATAAGCAAAGAGACTTACCTTAACAGAAGAAGAAAATGGAGTCTGCAGCAGAGATTGACAGTTATAGAGCCTACCACTTTAAATCAGAATGACATCACTTGACATCTCAGTTATTACCAACTAGAGGCCCAGTGCACAAATTTGTGCATGGGTGGGGTCTGGCCGGCCCGGCCCCAATCAGGGTGGATCCAGGCTAGGCCTGTCAGGAGGAGGAGATGGTGGGTGATTGGCCAGCGGGCCCCACCTCCAACTGGGGTTGGGGAGCTGATTGGGGGTGGGCTTGGCCATGGGGAAGGGCTGTGGGTGGTTGGCCAGCTGACCCTGCCCCTGATTGGGGTGGGGGGGCTGTTCTGGGGTGGGGCCAGGTGAGGGGGGGGGCTGCAGGAAGTTGGCCAGCTGGCCCCACCCCCTACTGGGGTGGGGGGCAATCAGGGGCGGGGCCAGCCAGGAGGAGGGGCTGCAGGCAGATCAGGGTTGTGGGGGCCCATTGGGGGTGGGGCTTGCCATGGGGAGGGGCCACAGGAGGTTGGCCAGCTGGCTCCACCCCCTGATCAGGCCAGTTCACTGGCCACAGTGGGCGTCATGGCAACTGGTCATTCTGGTCGTTATGGTTCCGGTCATTACGGCATTACAGTCGCTGGCTTTTTATATATATATAGATGCTTGAGAAAATGCCAATGATGCAAGAATTCCAGTGACACTTGGGTCATCTGAAAAGAGGTCTTCCCGCCCACTTCCTCCCTCCTCATCCTCCCCATTTCCATCAAATCAAGACGCTGCCTCTGCCTAGGATGAGTATCTTCATTGTGTCACCCAAGTCAGACCCTTACCTATCAGTGCCATTATGTTAAATACAAGTCACACTTGACACATATTCAGCCTAAGTCCTTGAACCTCACAATTTAGACTTGTCTTCTGTCTTGAGGGTCAACTCTGTAACTACTACCAATTCCATTCCTATTCCATCCAGCCTTGTCTTGGCTTCCTCTTACCTCTCACCCCACAGGCCAGAGGTTGAATCTCAGTATGTCTCACAGTCCTAATGTGCAGAAATAGACACTTTCAGGCACTTCTCTTAGAGGGTTCCTTACCACTCACTCCAGGGACAGAGTCTTGACTGCTATTGCAACCCTAAATGTCTTTTGTGTGTGTGTGTGTGTGTGTGTGTGCCCTTGACTTGAATCGAACCCAGGACCCTTCAGTCTGAAGGCCAATGCTCTATCCACTGAATCAAACCAGCTGGAGCTAAACATCTTAATAATACCTACATGGGTTATTTTAATTTGGGGACTTCATAATGCTATTAAGATGATTAGTTGAGAATGGTCAGTTAATTTCACACAATGGAATTAAATATTCCATAACCCAGGGGTTATGTGGGGGAAAGGGATTGTTCAAATCCTGAGGATGGTAATAGTTACACAGGTATTAACATTGCTAAAAACTCCATAGGGCACATTTGTCAGTACACACTAACAGACTTTAATATATTTTTATTGATTTCAGAGAGGAAGGGAGGGAGGGAGAGGTAGAAACATCAGTGATGACGGAGAATCATTGATTGGATGCCTCATGCATGTCCCCCACTGGGGATTGAGCCCACAACCCAGGCATGTGCCCTTGACCAGACTCAAACCTGGGTTGCAGGCTCGATCCCCAGTAGGGGGCGTGCAGGAGGCAGCTGACCAATGATTCTCTCTACCCCTCTCCCTTCCTCTCTGAAATTAATAAAAATATGTAAAAAAAAGAAGTTGTCGAAAATATCATTTCCAAAGATCTGCAGGGAAGAGCTAAAAAATCTCTGCGGAGCAGAGGCTGTCTGAACCCTAACCCATCCCCTCGGGCCTTATCATTGTGGTGAACTGGCCCACTGCCAACTGTCAGCACCTGCATCTTTCTGGCTGAGGGCTTTCTTTGGCCATGGGAAACACCTGCCCCCTTCACCCATTCACCCACAGCACCACTGAGGCAGATCCGACCCCTTCCCTCCCCCAAGAGCTCTCAACCAATGATTTACAGGAGTGAATGTACAAAAACCCAAGTCCTCTACATGACTCCAGAATTCCCCAGTGGCATTAATTTCCACTCACCATGGTGGTAGCTGGCTTGACTAGCTCACTTATCCGCTCTCCTGAGGGTGTTTCCTGGGCTGACTTCCCAAATCAACTACTTGAACTTGAATCCTCGTCTCAGCATCAGCTTCTGGGGGATCTCCAACTAAGGCCCTACTTCAGCATCTCATCACAAAGTTTTAATATGATCTGTTTCTTACGATGAAATACCTTTCAGATCATTACATGTGAATGAAAATGAGTCAAAACCTGGTATATGAAAGTCTGTTTTTCAGTAGGCATTACATTGAAGCCTTTTCTTCTTTAAAAATACCCTTCCCTTTTATTTTTTCAATTTTTAATCTAGTCATCCTGCTAGAAATTGTATAGCCATTGTATAAAAATGTTAGGTCAAGTATACTGAAAATTTTCAGTGGTTTAGCTAGTTTGTATGCCCTTACACATATTACACAGCTCTTAATATTATCAAAGCCACATGTAAAGTCTCCTTCCTTCCAAGTCCTCCCCCCCTCCACTCCTTACCGTTACTCTAGGCATCACTCTTTCCTTCATATCTCCTTTTTCTTCTTTACTCATTTTTCTTCACTGCCCCAGGTTCACCACAGAAGACTTCATCAAAAAGAAAGAGACTAGAGAGATGAAAGATGAAGTTGACCAAAGAATTCTAGGTTACCTGGAAACCATTATTACCTGCTATGGAATTTTGTTACTTTCATGGTTCTAATTTGAGCCACTTCCCCATGTGGCTCATGGTTTGGGCCTAAAACTTGACATAAGCCAAAAAACAAAAATTCCACTATACTAAGTAATGAAACCCCTGCATAAATCATTTTCATCCACTCTGGGAAAATGATGGTAATAATTTTTTTTCATTGTAAAGCATTTCACCACTCACTTGGTGCCTTCATACATTGAATTATATCATAATAGCACTCTGAGATTGACAACTATTAATCGTGAAAAATTTCAAATGAGTAAGTAGATTTAGAGAGGTTAAGTGACATGAGCAAGGTCACACAGTAAATGACAGAAGTATTATTTGAATCCAGGTGTCTTGAATCTAAGTTTACTTTATTTTCCACCACACCACCTCACTCTTTTTAAAAAATATATATATTATTGATTTTTTTTACAGAGAGGAAGGGAGAAGGATAGAGAGTTAGAAACATCAATGAGAAACATCGATCAGCTGCCTCCTGCACGCCCCCTACTGCGGATGTGCCCACAACCAAGGTACATGCCCTTGACCAGAATCGAACCTGGGACCTTTCAGTCCGTAGGCCGATGCTCTATCTACTGAGCCAAACCGGTTAGGGCTAACTCTTTTAAAAAAAATTTTTTTTTTTTAGAGAGAGAGAAAGAGAGAGAGAGAGAGGAGAAACATTGATGTGAGAGAGACACATGGACTGTCTGCCTCCCACATGCACCCCAACTGGGGATCGAACCCACAACCTAGGCACATGCCCTGACTGGGAATTGAACCAACAATCTTTCGGTGCACAGGGTGGTGCTCCAACAAACTGAGCCACACCAGCCAGGGCACTGCCTCACTCTTTGATATAGTTGGATTTGCTTTGTTAACAAGATTGCTAACTCATGCACATCTCATCATCCAAAATAACCCCTTCACTCCTCTTCTACTGAATTCATGTAACATGAAGCACTCTTCACTTGTATTTATTCGGTTCATTTCATATCTCTGAAACCATTGACCTGGACTCATTGTTGGTGCTTGAATTTACTTATGACAGAAAAATAAACACAGATGCTTTGCCAGATTCACTGGTAGGTCAAGAGCCAAGCTGATACAAGTCTACGACCTATAAAAGGCCATTAGGGGAAAAAATTAATGGCCAGACATAAAAAGTAGTCAGAGCTTCAAAACTTATTTTTTGAAAAACAAAATCAAGATGATAAAATGAAAGTACTTTATTCTTCAAATGGATTTTCTTTCTTTTTAAAAATATATTTTATTGCCCTAACCAGTTTGGCTCAGTGGATAGAGCGTCGGCCTGCAGACTGAAGGGTCCTAGGTTCAATTCCGGTCAAGGGCATGTACCTTGGTTGTAGGCACATCCCCAGTAGGAGGTGTGCAGGAGGCAGCTGGTCGATGTTTCTCTCTCATCAATGTTTCTGACTCTCTGTCCCTCTCCCTATATTTTATTGATTTTTTACAGAGAGGAAGGGAGAGGGACAGAGAGTCAGAAACATTGATGAGAGAGAAACATCATTTATTGATTTTTTACAGAGAGGAAGGGAGAGGGACAGAGAGTCAGAAACATTGATGAGAGAGAAACATCGATCAGCTGCCTCCTGCACATCTCCTACTGGGGATGTGCCTACAACCAAGGTACATGCCCTTGACCGGAATCGAATCTAGGCCCTTTCAGTCCGTAGACTGACGCTCTATCCATTGAGCCAAACCAGTTATGGCTGGATTTTCTTCTTTTTCCAGCTTCCATAACAATAAAAACAAGAGTTAACTTTTATTCATTCATTTGACCAAAATGTATTGAGGTTAAGGAAAGCTGTATAAGGTGATGGGGAGCAACTGCACAGACCCAACATGACAAACCTACTGCATGAATGCAAATGGCACTCATGAAATGTCATTTTACATCTTATGCTTAAAGGAAATGAATATTTGGAATGAGTTAGAGAGATGATCAGTAAAGAGCTCCAGTTCTTAGCACTCAAAGACACCATACCATAATGGTTGTGCCTGTGTTTGAGAAGGTCCTAAAAGAGATGAGTTGTTTTAATCAAAATAAGATGTATTTATCTAAATGCTGATGATAAAATCTGTATGATGTATTTTGTTTTCCTGTAGCAAAACAGATACGTTAACAGCTTTTTATTTTGCATAAATTAAAGCTGCCCTTAGCTGGAATAAATAATTCTTATTGACATTACAGCTGTGTAGTCAGTAAAGAATTATTGTTGCTATTACTTGGTGGTATTTATAAACACTTTTATTTTCTAAGTGCTTTACAATCACTTATTGTCTAATTAATATCTAATCTGTTTACAAGTAATAATCACACGTGTAGTGCAGTATAATCAAAACTCCAAATGCAGCCGCCATCATACTCAAGAATGTTGTGTAAATTTTGGTTCCTCCTTGATGGGTCCAGACATATGGCTGAAACAGATAATACAAGAGAAAAAAATGAATAAAGATTCCTCACTTGGATTTGAGCAGAATTTGGATTCACAACTTTTGTGTGCCCAATATACTATCTGAATGTCAGTGGATAAGTAAGAGCATAGGTAATTTTCAACACTTAATGGCTCAATTACACAGACATGTAATATTTTTAATTTATTTAAGCCACAAAATTGGATAATAGTTTATAATAAATGTTCAAGGGCAGGCACCAACTTAACATTGGAACTCTTAGTCACAATCACCATTTCAGTGATTTTCATGAAAAAGATCAAATGTAGCAAAGGTGACTCAGGGACTGTTGAGGTTAATCTAACCAGGTTCAAGTCTAGACCAAGCTATGGCCAGTACAAACACCTGCCAGTCTTAATTATCCAACGTGAGTGGATGTACTGCTCTTGCTCTTCGGTCTCCCCAAGTGTTATTCTATAAGCAATTATGAGGACCACAAAAGGATTTTTTGAAGCAGGTGACTAATATGCATACTAATCCAGATTTCCCCCCTAGAATTAATTTTTCTACACGTAGAATTGCTAAGTCAGAGTACTTGCATTTTTCAGGTTTTGTATGCGTGTTTTCTGCTACTATTATCAATTTGTCCTCTAGAGTAGTTGACCAAATTTACATGTCTGGTATTCCTAAAGAGTTGTTCCTGGTTATTGATGCGCCATAACCAGCTCTCTTCCTTGTTGCTCTCCCACCAGGCAGTCTCCCGACACTGCAGCAAATACTGGAGTCCTGAGGAGCGTGCCTGAGACCTCAATGTCATACAGATGTGCTTGACAGCCCTAGCTGGTTTGGCTCAGCAGATAGAGCGTCAGCCTGCGGACTGAAGGGTCCCGGGTTCGATTCTAGTCAAGAACACATGCCCGGGTTGCGGGCTTGATCCCCAGTAGGGGGTGTGCAAGAGGCAGCGGATCAATGATTCTCATCATTGATGTTTCTATCTCTCTTTCCCTCTCCCTTCCTATCTGAAATCAATAAAAATACATTTTAAAACAAACAAAAACAAATGTGCTTGACTGGCAAGTGAGTAATCAAGACTGGGATAGATAAGTTTATTAACAAGTAAACTATTATTATAATCCTTAGACGTTATACTACTCAATTATGAATGGCATGGAGTCCACAGTGAAATCTTCATCTTGCAAAATCTGTACTCAGAATCTTTAGATTCTCAAAGAGATTTAGTTTAATCTTCTGTATTAGTTTCCTATTGCTATTGTAGCAATTTATCACAAAAGTAGTGGTTTAAAAACCACATGTTTATTATCTTAAAGTTTTTGGTGTCTGAAGTCTAAAATGGGTCTCAGTGGGCTAAAATCAAGGTATCAGCAAGAATGCATTTCTTCAGGAGGTTCTAATCCGTTTCCTTGCCTTTTCCAGCTTCTAGAGCTATTGACATTACTTTGCTCATGGCCCTCTCCCTTTCATCTTTAATGCCAGAAATTGTCTCATTCCAGCCTCTGTCTGCATCAGTAGTCACATCTCTAACTCCCCTGCCTGCCTCTTTCACTTGAAAGGACCCTTGTGATCACATTGGGCCCACCTGAATAATCTAGGATAGTCTCTCTCATCTTAAATTTTTAAATTACATCTGTAAAATCCCTTTTGCCATGTAAAGTCACATACACCCAGGTTCTGGGAATTAGAATGTAGACATCTTGGGGGGGGCATTATTCTGCCTACCACACCTTCCTTAACATGAGCTGGACCTGGTATCTCATCTCAGATATTCAAATAATACATCGCCTGTAATTTTCTTTTTATTATTATTATTATTATCATTATTATTGATTTCAGAGAGGAAGGGAAAGGGAGAGAGAGAGATAGAAATATTGACGATGAGAGAGAATCATTAATCAGCTGCCTCCTGCATGCCCCCTACAGAATCAAGCCCGAAACCCGGGCATCTGCCCTTGACTGAAATCAAACTCAGGACGCTTCAGCCTGCAAGCTGATGCTCTATCCACTGAGCCAAACCAGCGAGGGCTGTAATTTTAATACTTAGTAATTTATGAAACTCTCCTCTATGTCAGGCAAAGGCACTGTGCCAGGTTTGCAGATAAGAATCAGTGCTTAGAGAGGTTAAGTATTTTGCCCAAGGTCAGTGGCAGAGCTGAGTTTCAAACTCAGGCCTGTTGAACTGCAAAGCTCCTGCTCCTGCTCATTGTATGCTGCCCCTGAAGCTGGACATTTCCCATGCTCTGTTCAGTTTATTCTCTAGCCTTCATGTTGAAAGCTTTTCATTTGGTTTGACGTTTAATGATACAAAACTTTCTATTAAGCCCCTATAAATCCCATATTTGACTCACTCATAGGAGCCAGTAGACAATATCATCATGAAACACTCATTCGAGATAATGTCTCCCCATCCTCTAATAATTAATCTTCCAAGGAGTAGCAGTCGATGGGTTCTTCCTCCATAACACGAGCAGAAGTGGATTCACTAGGTTATGTTCTGTATGAGTGAAATCTCTAAATGATACCAGGTGGTGCCAGTGAGAAATGATCGTTCCAAAGACCCACAAGTCTATCAGATATCTTATTCTTGAAAAAAATAGAGCCTAACACTTTAGGGGTCAAAGTTCATATCTTTTTTTTTTTAATATATTTTATTGATTTTTTACAGAGAGGAAGAGAGAGGGATAGAGAGTTATAAACATCCATGAGAGAGAAACATCGATCAGCTGCCTTCTGCACACCCCCCACTGGGGATGTGCCCGCAACCAAGGTACATGCCCTTGACCGGAATTGAACCTGGGACCTTTCAGTCCGCAGGCCGATGCTCTATCCACTGAGCCAAACCGGTTAGGGCCAAAGTTCATGTCTTAAAGTCTCTCATTGTCTCTGCTTCACTTCACAAGTTTCTCAGCCTTGGCTGCACATTAGAATCACCAGGGGAGCTTTCAAAGCCACTGAGGCCTGGTTCCCACTTCCTAGAGATTCTGGCTTCATCAGCCTGGGCACAGTACCAGGACTTTTAAAAATGCTGAACAAAGAACCAAAACAAAACAAAAAACAGTTGAAAACCATTATGGTAAAGCAGAGATGACAAGGGACTTTATTAAGACATGGGTTTTGACCCCCCAAACTATTATGCTGTCTTTTTTCCCGAAGCTCTCTATTAGTTTGCATTGAAAGAAATAAGCCCTATAAGTGTGTGTGTCCCAAGAAGCTGGCTACATAAAAACCTTCAATGTGTCCAAAAGCATTCACTTTAAGCATCTAGTCTACTTTAGTGCCAGTTAAGGGCCTATGTCAAATGACTGACTAATGGTACTTGAGAGTAACTATATATAGTCAATGTGCTCTTACATAAGCACATCCTTGCTACAAGAAGTTCCTTTAAATAAGCAAGTAAACAAGCATGGAAAAGCACACTTTCAAATAAAAATAATTCTTTATTTCTGCAAAATAGTCGGGATAACATTCAAGTGTAGGAACTCAAAGGAACAAAACCACTAGCATTAAACCATGGCAATTCCTAGCACATACAACACCACTATTGCTCAAAACATCTTGGCATAATCCTTTTGAAATTTTCACCATGGCAAGTTTATAAGACCCCTTATTAAAATCAGTTATTATATAATCAAATAGAAATTTTAGGATCCAAAGAGGTATTAACCAGATTTATCATTCACCTATTAGACTATCAGTTGACTTTTGGTTATTTCAAACATATCAGAAATAACCCACAATGATTACTGTGCCCTCAAAGGTCAATTCTTCTTGGAGAGCAGAGGTTCTCAAATTTCAATTTTCATAAGAATCACTTGGAGAACTTGTTAAACTTCAGTTTCCCAGAGATTCTAATTCAGTAGGCCAGGGAAGGGCCCATCAATTTGACATTCTATCAAGCTCACAGGTATTACCTGAGATCCACACTTTGAGTAACACCTGTGGAGCAAAAATGTGAAGATAAAAATACTCATGTGAGCCCTAACTGGTTTGGCTCAGTGGATAGAGCATTGGCCTGTGGACTGAAGGGTCCCAGATTCGATTACGGTCAAGGGCATGTACTTTGGTTGTGGACACATCCCCAGTAGGGGGTGTGCAGGAGGCAGCTAATCAATGTTTCTCTCTCATTGATTTTCTAACTATCCCTCTCCCTTCCTCTCTGTAAAAAAATCAATAAAATATATTAAAATAAATACTCATGTGAATACAGAAGCTCTATTATCCTTTCTTTAAAAAGGATAGAAATTGTCAAAAGGACTCAGAAGCCAACTTGGGAAAACTCCTGCCAGCCAAAGATGGAAAGTTTAAGCATCAATAAGGATAAGAACAGCAATGTATTAAAATCCATCAAATATGTTTAAATCCATGAGTTCATAATACTACAAAAAAAAGAGAAAGAAACAAAAAACCTCAGTTGTCTGCATTGGAGAATGCAATGGAACAAATGCATTATTTTGAAAACTGGGAACTAGAGGGGAAAAAATCAAGCATTTATCTCCCCATTCCCATACAAACTGTACCTTTGGGTAACCAAATAGTAAGTAAGAAGTGTATCATTTTAGAATGAGTAATTATAAAGGTATGAAGGTAATGAAGAAAGGCCTAAACCAGGAGTCAGACATCCCCCGAGGAGTCCCAGATTACGAGAGGGTGCAGGCCAGGCTGAGGGAACACCCCCCCCCAGTGCACAAATTCCGTGCACTGGGCCTCTACTATGTATAGTGCATATAAGATCTTTGGTTAATCTCTTCCCGCCCTCCCCGCTTCCCTCTGAGATTCATCAGTCTGTTCTATGTTTCCATGCCTGTGGTTTCTGCCCCTGTGTTGAGCGTCTGCCCCCTGGTGGTCAGCGTGCTTCATAGCTACCGGCTGGTTGGCTGGTCAGCTGGTTGGCCAGTTGCTTAGGCTTTTATATATATACTAGAGGCCCAGTGCATGAAATTTGTGCATGGGGGGTGTCCCTCAGCACGGCCTGCACACTCTCCAATCTGCAACCCCTCAGGGGATGTCCGACTGTCAGTTTTAAACATCCCTCTTGCAATCCAGGACCACTGGCTCCTAACCACTTATCTGCCTGCCTGCCTAATGCCCCCAACTGCCCTCCCCCACCAGCCTGATCTTGCCCCCAACTGCCTTCCCCTGCCGGCCTGGTTGCTCCCAACTGCCCTCCCCTGCTGACCTGATCTTGCCCCCAACTGCGCTCCACTGCCGGCCTGATATCGCCCCTAACTGCCTCTGCCTCGGCCCCCACCACCATGGCTTTGTCCAGAAGGAAGTCAGACGTCTGGAAGATGGCCGGTTGACCATGTCTAATTAGCATATTACCCCTTTATTAGTATAGATAGATTATATAGTATAGGATTGCTTAAATGGTGGGGGGAGTCTTTTTCAGCAGGAGGTCGAACCTTTTGGCAGACAAAAATACATAACCCCTATATCTGGACTGATAGCCAGCCATATGCACTTTGCTGCCAAACCGGTCATTAAAAAACTGAACCACTTTCTTACACCTTACACCAAATAGCTGTTGCCCTTAAAACCTCTCCTCAACCCCACCTTAGGTTCTGCCTTCACAGTTCACCCAGATTTGGTTCTGATTGGTCAGTTTCTATGCCAGTCAGTGTCAAAAGCTCCACCTACTATGCAGCCATTGGCTCCTCACAGTTCACCCAGATTTGGTTCTGATTGGTTGGTTTCTATGCCAGTCAGCATCAAAAGCTCCGCCTCCTAGGCAGCCATTGGCTCCTCTGGGAAATCCAGAACAGCCTCGCTGACAGCTGTCTCTCTCTCCAGGCCTATCTCCGGGCCTGATCCACAGCCTCCTCGGCGGCTTCAGATCAGGTCCTGCCTCTCTCTCTCGGCCTCTCTCTGGGCCTCTCTCTGGGCCTGATGGGCAGCCATGGCAGTGGTGGCGAGGTTGTTACGCCTGCCTCACCATGCCCACCTGCTCACCACCCTGCTCACCTGCTGGCCACCAGCCTTGCTGTGATAGGAGCCTGTGGACCACAGGGGAGGGACCAAGAGGTGCTCCATGCACTTCCTGGTGACCTTTTGTTTGGTCATTTTGGTCCTTACGGCCATTGGCCTTTTATTATATAGAGGCCCGGTGCATGGATTCATGTGTGGGGGTGGGGGGATGAGGGGGGTCCCTCAGCCTGGCATGTGCCCTTTCACAATCCAGGACCCCTCAGGGGATGTCCCACTGCCGGGTTAGGCCCGCCTGCAGGGATCAAGCCTGACCCGGCAGTTGGACCTGGCCGGCAGGGATCGGGCCTAAACCAGCAGTGGGACATCCCCTGAGTGATGTAGCAGTGCGCCGAGTGGCAGGCGGCCAAGGAGGAGCCCGAGCTGAGGCCGGGCGCTGCACCGCTTGTGCTTATCTTGGCCCACTGCGCCTGCTGCCACCACTTGCCTGCTGCTGCCATTCATTAGCACTGCACAGAGTTGGGAGAGACTCCTGTCACTGCAGCTGCACTCGCCAGCCAGTGAGCCCAGCTTCTGGTTGAGTGGCACTCCCCCTGTGGGAGCGCACTGACCACCAGGGGGCAGCTCCTGTGTTGAGTGCCCCTGGTGGTCAGTGCGTGTCATAGTGACTGGTTGACCGGTCGATCCAGTCGTTCGGTCGTAATGGTCACTTAGGCTTTTATGTATATAGATATATAGATTATCTTTGCTTTACCCCTGGCCAGTGTGTGTAGTGGTTAGAGCATCAGCCTGCTTACCAAAGGGCAACGGGTTCAATTCCCGGTCAAGGGCACATACCTGCATTGCAGGTTTGATCCTCAGTCCCAGTTGGGGTGCATGCAGGAGGTAACCACATCTCTCTCACATCGATATTTCTCTTTCTCTCTCTTTCTCTCTCTCTCTCCCTCTACCTCCCCCTCCTTCCCTTCCACTCTCTAAAAGTCAATGGGAAATAATATCCTTGGGTGAAGATTAACAAAAAATTTATTTTTGCTGTATTATTTTAAAAGGTTAGGGGAATACATAATTGTAAAAAAAGAACAAAGCCCTAAAGTCCTTATAACTAGTGATCACTAACACTGTCAACATTTCATGTATTTCCTTCTTTTGTGCTTAGATTTTCCACCCTCAACTGTGGAAAATATTGGTCATGAGTTGATCATCATTGAAGCTAGGTAAGGAGTACATAAACAGCACAAATAGGAAGACACTGTTTTGCCTAATTTTGCATATGGTTGTATTTCTCCATAATAAAAGTTATATTTTTTAAAATATGTTTTTATTGATTTTAGAGTGGGAGGATGGGAGAGGGAGAGAGAGAAACATTGATGAGTGAACCATGGTTCAGCTGTCTCTTGCATGCCCTCTACTGGAGATGGAACCAGCAACCAAGGCATGTGCCCTGACTGGGAATGGAACCAGTGACCTCTGGGTGCACAGTACAATGCTCAACCAACTGAGCCACACTGGCCAGGGTTAAAAGTTGTCTTTTTAGAAAACATAAAAATCGGTCACCTTGGTTTATTAAATATCTATCACTTTAAGTGCATATACTGAGGCAATATGCATAAATGCCCGATCTTTACCTTCAGACTTCTTTCTAGCTCCACTAACAAATTACGACTGTGTCTTCTTGAGCAAATGACTTAGACTCTTTAAGCCTCAGTTTCCTCACCAACAAAATAAGGCTAATAATGCCCCTGAGGATTTCATAGGAATTAAATGTAAGTAAAGCGTTTAGCTAGTGCCCTAAATAAATACCTTTGTTTAGACCTTCTTCGTTTGTTCTTTTTGTCAGCCACTTTTCAATACAGAAATGCAAAGAGCCCTTCTTGTTCTGGGGACAAGTAACTTTGATCTAGTCAATTTCTTTTCAAATAATTCCCTGGAAAATGTAGATGGCCCTGGTATGAAATGTTTGGTTCTCAGGGTTTAAAACTGCAAACCCTGGAGGGACCCAGGGGATGAGGAGTAAGAAGGAATGTATGTGGTTGATTCAATAGTTCTCAATCTAGGGTGATTTTGCCCCAAAGGGGTCACTTAATAATATCTGGAGACATTTTTGGTTGCCACAACTTGGATGGGGGTACTATTGGAATCTCCTGGTTAGAGTCCAGGGATGCTGCTAAACATCCTATATAATAAAAGAGAAACATGTAAATTGACCATCCTTCCACTACACTCACCAGCCAATCAGGAATGAGTATGCAAATTAACATCATCACCTCCATGGAGACTAACAGCAGATAGGAGGCAGCTCCCAGCATGGCCTGCTTGGCCGTTGTGGCAGGGACCCAGGAGCAGGCAAGCGCAGCCACTGGCAGCTCCTAGGACAGCCCACTTGGCCATCACTGCAGCAACCCGGGAGCAAGGAAGCGCAGCCAGCAGGCAGCTCCCAGCATGGCCCGCTTGGCTGTCGCTGTGGCGACCGGAGAGCAGGCAAGTGTGGCCCACAGGCAGCACCCAGCACGGCCTGCTTGGCAGTCACTGTGGTGTGGAGCAGGCAGGCCCTGCAGAGAGCAGAGAATCATGGGGATCAAGCCTAAGCCATCAGTAGGACATCCCCTGAGGGCTCCCAGATTGGAGAGGGTGCAGGTCAGGCTGAGGGACACACCCTCCTGTGCACGAATTTCATGCACCAGGCCTCTAGTCCTATTATATGCACAGGATTGCTACCCACAACGAAGAACTATCTGACCCCAAATATCAGTAGTACCAAGGCCGAGAAACCCTGAGCTAATGTAACCAAAACTCCTTGATGAGGCTTTTCCTAAATAATTAACTTTGCCTTTTTTTGTTCTTACCTAACACATACAGGTTATTAAAGGCATGCTCAGGAGAAATCATTCAAAATGTGATTACTCTAGCTCTGTGGCCCTATTTTGTTATTCATTTCTTTATGAGAAAAAAAATCTGCATAGTGTTCTGATTTCATTGCCTTTGAGTTTCAAATAGCAAACTCAACACATGCACGGATTACTTTCTTAATTAATAGATGGTGAAGGGTGGCATCACTTTATTAACTTGTGGGAAGGATGTATCATCTTCCAACATCTCAGTCATCTTTATTCCCAACTGTTACACTAATGGGGGAGGACTGGAATGAAGGGCAGTCAGACACTACTCCCCAAACATTTCTCTTATTAATATAGCCCGTTGCAGTTTAGATGATACTTGCCTGCCATGTCATTATTAAATAAAAAACATTATGAGTAATTTACCCACCCCATCCCCTTTCTAATGTCAGGATACTTGAGGTCAAGACCACAGTGCCATAGGCACTGAAGAAGAGTGAAATAAATGATGGTAGCTGTGTATTCGCTGGAAAACAATAGTAAGGCCATTTCTTTCTTTCTTTTTTTTTTCCTAAAGATTTTTTTTATATATATATTTTTTATTGATTTTTTACAGAGAGGAAGGGAGAGGGGATAGATAGTTAGAAACATCCATGAGAGAGAAACATTGATCAGCCGCCTCCTGCACACCCCCTACTGGGGATGTGCCTGCAACCAAGGTACATGCCCTTGACCGGAATCGAACCTGGGACCCTTCAGTCTGCAGGCCGATGCTCTATCCACTGAGCCAAACTGGTTAGGGCGAGTAAGGCCATTTCTGTGAGACGTGGTGTGTGTTTTGGGGGTCAGTGAGGTAAAAAGGGTGAGAGGATAAAAAGGTGGTGGAATGGCTTAAGGATCTATGATGTGTTCCTATTTCTTTATTTCTCCCTTCCCCCATTCCAACCCTTCTATGAAAACTGCCTCGCCCAACAGCCAGGGAATTGGGTTGGGACACCTGATTAAGAGAGCCACACCAGGGCCTCTTCAGTGGTTTCTCAGATCCTCAGATTCCCTCCGTCAGGAATTAGAACTAAGAGATGGAGGCCGAGTGGGTCGGGAGCTGAGCTGTGAGCAGAGCATTGGAGTACATATGTCCAGAAATGGCTCTTTCCAAGGGCTTTTCAAGCTGCTTTGAGTTCTGTTCTTCCTGAAGCCTACTTTTCAGCTTTCCGTAGATTCTAATAGTCAGCCTTTGCATTCCTCCCTAATGAAAAAGTTAACTTAGTGGGTCCTATTCCTTGCAACCCAACAATCTATCTCTGACACAGATATATACACATCCACACCTAGAGATAAGACTAACCTGAGAAGTGAAGCCAAGAGAGCTACCTACCAGGAAAGGCAAGAGCACTTAACATTCATTTGTACTTCATGCCTAGGAGGGTCAACGGATGACACTCTGCCCCAGAGACCAGCTCATAGTAAATTCCCCTTCTCAGAAACCTTATTGTTTTAGATATACTATGCCATACTTTTGATACTTTCATATATAGTCTTACAACTCCTTTTGTGTTTTTATATTAAACTAGAGGCCCAGTGCACGAAATTAGTGCACTTGGGGGGCATCCCTCAGCCCGGCCTGTGCCCTCTCCATAGTCCAGGCATCCTCAGGGAATGTCCGACTGACAGCATAGTCCCACAGGCCTAAGCCAGCAGTCAGACATCCTTAGCGCTTCTGCGGAGGCAGGAGAGGCTCCTGCCACTGCTGCTGTGCTCGCCAGCCATGAGCCCAACTTCTGACTGAGTAGTGCTCCCCCTGTGGGAGCACACTGAACACCAGGGGACAGCTCCTATGTTGAGCACCTGCCTCCTGGTGGTCAGTGCGTGTCATAATGACCGGTCATTCCACCGTTCAGTCGATTTGCATATTAGCCTTTTATTATATAGGATTACTGTTTATCAGTTGATTTGCATATTAGCCTTTTATTATATAGGATTACTGTTTATCTCATAATGTTCCCTAAGTCTCATTTATAATCTTGATATTAATCTCTCATAAAATAAATATTGGGGAGATTAGTTCACACTCCCAGGGTCCAGTTTCTTGTCTCATCCTCAACCCACTCAGATAAACTTCTGCCCTCAACATTCCACTTAAAACTGGGTTACGTTTCCATGTATTTCTTAGCTGCATAGGAGGATTATTTAGAGCACCAGCTCTTGACTAGGGGAGATTTTATGCCCCTCTCCCAAGGGTGAATTTTTAGTGTCTAGACACAGTTTTTTCACAAGTCGGGGAGGGGCATGTGACTAGCATCTAGCAGGGGTGGGCAAACTTTTTGACTCGAGGGCCACAGTGGGTTCTTAAACTGGACCGGAGGGCCGGAACAAAAGCATGGATGGAGTGTTTGTGTGAACTAATATAAATTCAAAGTAAACATCATTACATAAAAGGGTATGGTCTCTTTTTTTTAGTTTTATTCATTTCAAACGGGCCGGATCCGGCCCGTGGGCCATAGTTTGCCCACGGCTGATCTAGATAGAGACCAGGGATGCTGCTAAACATCCTACAATACACACGAAAATCCCTCACAGAAAAGAATGATCTGGCCCCAAATGTCAAAATACCAAGGTTGAGAAACCCTACTTTAGGGCAGAGATAGGTCTTTGAGACAAATGACATAATTTAAAATGGACATAGGACTGCCATCAGAGGAATGGCCAAGTGAAAGATCCCTTTGGCCTCTCCCCCTGAAATTTCAACAAGTTAACCAACTATAATTCAACAAAGAATTCCCTGCTCATACAGAGGCACGCCTGCAAGACCTGTGTATTGAAACATCTAAAGGTGGGCAACCGGGAATATAAGGGGAGATTAGAGGGGAGGAAAGCTCAGATGGCCCTCAGACTCAGCCCTGCAGCCCAGAGCTTGTAGCTCATGGTGCACTCAGACTGGAAAGGGGAGGAAGCCAGTGGTAGCAGGCACTTTCTTTGACCAGGAGGAACAGAGAGCTGCTGGAGGGCAGTTCAGCAGGGCAAGTGGAGTAGAGCGAACAGTGACTAAGCCAGCAGACTCCTGACAGAGCATGGGGTTCTGCAGTGCAGCTCTCCACTGTTGGGCTGGGCGGTGGTGTTTCAGATATAAAACGGAAACTCATAGACACAGACAACAGTATGATGGTTACCAGAGGGAAGGGGGTTGGGGAAGTATAAAGGGTAAAGGGGGCCAAATATATGGGGACAGAAGATGATTTGACTTTGGGTGGTGGGCACACAATACAATATACAGATCATGTATCATGGAAATGTACACTTGAAACCTATATAACCTTAAAAACCAATGTCACCCCAATAAATTTAACTTAAAAATATTAAATGGTCCTAGCCAGTTTGGCTCAGTGGATAAAATGTTGGCCCGTGGGCTGAAGGGTCCGGGGTTCGATTCTGGTCAAGGGCACGAACCTTGGTTGGGGTGCATGCTGAAGGCAACCAATCAATGTGTCTCTCTCACATTGATGTTTCCTCTCTCTGTCTCTCCCCCTCCCTTCCACTCTCTCTAAAAAAATCAGTGGAAAAATATCCTCAGGTGAGGGGTAACAAAAATAAATAAATAAAATGGACAAAGGATTTGAATTGATATTTCTCCAAAGAACACATACAAATGGCCAATAAACACAGGAAAAAATGCTCAACATCATTAGCCATTAGGGAAATGCAAATCAAAACCACAATGAGCCCTAGCTGGCACAGCTCAGTGGTTAGAGCACCAGCCTGTGCACTGGAGGGCCTCAGGTTTGATTCTGGGTCAAGATTTGATCCCTGCCCCCAATCAGGGCTTGTGAGGGAGGCAACCAATCAATGTGTCTCTCTCACCCCCCCCCTCTGTCTCTCTCTCTCTCTCTTCCGCCCTTCCATTCTCTCTAAAAATCAATGGAAAAAATATCCTCATTCCTTGGAGGACGATTTAAAAAGAAACCCACAATGAGATACAACTTCACACCCACTAGAATAGCTATAATTTTTAAGAATGTAAAACAACAAGTGTTGTTGAGGATATAGAGAAAATGGAACCTCCACACATTGCTGTAGAGAAAGGGAGCAGGATAGAGAGATAGAAACATCAATGAGAGAGGAATATCATCGATTGGCTGCCTCCTGCACAACCCCTACTGAGGACTGAACCTGCAACCGAGGTACATGCTCTTGACCAGAATTGAACTTGGGACCCATCAAGCCACAGGTCGATGCTCTATTCATTGAGTCAAACTGGCCAGGGTTGGTGTGACCTCTTTGGAAAACAGTTTGCCACTTTCTCAAAAAATTAAAAATAGAGTTAATCTTTGACCTAGCAACTCCACTCAAAGGTATATACCCAAGAGACTTGAACATATATGTCCACAAAAAACCTTGTAGACGAATGTCATATCAACATTATTCACAATAACTAAGAAGTGAAAACAACCCAAATATCCATTGACTGATGAATGGAGAAACAAATTGTGGTATATCCATACAGTGGAATATTATTTGGCCATTAAAAGGAATGAAGTACTGATACATGCCACAACAGTAATGAACTTTGAAAACATATGCTAAGTGAAAGAAGCTAGACATACTAGTAAAAGACCACATATTGTATGATTCTACTATAGGAAATGTGCAGAATAGGCAAATTCATAGGGACAGAATGTAGGGGTGTTGAGTGGGAATGGAAGTCCTTATCTCACCATGAAGATTTTTCAGCAAAGACTGGTAGAGGAAAGAAGAAATGTTTTCATTTTGATCTATGAATTCGCTATAGAAAATTGGAGTCCACTCCAATAAGTGGCATCTTGAAAGAACCATCTCTGCCATTCAATCTGTAGTTAACTATCAAACCCCTACAATGTGTCTTGCTCTCTGGGGGGCCCACAGAAGCGCTCCTTTCAGGGAATCCTGGGAGATAGTGGAAGAAGCAAGAGCTTTGGAGTTAGATCTTGAGCTAGTAAAAATTTCAGCATGAAAGTATTTTATGCTACAAATTTATGATCCAAAGGAACAGAAGAAGGTAAATCAGTAGTATAAAGTAATTTTATATATAATTAAAAATAGCAGAAGGGTTGCCAGAAAGAACTAGGCTAACCACATTATTTCCTACCAGGGCACCTTAGGGGATCCCTGTTTTAATGAATAAATAAAAATGATGTGTAATTATCATATCAATTGCTTGCATCTAAGTGAGTGCTTCTGAAATTATTTGATGGTGCTTAAAAAGCTTTGGTCTCTGAAGTGCGTTTAGTGTCTCCTTGACTCTTATCTATATTATTAATTTGCAGATGAAAGTTAACTTGGTGCTATGCAAATGAGGAGACTTCAAATAAATGAGATTTTACTGTAAAATTTTAAATCCATATTACTTGTAACAGAACTGCAATATATTTTGAGAACGTGTTAACATATCTAAAAGAGACATTACAGCTTAAAGCAACGTTAACCAATAGAAATTTCTGTCATGATGGAATAGTCTATATGTGCATTATCTAGCTGTCCAAAATAAGGTAGCCAAGTGGTTACTGAGCATTTGAGATGTATCTAGTGTAACTGAGGAACTAAATGTTAAATTTTATTTAATGAACTTAAATTTAAATACCCATAAATGGCTAGAGGCTACCTTACTTGACAGTGTAAGTTGAAAGAAAAAGTAAAATTGGAATCCAAGAAACTGAATTCCAGCCCTACCCTTACTACCTTGGACAGTTTACTTAATGAACCTCTGTGAACTTCATTTTTCTTACTTGAAAATGAGAGTAACATAATATCTTCCTCACAGGAATTGGGGCAAGATGAATTAAGATATGTTCAGGCATTCTCTTATTTCCAAATAAGTGTCAATCAAGAACCAAAGTTAAATATGTGGAAAGTGGACAACCAACTCTCTCATTTAAAGGGAATTTGTATTCCTCGAGAGATAAAAAATATTATTAAATTCATAATTATCCTCAGCATTCAGATATAATATTTAATGACAATGCTTATAACTATCAGCTGGTAAACAGGACCATTAGCAATAGTCCGAAATGGTCATGTGTCAGCTTGGGAGTACCAATGTATGATGCACATAAGGGCTGGCAATCAGAAAGTTCAGCTTATAAAAGTTAATGCAATCACTTCTTTATTATTGTTACATTTAATAATGTAATTCATCTTGATTGCCCAAGGAAGTTGAATGAATCCATTCCATTTAACTAGGGAAAACTGAGGCACCAGTTAGCAAAAATAGGCTAGTTATTAGAAGCTTGAGCACTTTTGTTGAGTATAATCACATGAAATAAGGCATGTAATGTATTTAGTACAGGGCATGCCACCTACTAAGGACTAAAAATGTCAGCTGTTATTTTAAGTGACAAAAGATGGTATTGGGAGATTCATGAAATTAGACTCCATTGGCTATTTTTTAATTAACCAAAGGTATAAGAGTATAGAGTGATATTTGCACAGATTTAATTTTACATGACTGGACCTAGAAAGATAATTTCAATTGTACACATCCGCACCAGTCAGAAGCTGAATTTAGTTGTTTTGATACCACTTCAAATCTGTTTTTAGAACGATGAACGATGAATGGGTAAAATGCCTCCTGATTCCCCCCTTAATTCAATAAAATGAGCTGGTAAAACTCATGAGCCTTCAAAACACAAATGTCTCTAAATCTGAGATAATATGGAGGCAAATGGGAAAGAGATTGAGTGTGTAAATGCTCTACCAATCATAGATCAAGTGCTTGTGGATTCGGACCTATACTACTTTCTGGGGCATATGGTGCTTTAACTAGCCATCCACAACCACTCCAAGGGTTCTGAAGGGGTGCTGGGACAGAAAAGAGCAGGGCCTGTGTCCTGAGGCCTGAGAAAGCACTTTCAAGGAAGTGACATGAAACCAGCTTTACCATGAAGCAGAGAAATTACATCATTGCTAGGAAGTTTTCCTTGGTCCTAACCTCTTCTTCACATCACTTGGTGAAGGCCTGAGGTTGTGGGAATCGAGTGGAGGGGAAAATATGGGGACACCTGTAATACTCTCAACAATAAATATATATATTTTTTTTACATATTTTATTGATTTTTTACAGAGAGGAAGGGAGAGAGATAGAGAGTCAGAAACATCGATGAGAGAGAGAAACATCGATCAGCTGCCTCCCGCACATCTCCCACTGGGGATGTGCCCGCAACCCAGGCACATGCCCCCGACCGGAATCGAACCTGGGACCTCTCAGTCCGCAGGCCAACGCTCCATCCACTGAGCCAAACCGGCTTCGGCAACAATAAATATTTAAAACAAACACACACACAAAAAAAAACAAGGCTCCACTAAAATGCACATTCCCCTAAGCACCTCCCCCTCCCCAAATAAATAAAAGCTCACACAAGGTCGTCCCACTTATGTGCTAGTTGCATTGCAAAGAATCCAGAAGTGGGTGTCGTAATCAGGATTTTGTGACCTTTCTACTAAGAGAATTTCTAATTGTATAGATAATGAATATTTTGCTAAAACATTCTCCATTGTGCCTAGCTGGCGTGGCTCAGTGGTTGAGTGTCAGCCTATGAACCAGATCACGGTTCAATTCCCAGTCGGGGCACATGCTCGGGTGGTGGGCTCGATCCCCAGTGTGGGGTGTGCAGTGTTTCTTATCTCTCCCTCCCTTTCCCTTCCTCTCTGAAATCAATAAAAAATACATTAAAAAAATAAATAAAACATTCTCCATCACCCCCAGGCTCCCACAACATCATTCTTCCCCTTAAGCTACCTACATTTCCTTATCCTGATTTGACTTGGGTTTTTTGTTTTGCTTTGTTTTTAAGAAAGATAATTTGTTCCTATCATCTAACTCTATGGGGAGCTTGCATGCTTTGTAAGGGAAATAGATAAACATTAGCCATATTTTTTCTTTTGTATCACCTTAAAACAGAGAGGGTAATATTTCCATTCTGAATGTGACTCTATTCATTAGTACAGGTCCATTATACTTGCAGATACATAAGACTTTACTTTTTGAAGCTACTTGGATATTCAAAGAGGCAAAAATCAACAAACAAGCATGTACAGTACCTTGTGCCAGAACTTGGGAGTGCAATTGTCCCTGCTGTCCTCTTCCATGGTGCATTCCTGGTGGCCCACCATGTCAGCTCCTGTCCTGCTTTCCCTATTTTTCTAGTGTCCTTTCTTTGGAGTTCTTTGGAGTCATGGGTGAAATTTTTCTTCCTCTGGGCTTACTGGAGCACTTGACCAAAGGTTAAGCTCAAACTCAGGCTCAGAGGGCTAGTCGCGTCCCAGTGATTGAATAAGCAGAGATCCAAGTTGCTGGGGGTTCTTGCTTTATTTACCGCAAACCTCCTCTTGTCTCTTCTGGGCTGTTGTTCACTGACAATTGCCGCGCTCTGGGCTGGCGCTCGGATGCCCTGTTGTGCAGGGACAGGCAGGTTGTGGTGAAAGCTGCACTTGTGAAAAAGGCCATTGTTTCATGTCCTCTGTGCCTCAATGGAGCTATGGCAGCAAATGCCATTGGTGAATTAACTCTGTCATTGTGTGCTGCCTCAACTGATTATGCTCCTGGAATGACAAACATTTTCTCTCTTTGTTTTTTCAAGATAAAAAGTGGTCAAGACCTTGAGGCATTAATATACAACTAAGCCCTTTATTTAAATGGGAGAATAAAGATAGAGAAAAGAAATCTCTCACATGTACTTAGATTCAAATAAGCATTTTTCTCTTCTAAGGAGCTATTCTAAGCACCACTGATGAGAAATGTGTACATTTTAACCATGTAGGAGCTTCACAATTTGTACTGAGGTAATTTCTTCTCAGATAACACTGTGTGGTAAAAGAACGCAACCGAGGATTAACAAAATCAAATTTCCCATTAATTTTTAGAGAGAGTGGAAAGGAGGGGGAGAGACAGAGAGAAACATCAAAGTGAGAGAGACACATCAATTGGTTGCCTCCTGCACACGTCTAAACCAGGTCAGGGGATAGATAGAGCCTGCAACTGAGATATGTGCCCTTAGTTGAAATTGAACCTGGACCCTTCATTCCCTGGGCAGATGCTCTATCCACTGAGCAAGACCAGCTAGAGCAGAACACTGTAAATATGCATGTTTTTGGTCCTTTCTGAGAAAAAAAGATTCTTTTAAAATCTGGCTGCAGCAAAGTACTATGGGAACTTTGGCTGCTGATATTAACGTCTCATACTTCAGTTCAGAATGAAGACTGCTGTCCATCTAAATTCACCTTAGCCACGTAAAGATTTTTTGTCCCATGCTAACAGGAAAACTCTCCGTCACTTTCTCACATACTCTAATCACCAGGATGGTCAAACTTGCTCTCTGATCAACAGAAGGATCCTTTCAACCTTCCCATCCATCTGGCATCCATCCTGCACTCTCTCTGTATGGATGCTGGCCCAGTGGCTGGGAGTGCTCTGTCAGTGAATTCACTGCTAGTTTTCTAGCGTGGCAGTGTGTCATGTGCCAACTTGGTGAGCTGGAACCCCATTTCCAAGGATCCCCTTTCCTTAGGACTCTGGTCAAGAGTTGGCCAAAAGAGGAATCCTCCAAAGGTTGTCATAGTTGAGTGTGGTGATGAATGGAGGGTCCCAGCTGGTCCTCCTGTTCCTTCACTCTATGTCCAGATCTTCTTCCAAAATGTTGACCAACAACAGCCCCAGGCCCACCATGGGGCATTTGTGCAGCCCCACGGAAGTAGGAGTAGCTTCCTGTGTGCTTCCACTTTGGGAGCTGGATATACTGGACTTCTGACTGCCAGGTGGGTGGTTTCTCCCATCCTCCAACTCTCCTCTAGATCTCCACTCCCCCAGTCCCTCACACAACCAGCCAGGTCTCCTATAATGAATCCCTTCCTCCACAGCTCAAAGTGGTTCTGCTTCCCTGACTGAACTGATACACTTGTTTTTCCAAACCATACAAGGACTGTTAGGAGAGAATCCTCAACATGGGAAGAGTTTAGAGGGCAATAGGGAGAAAGCCCTGTGGAACTTGTGTTTAGAAGTGATTGAGGCCTGGCCATGGTGGCTCAGTGGTTGAGCGTCAACCTATGAACCAGGAGGTCATGATTCAATTCCTGATCAGGGCACATGCCCGGGTTGTGGGCTCAATCCCCAGTATGGGGCGTGCAGGAGGCAGCTGATCAATGATTTTCTCTCATTGATGTTTCTATCTCTCTCTCCCTCTCCCTTTCTGTCTGAAGTCAAAATATATTTTGAAAAAAAAGAAGTGACTAAGAAACCCAAGAAAATAGATGCTATATTTGTATTGGACCTCTCCCCACAGTTCCTTATAGCCTCACCCTGCAATGCTTCTTTTCATCTCCAAGCATTTTTGCAGGTACCTCTTCCTTCTTCATTCCTATGCTTTCTCCTCATCTTCATTCTTATCCCCATGGATAAGAGGCTGGGATGGGCTATCAGAGGTAAGCCACACCATAGGGGTAGGTTCCAGATAGAAGACTAAAAGAGAAAAAAAACACACACACTAAGTCCTGGACACATTATTGCTTCCATTACTGATTTACTGGATCCATTGAAATGATGCCCCAACTTGACACAGCACAGAAACCTTGAACGGGAGGTTTCTCTAAAACTAAGCTGAAGCTTGGTTCAGCTGTCAGGAAGACATCATCCGCCTCTATTTGCACTGGTTTGCTCTTCTCAGTAATGGAAAAATCACTCTTGTGTCATCAAGGCCCAATGGTTCACAAGAGGCTTATTTTGAAATTGCCTCTTGTTGTCATCCCTTAGAATAACAATGCATTTGGGGGGAAAAAAAGAATAACAGTGCATTTGATTATATTTCCAAGCTTCTGTCTCACATCCAAAAGAAGAATCATTGCCAATCTATTTGCTCAATTAACTCCTGCTTAGAGTAGGCGATTATTTGTCATGAGTACGAGAAAGATGAGAGGAGAGGTTTTGATTAATTCTGACTATAAAGTAAATAGAACCAAGACAGGGCTACCAATACAATTACATACTGTATTCTTTTCTTTTCTTTTCTTTTTTTTTTTTAAAATATATATATATTTTATTGATTTTTTACAGAGAGAAAGGGAAAGAGATAGAGAGTTAGAAACATCAATCAGCTGCCTCCTGCACACCCCCTACTGGAGATGTGTCTGTAGCCAAGGTACATGCCCTTGACTGGAATCAAACCTGGGACCCTTGAGTCCGCAGGCCGACGCTCTATCCACTAAGCCAAACCAGTTAGGGCAACATACTGTATTCTTAGCACAGACTTAGGTCAACAAATGTAGCCACCTACCTTTGGATTATGAAGGTGTCTACTATCTGAACACTTATTGGTGGTTTTCAGGGATCTTCTCTACTTTTGAGAATCTCATGAGTGAAAATGGTCTCAGGGGATTCCCTCTCTGAACAATTCTCTGTGGTCTACCACAAGGGGCGCTTCGGAGCTCTGAGAGTTGTCAGTGGATGGAGTCTAGTCAAGCAGGCCCACAGAGTTAGAAACAGGCCAGCAGCAGATCTCAGCTACCCTATATAGCACCTTTGCTCCTCTGGCTCCAAGCAGCCCCACTTGGTGAACAAAGGGAGGGGTGGATTTCAGCCCCTATTCTCCAACTCTGTGACGAGTTCTTGAAGCTCCTGACCCTCAGAGATAAAAAGCATCGTTGGGGAAGCAAACTGTATCATCCCCATCACAGGAATTCAGGGGATGAGTATCCTCAAGGCCCAGGAGGTGTGGATGATCAACTAGGCCTCAGCTCCAGAGCTGGTAAAACCACCCTTCTTTTGCACGAATTCCTCAGCAGCATTCCGTTGACCTTACTAGACCTCACTAGTGGGCAGGGATCATTGCCTTGGCTGCCATGTTTAAGAGGACTGACACACTTGTTTTTCCAAATCATACCAGGACTGTTAGGAGAGAATCCTCAACATGGGACGAGTTTAGAGGGCAATAGGGAGAAAACCCCGTGGAAATTGTGTCTAGAAGCGACTGAGAAACCCAAGAAAATAGATGCTATATTTGTATTGGACTTCTCCCCACAGTTCCTTATAGCCCTCACCCCGCAAAGCTTCTTTTCAGATCCAAGCATTTTTGCAGGTACCTCTTCCTCTGAGGAGTCCATGTGGCCATGGGATCCCCCTCCCTCCCAATATGCACTCCTAGAGTTCCTCACCCCTACTTCTAGAACATTTTGGAGTTTTCTTTCCAAATGACCTCAGCCTGCTTCCAGAGCCTATGTGGCCTCTTCCTTAGGGCCAATCTCTTGGGGGTAAACTTACTGAAAAGTTTCATATCCCTAGGTACAAGGGGTGGTAGAGCATGGGCTTTTAGCAGGAAAATGTGAACAGAATCTGGATATCTGGGTTGGCATATCCTGTGGTGTGGCACAGAGAAGCAGCTCTGGCTGTGGCATATATATATATATGGTTTGGGGTTTTTTTTCCCCATGAAGCAGTACAAAACTCAGAAGCTCCACTAGGTGCAACAAACATGGACATGATGCTAAGCAACTCTAGGCCTTTCCATAAAATGAATAAGATTTAAGTTTGACAGCATAGTAAACTTTAAAGCAGCAGTTCTCAAATTTCAATACAGCCTTTATATTGTTAAATAACCAAGGCTAGATTGAGTTATAGAGTTTTTGTTTTTAATAATATACTGAATGAGATAGCAATGACATGAAGTGATCTGAACAAAGGTGCATTGGTAAAATATTGATGCCATAACCAACTCACATGGCCCACAGTTTCACTAAAGGTGACGACTAGATTCTTTGGAGGATGAAGAGGTGACTTTTCCCACAAATGTCAGAAGCAGGCCCAGGTAGAGGTATTTTAAGTTACTGTAGAAATGAATGGCTTAATTAGCATTTTGTTATTTTAATTACAGTTAATTACAGGTAGTTCGTCATCAAAAGTCTGAGGATGGTGTTTGGATCTGAAGAATACCTAGTGTCAAATAAAAATAGATGCACAGGGAAACTGTAGGGAGCAAGGAACTTTGGAATTTATAAGCTTTCTTTTGAGGCACACAGGAGTTTTAATTTGCAGAAACTTGCGAAAAGAACTAAGCTCCACACAAAGACACACATTTATCCATCTTTCGGGCCATTAACACAACTTCTCTAAGATGTCAGAGTGATAAGCCAAGTAACAGAAATTGTTTTCTTCTCCTCACCTCGTAACAATTATTTTAATGCATTGCTGGGGTTTTGTAGACATTTTTCTCCCTAACAGAACAACTGACGTTGTGCCAGATGTGTAACTGACTTGGAGAAAAACTGAACATAATACATTTTGTAATTTTCACTACATCTTTCCCATGTTTTTTGCTGTTTTCCAGAGCCCTTTCGTGATGCAAAATTTCTGCGCTTGACCAGAGAACCCAGCTTGTTCTTTCTCCTTCATTTCCTCTCTCCCATTCTCTCACCAACCAAGGCAAAAGGGAGTCATTATCTTCAACTGTGAATCTCCAAGAAGTTATTTTGTGGGTGAGGCCACACGTTAAAGGATTTCTAAGAACTTCTCCCAATTCCTGACTGTGGATAAAAGCATCTGCATAAATTGGTGATTGTAAGAGAAACACACTTACATGTCTTGTGAAAATCCACAGAGGAAAAGAACAACATATAATGTTTCTAAACTTCTGATTTAAGAAAATGGACTTTAATGTCGTGAAATAAATCTAGGCAGTTAAGACACTTTGTGCCAGGGTCTTGAAATTAAAACCAAGGTGCCAATTTAAAAATGGCTTTGCTCCCAAGCTCTATGCCGGGCTCCAAAGGAAAACAAAATGTTGGGTGGCTCATTAGTAATGTTCCATACTCGTCTGTGCATAAGGGACAATTCAGCAGAAATGCCAAAGAAAGAAAATTATGTTCCCACATTCATGTCACCTGCCCTAGTTGAGTGAAGAGAAAGCTGGTTATCTGTTTGGGGCTGGCATTAAAATCTTAGGTGGCAACAAACAATTGGAAATTAAAATTTAAAAAAAACAATACCAATTCAAAGCAGCATCAAAACACGAACGACTTAAGGATAAATTTAATGAAACATGCGGAAGTTGTGTCCACTGAAAACTTAAAAGACTGCCAAGAAAAAGGAAAGAAAACATACAAAAAGGGAGACATATACTGTGTCTATGGGTTGGGAAACTCAAAATTGTTAAAAATGTCTATTTTCTTCAAATTAATCTATAGATTCAATACAAACCCAGTCCAAACCCCAGCAAACTTTTTGGTAGGAATTGACTACCTCATTCTAAAAATTATATGAAAATATGAAAGACTTAGATTAGCCAAAATAATTCTGAAAAAATAAAAGAACATGTTGGAAACTCAGACTCTCTGATTTTAAGACACTGTAAAGCTACAGTAGTCAACATATTAGCATAGACATATAAATGGGACAAAATAGAAAAATCCAGAAATAGACCCACATATATGTGGTAGATTGATTTTTGATAAAAGTGCCAAGACAATGCAATGGTAAAAAAAATTTGCCTTTAAAAAGAACATGCTGCCCAGCCAGCATGGCTCAATGGTTGAGCATCGACCTATGAACCAGGAGGTCACGGTTTCAATTCCTAGTCAGGGCACATGTGACCCAACTGGGGGTTGTGCAGGAGGCAGCTGATCAATGATTCTCTCTCATCATTGATGTTTCTATCTCTCTCTCTCTCCAACCCTTCCTCTGTGAAATCAATCATATATATATATATATATATATATATATATATATATATATATATTTAAAAAGAACATGCTGTCCATAGCAGTATTATTCAAAATAGCCAAAATCTGGAAGCAACCCATGCTTTTGAACACCTTTTGTTTTGAGGATGATCTTTTGAAGTAGTGCTGGCCTTACATAAGACTCTTTTAGGTAATCCAGCTATTATTTGATTCATAGGAAGCTACAATACTAAATGCTGTAAGATACTAAAGAGTGGAAATCTTTAGAACAGGTGGGAGATGAGCCCTCCTTCCTCACAGAAAAAGGTGTATCCAGGCATAAGTGACCACATATTGTTCAACCTGATATTTATGTCCAGGGTAACCATCCTGCAGATGACTCTAACAGGTAAGGCAATTCCTCGTCTAGATCCCTTGTTCTTGACTTTGGCTGCACATTGGAACCCCATCCTAAGAATTTATGATTTAATAGCTGGGGGTGGGGAAAGGTGGGCACTTAAACTTTGATAAACTACTCATATGATTCTAATTTGCAGCCAAAGTTGAGAACTACTGCTCTAAACTTTATAAACTTTATGGACATATGTAAATTAAGAAACGTTCATGCTGCCATCCTCAGCTAAAATCCACTATTGACTGACTATATGATTAGTGTTCTAACATAATTCTTTTTTTTTTAATGCGAGACTTTTCTTTTAAATATAGAGGTGCTTTATTTTTGTTGTTAATCATCACCTGAGGATATTTTTCCACTGATATATTTTTTTAGATAAAGTGGCAAGGAGGAAGAGAGACAGAGAGAAATAAACATCGATGTGAGAGAGACTCACATCCATTTGTTGTCCTGATCAGAGGGCCGGGGATGGAGCCTGCAACAAAGGTATGTGCCCTTGACCAGAATCAAACCCGGGACCCTTCAGTCTTTGAGCCGATGCTCTATCCATTAAGCCAAACTGCCTAGGGCTCATAATTCTTTCTTAACTTTGCTCCAATACCTTTACTAATTCACAGGTGGATTCTGGTTTTCTATCTCCAAGTGTGACTTCACGCTGCTGGTTTAGAAGGTCCTGAAGCATTAGTATAGAGCTATTTGTCTTTGGGACAGGTTTTATTCATGCTAACACTGCATATTTATGTTATGATCTAGGGCTCAGTCATCACAAAAGATTTGCCCATTGGTCAATACTTCATGTTAAATTACTTGAGGGCATGGATCTAACATTGCTCTCTAGGGGGACAGTGCCAAGAACATTATGCACTAATGAGTTTGAGAAAAGGCCTTGATGGCTAAAATTACTTCTACATAAAATGGTACTCAAAGATGGTTAATTCTCATTCTAAGTTCTTGGCTTAATTAGTGTTCTCTTGTTAAGATATACATGCAGATGTCTCTGTTCTTATTGTTTGTTAAACAATAAAGGAGATACATACATTGCATGCTTTGTACCACACATAAGAATCTAAAGCCCTTTTTGTCTTTCATAACATTGACATTCTGCAGGAGTCCAGGCCAGATGTCTTTTGCCCTATGCTTTGAATAGATCTGATTATTTCTTCATGATTAGATTCAGGTTCAACATTGTTTTGCAAGAAGACTACTGTATATAGTTGACGCTCCTTTTCCCAAGTGCATCACGTTAGGAGGCATATGATTGATTACCTCTTATTGGTGATGCTACTTTTGGTCGTTTGGCTAAGATGGTGCACATACCTTTATGTGGTTATGTGTGTGTGTGTGTGTGTGTGTGTGTGTGTGTCACAGCGACTGTGTTCACACTCTGAGAAGCTAAGTATCAGGCCAGACTGAGTCCACAGCAAGAGGCAGTCGCTTTCCCAGGCTCCCGGCAAACCGGTCCAACCACGCCCATCGTACTGCCCGCCCGCGTTTCTTTTCCGGGAAAATCACCTCTCAGAACCAGAAAGCCCCTGCTCCAACGCACCCATATCTTTTCCCATCCGTATGGGCGCGCCTGCGCAGCGAGTCTGCAGGCGGCTCCTTTCCAGCGCCCGACCGCTTCTTTTTCCTGCTCTCCTTCCCTCCGGCTCCGCCAGAGCGATTTCCCCCTTAGGGGTCAACCACAGGTCCCCAAACGCGCGCTCGCGGGAAGACCTGGGGCGGGGCCTGGCGCGGCGCGGCACGTCAGGGGCCTTCCGGGCGGAAGTCCGCAGCCTCCGGAGCCGCTGATTGGCTTTCAGGCTGGCGCCTGTCTCTGCCCTCGTTCCAGTTTCAGGCTGGTTGGCGCGGAATCGAGAGACTCCCGGACCATGGCGCCCGTGCACGGCGACGACTGTGAGCTGGGGCCACGCGGGGTCCCGGGTTGGGAGTGCGGGGACCGTGGCATGATTGTGGGTGGTGGAGGCTAGAGGATGGATCTCTTTTAATTTTTCCTGAAGGAGGCGCGCGCCCCAGTCGTGCCGCGGGTCTGTTTGGGCGCGGACCTTGGTCGCCCCGGGCTGGGACTTTTCTGGTATAAGCCGGGGCTTGCCTGCTGGGCCCTTTGCTCCTGGCAGCCCCCCGCCTGCGGGGCATTTGGTTTGGGAAACTGCGTCACCTCGGTCACTGCGGGTCTCCACACTCTCCTGCCTTTCTTTTTTTTTTTTTTTTTTTTTCCTTTTGGTGAGTCGTGTGCCACGCTCTGGGCACACCTTTATAAGACTGGCCCCGGCGGGGCACAGTTTTGACGGAAAGTATTTCACTACTGCCACCCCAACTATGCACTTGAGGGCTACGATGCATGTCATCCCCTTTATAGAAACTGCCAGGAAATTGTCATACCTTGTAAAGAAAACTTTTAAGTGCTGTCACCAGAACATACAGATGCATTTTGTCTTTCTAGCTACTGGGTTTCTACTTTATGCATTAACAATTTTTCTCCCAAATTCTATGGAAAGTTCAAGTATGGCATAGAAATAGTGTTCACAATCTAGTCTTCTCTGATGAAGCTTTTAAAAAAAGTAGCAGTTCAGCGTTTCAGATGTCCTGTATCACTCCATTTTCAGTGGTAATCTTTTACTTCAAAAAACTGAGTACGAAAATGCAAATGGCTTTGTCTGATTTCTGATTTTTTGAACAGTGTTCAACTAAAGTGTGACTTAAGTGAACTTTAACTTAAAATCAGATGCTTCACTTTCTTAGCTGAAGCACATCTGTCACTCAAGTGCATCACTATTAATGAGAACTTGCTTCCTAATCAGCTTCCTTTGCATTCACCTAGATACGAATCAGAGATTTCAATTTATTCTTCTAGCCTTTTGTCTTTTAGGACAATTTATTTTAGGCAGTCGACTAGCCTGGATTACAAATGGGATGTAGGATGTGAACACATGCAGTCTCTTCAGCCCTACATCAGTGATTTGCCACTAAGCTGTTTCTTCACCCTAAAAACTGTACAACATCTGTGAACATCAAGAAATCACTCTTTGGCAATCTTGAGACCCCTCTTAAGTCATGGTGTTGATTAAGTGTTGCTGGAGACTTGTGACTGGAATTTTTCCTCTAGAGCAGACTGAAAGATTGTTACCGGGAAAGACGGTTGCAGGCCATTATTTTGTCTGCTTTTGGGGAGGATGGGGGTACTTCAGAAGGTAATTTTGAACCATGTATTAAATTTTTGTAACTGGATTTTTTTCACGCTTATTCTTTTTTGCCAACTTACTACGTGAAGCATTGGAGACATATTCCAAAAATGGAAATCTAGGCCTTTTCCCCTCAACTATTAGGCGGGGTACCTTGACAATGGCAGTGAAAAGTTGAAAGGTCTATAACTAGCTTTATATATGAAAAAGGATCAAGGAGAATTTAATGATTAAATAAAGCAAGCACAGTGAGTGGTTCATTCATTTGTTCATTCAGCAAATATTTATTATGTACCTACTAGGCATAGGCATTCTGCCAGCCTCTAGTGGTAACAGTGGTAGGTAAGCTGGTCATGCTTTTTTTTTTCATGGAGTTGAGATTGTAAACGCCTAACTTTTTAAAATATATATTTATTTCAGAGAGGAAGGGAGAGGTAGAGAGAGAGAGAAGCATTAGTATGAGAATCATTGATTGGCTGCCTCCTGCTGGGGATTGAGCCCACAACCTGGGCATGTGCCCTCGACCGGAATTGAACTTGGGACCGCTCAGTTTTCAGGCTGATGTTCTGTCCACTAAACCAAACTGGCTAGGGCTAAACGCCTAATTTTATGCAGTGCTATATTGAGGCTTCCCTGAGATCACTGCTCTGTTATATTTTTGTTTTCTAGACACTAGACCAGCGGTTCTCAACCCGTGGGTCACGACCCCTTTGGGGGTCGAACGACCCTTTCACAGGGGTCGCCTAAGACCATCGGAAAACACATATTGTTTTGTGATGAATCACTATGCTTTCATTATGTTCAATTTGTAACAATGAAATTGGGGGTCACCACAACATGAGGAACTGTATTAAAGGGTCGCGGCATTGGGAAGGTTGAGAACCACTGCCCTAGACCATGTTACTGCTAAGTGTGTGTGTGTCTACCCTGCATCTATACACACATGCAATGAACTTCTCTTATATTGCTGAGTACAAAGCCAAGTATCTTCATTTAATCTGCAACAACTTTATGAAACAAACATGATTATCCCCATTTCAGAGATGAGGACCCTGAGGCTCTGCGTTAGTCTGAGTCCTTAGGTGTAAGTATAGAAACCAATTCTAGCTATTTTTTTTTTTTACAATTTTATTGCCCATTGAAAAATAAATAAAATAAAAACAAAAAATAAACACAACAAGCCATTGTCAATTATTTTCCATTTGTGAAGTCTAGCTAATTTAAACAGAAAAGGAATTTATTAGAAGGATATTGTGTTGTTCACGGAAACTCCAGGAGGACTGGAGAGTCAGCCTGGGGGTTAGTTAGCCAGGAATAGTGATTAAAATCGTGTCACAAAACTGTTCCAGTAAGGAGGTTGTTGCCAACCATGGCCAAGTACTTGAGGTTATAGCTTGTTATAGCTGTAGTTAACATTGCTGGCACTTTTACTTAATCGTCCTGCAGCTGTTGCTACTTATAGAATCTTTTCCTAGCCCATCTCCTTTCCTTTTGACACTAGCTTCTGATTTAAAGTCTGAGCAGGTGTTCCTAATTGGGAAAGCCCATTTTATATGCCCATGCCCTAGCTGCAAGGGTGTCTGGGAAAGAGCATCTGCCTTTCAGTAGTAGGATATGGCCTCTGTGTCCCATCAAAACTTTAGGGGAGCCTGACCTGTGTGGCTCAGTGGTTGAGTGTTGACCTGTGAACCAGGAGGTCATGGTTCAATTCCCGGTCAGGGCACATGCCTGAATTTCAGGCTCTGTCCCCAGTGGGGGTTGTGCAGGAGGCAGCCGATCCATGATTCTCATCATTGATGTTTCTCCCTCGCTCTTCCTCTCCGTTCCTCTCTGAAATGAATAAAAATATATTTTAGAAAAGACTTATAGGTGAAATTTCACAAGTAGGTTCATATGCTGGGCAGCTTAAACAACAGCAAGACAGCCGTCCACTGCAGCTCAGAAAGGTTAAGTGTGATCTCATGTTGTCCAGTAAGTGACAGCTGGGTTGTGCTGCTTCTTCCTAGTCTATTCTCCCACTTACTCTATACCAGGGGTGGGCAAACTTTTTGACTCGAGGGCCACAATGGGTTCTTAAACTGGACCGGAGGGCCGGAACAAAAGCATGGATGGAGTGTTTGTGTGAACTAATATAAATTCAAAGTAAACATCATTACATAAAAGGGTACGGTCTTTTTTTTTTTTTGGTTTTATTCATTTCAAACGGGCTGGATCCGTCCCGCGGGCCGTAGTTTGCCCACGGCTGCTCTATACTCTCATGCCTTACCTGCTACACTGACTTTCGGTTTCTGAATACACCTTGCATTTTCATCCTTTTGTAATTTGGCTCGTGCCTTTTCCTATGCTTGTGCCACTTTTTACCATGTACTCTGATAGTAAAATTTTACTCCTCTTGCTAGGTCTGTGTTGGAAACTTCCTGTGAAGCCTTCCCTGATTTCCCAGGCAAAATGAACAGTTCTCTTTTTTACATTTCCTCAGTACCATGCTCTTACCTCTTATATGACACCCTGTTTATATGATGGTGGGAGCCTCAGGTCCTTTTACTTTACTTGACTGTGAACCCCTTGAGGACAGGCAACTCTGTCACATTTGTTGTTGCACCCCAAACCCTGTGGAGTAAGTCCATTTGAAGACTGTAGGTTTTATTATTTTAATCAAGAGGAGTCAAGGAATCTTAAAGGGAACACATTGAGGCCTACTTTTCACTCATAGTGGTCATATTCAGTATTCTCCGAATCCATTTCATGTAGGCCTGCTCATTTTTTAAAATTATTTTTTTAAAATATATTTTATTGATTTTCTGCAGCAAGGAGGGGAGAGGAATAGAGAGTTAGAAACATTGATGAGTGAGAAACATCTATCAGCTGCCCTGCACACCCCCTACTGGGGTTGTGCCTGCAACCAAGGTACATGCCCTTGACCGGAATCGAACCTGGGACCCTTCAGTCTGCAGGCCGAGGCTCTATCCACTGAGCCAAACCGGTTAGGGTTTGCTCATTTTTTTTTAATCATTTGAGTGACACCCAGGATTTTGTGGCTGTCATCATTAAGTACCTGCATTCCTTAATTTTTACTTAATGCCTTTCTAAAACAGATTTAAAAGTCAAATGTGAAAGTCAAACAATAGGCAGATGTTATAGAGATTGCAATTCCAGGAAGCTAGAAGAAATAAGATCTCTAATTATACTTCACTTTTGAGATGCAGTTTTTAGTAGTTTATTGCCAGCATTTGGTACATGTTCTTTAAATTGCATCTTCTATTTCAGTCAAACACTTAGTCAAACCGCTTAATGTTGTTAAGAATTTTGCAGTGGGGTTGGAGCTATTAGGATGCCTCTTATCAATACTTTTCCTTTTCTGTGCCTACTTCTTTTTATAGAATAATTAGCACCAAATATAATAAAATACTCAAATTCACAGGCATAGATGGCACTCATGCTGAGCCTAAATTCTCGGCTGGTAGGCAGCACTGTCTTACTTGACTTGGTTATTCATTAGCTGGTATATGAAAGTCTTAATTATGTGAATGAAATCTTTTCACTATGTGTGTGAGGTCGTCAGTTTATAATGACCAAAAGCATGAATAATTCAAAAGTTGAATGAATGAACACTGAAGCCCTCTGGTATTTCAGTAATTTTTGACAAAACATTTTAACCTTTATAATTTTTCATCATCATCTTATAATGCCCTAACCAACTAAGTGAGGCCTGGAAATCGGTGACGAAATCAAGAATCTTTTCAGAGTCATCTTTGTTAAATTCTCCCAACCCCAATTTATCCCTCCTTTGAAATTCCAGATACTTTGTCTGAACCTGTTATGGCATGCATGACTTCTAAAGATTGTTTTAGAGTTAGTTGCTA
This sequence comes from Myotis nattereri, assembly GCF_964212035.1. NCBI lineage: Eukaryota > Metazoa > Chordata > Mammalia > Chiroptera > Vespertilionidae > Myotis > Myotis nattereri. The sequence goes on from NC_138078.1 coordinate 16,419,396, forward strand.
TTTATCTCCCATTTTAGATTTTAAGTTCTCTGAGTATGGGGACCATATCTTTTTGATCTTTGTGTCTCTCAGAGCACCTAGTACTTTGCAAAGAGCAGGTGCTCCTTAAATCATGCCAAATGTTGATTAATGGAACACAGCCCTTTTATAACTCTCCTAGGCCCCTCATTTGTAATGGAAAGGTTATGGGCTAGCTGATCTCTCTTCTCTAGTGTCTATAAGAGATATCAGTTGAATTTGAATTTTTCTCCTTTTAAAGAAAAAAATAATAGCTGTTTTAGTTGTTTCAACTGTATCTCAGAGAAAAATCTCTGAGTCACAGGAGCTACAGGCTCAGCTATGAACTTTGTGAATTACAGTAAAACCTTGATATAATGGACTAAATTAGGCAAGGGGGGGTGTCCATTAAAGCTGAAAGTCTGTTATATAATCAAGTAGGTTTTCCAAATGTGTATGTTAAAAAATTGACAAGTTAATTAGCTTATCTGTTGTTACTTATGTAGACAACGTTTGTAATTAAAATTAAGTATGTATGAAAAATTTAATTTCACAGACAAGTTTTCTATATGGATTACTGTAATTTTAAATTTATCCTGAACAGGTCTAGTAAATGTGTGCATTCACCAGTCACTGCGAGTAAACACGCACATGGGTGAGCATGGCTTAGCACATGTGGGAACATCTGCCAGCCTGCACTAAAACTGCTGCAGAAAGTCATGCCATGAAACAGCAGAACCAGTTACCTTGGGAGATGCGGTGTGATCATGTGCTAATCATTTGCAGAACATTTTTTACAAGCGGTGACTCTTGGATATAAATATGTAGACTATAATTGTAGATATGTAATATTTATGTCAGCGAAATTACTAGTGTTTTTTCCAACATATGGCCTATTTGCTAAAATTTGTTAAAAATAACTGAATTGCCGAAGCCGGTTTGGCTCAGTGGATGGAGCATCGGCCTGCGGACTGAAGGGTCCCGGGTTCGATTCCGGTCGGGGGGCATGTACCTGGGTTGCGGGCACATCCCCAGTAGGAGATGTGCAGGAGGCAGCTAATCGATGTTTCTCTCTCATCGATATTTCTAACTCTCTATCTCTCTCCCTTCCTCTCTGTAAGGAATCAATAAAATATATTTAAAAAAAAAATAACTGAATTAATAACAAGAAAATAAACTGTTAGTTTAATTATAAGCAAATCTTAGTTAAAAGCATTTTAATATTAACAAGGTGTTAATTTTCACATATGACATACAGACCAGAAATTTTGTCCACTAAATCTGAAGTCCATTAAATCGAGGTCCGAAAAATCAACGGTTTACTGTATTTACATTATAAAAAGTATTCATTTGTATAATATTGAAATTGTGTATCACTGTTGGCTAGAAGTTAGGTTCAATCCCGGATTCCTCTGCTTTTGAGGCAAGATGGCTGACAATTTTGTAACATTTCATGTAAATTTGGCTTTTTTTTTTTTTTACAGCTGTGTCAGATACAGGGAGCTTTGTAGCTTCTCGATCCCGGCGAGAAAAGAAATCAAAGAAAGGGCGCCAGGAAGCTCTAGAAAGACTGAAAAAGGCTAAAGCTGGTGAGAAGTATAAATATGAAGTAAGTAACCATTTTTCTGTTGTTTTTTCCTTTGTGCTTCATCCAATTCATAGCCACTTGACCCTTAAAGTTCCTGTAAGGCACCTTACAGATGCTTTCACAATTCTGAAATGAAAGTAGTTATATATATTTCCTTATTAAGTATATTGCATCTCTGATAAATCCCATGGCTTTGTTGTGAGGGGGGCGGGCATAGAGATGCTTTTACTTTACTCCTAAGGTACTGAGCAGTTTAGCTAAGCACTTTGAGAGAATTGTTTTTCCTAATTTCATTTGCAAGGGGAGTGGCAGTGGTGACTTGGATCTTATTTCTGCTGTGCCCTGATGTAAGATGGAATGTCCTGCCATTTTGGCTGTTTTCTTGTACCCACTGTTTATGTCCTGTAGGTAGAAACAGACTAGCTACCATCTGCACAGCATTGTCTAGCTTCACCTTCAACATGTTCCTTGAGCATCTTAACTGCCTTGGGGCCTGAAAGTGATTAATTAATACTAGAAAATAACAGCAATTAATGCACTTTTTCGTTAACACTATTTTAAGTGCTTTTACAAATATGGTCATTTATTTAATTCTTCCACCAACCATATAAAGTTAGATGCTATAATTAAGAGCATTTTGCACCTGATAGATCTGAGGTCACAGCAGCAGAGCCTTGATTTGAACTCAGGCTTCATAATATGCATGTTTAACCATGGCCTATACCAGCCGTGGGCAAACTACGGCCCGTGGGCTGGATCCGGCCCATTTGAAATGAATAAAACTAAAAAAAAAAAAGACCATACCCTTTTATGTAATGATGTTTACTTTGAATTTATATTAGTTCACACAAACACTCCATCCATGCTTTTGTTCCTGCCCTCCGCTCCAGTTTAAGAACCCATTGTGGCCCTCGAGTCAAAAAGTTTGCCCACCCCTGGCCTATACTGTATTGGACAATTAAGCAAGCAGAAGGGGATTTTTGTCATTTGCCTTCATTCATTCAAGTTAAGTGAGTCAACCAGACTATAAAGGGCTACTAAAAGGATTATAGTAAAACAGGAATAAAGCATTTTTTTATTGAATTTATTGGGGTGACATTGGTTTGCAAAACCATACAGGTTTCAAGTATACAACTCAACAAAACATCATCTGTACATTGTGTCATACACCTACTGCCCTAAGCAAAGTCTCTTTCTGTCCCTATTCCCCCCTCTTTGCCCATCTCCACCTTGCCCCTCCAACCCACTTTCCCTCTATACTATAGAGTCTATAGGTACTTCTATAAAGGAGTTCTCTGGGCCATTTCAGATGTTTACACAATGTGCTTGATTTCTCTTTAATCACTGATGTTAATTGCATATCTCTAAGAGTTCATGCTGAGCAGTAGCAATGATTTTAGAGATGAAGTCAAAATGACTTGTTACTCAAAATGATTTTTAAGAGAAGTTTTCTGGTATCTTTTTGAATAAGTGAGTTGATTAAATAAGAGAAAAAGTATGCCCCATAGACGTCAACCAACAAAAATTACCTGCCCCCCACCCCCCATAAAAAAAATTGGTCAGTATAGAAATATTAATTGGACTAGTTGTGGTTGGGTTGTCAAAAACTTAATTTGCTAGGGCAGGTAGTTTCTGTTATCAAATGGTAGAAGGCCAAATATTTGCCAGTGATCCCTATAGAATAGATTAAACAGGAGGTGAAACTAAGCTTAGTCCTGTAGTTATTATAAGCCTTGTAGCTATGGCAGAGATCCAGTCATTCTGCCCATTGTGCTTGCAAAGCTTGGTGTGCAAGTGTTTTTTTCTTACGGTCTTTGGAGTTAGCTATTTCCTCCACCCACCCCCCACTTGATAAGACACAACTGTCAAGAGAAGGGGCAAATTTTTTTGTTGTTGTTAATCCTCACTTGAGAATTTTTCCCCCCATTACTTTTCAGAGACAGTGGGAGGGAGGGAGGGAGGGAGGGAGAGAGAGGGAGGGAGGAAGGAAGAAAGGAAGAAAGAGTGACAGAGACAGATAGAGACATAGACATCAATGTGTGAGAGAGAGAGTCATCGATTGGTTGCCTCCTGTATGAACCCCGACTGGGTCAGGGATTGAACCTAACACCAGGGATGTGCCCTTGACTGGGAATTGAACCCGAGACTCTTAGGTGCACAAGTTGACGCTCTAACCCTGAGCAACACTGGCCAGGGCGAGAAGGGGGAAATTTTTAAAGAGGCATCCAAGTTCTTGCTAACCAGCCCACCAGATTCTCACCTGGGAAGTCGATGGCCTGTCACCACGGCAGCTGCAGCAGTGGTGTGCATCTGCTCCATTTGTTGCTTTAGCTGGGCTGAGGTGGTCTGCTCTATTCATGCCAATGGTTCATGGTGTTCTAGTGCTCTGGCAGTTGGACAGCCTGTATGATTGGAGGACTTGCCACTCTCTGGACTTGCCCTCCAAGTAGCCCAGCGGTTTTTTTTTTAAAATTGAAGTATAATTGTTAAACAATACTATATAAGTTTCAGGTGTACAGCATGGTGATTTGGCTTTATAGACTTTACAAAATGATCACCACAATCAGTCTAATAACTGTTCAACCAAATATAATTCAAAAGGGAAATTTCCATCCATCTCCCTCTAAAATTTAGCAAAACACTATATTCTGCAGTTACACTTGAAATGGTTTTTGAAAGATTCCCTGTTTGAATTTTGTCACCTTACAAAGTTGATTTAATATTGTTTATATTCCCCATCCTATACACTATATCCCCATGACTTATTTTTTTAATATCTGGAAGTTTGTACCTCTTGGTTCACTTCACTCATTTTGTCCACCCTCCCCACCGGCAACCATCAGTCTGTTTTCTGTATCTATGAGTCTGGTTTTGTTTTGTTTTTTAGATTCCACATATAAGTAAAATCATATGATACTTGTCTTTCTCTTTCTAACTTATTTCAGTTAACATAATGCCTGCAGGGTCTATCCATGTTGTCCCAAAAGATAAGATTTCATCCATTTTTATGTCTGGGTAATATTCCATTATATACATAGACCACCTCTTTATCCATTTGTCTATTGATGGACCTTAGATTGCTTCCAGTAGCTCAGTGTTTGTGTCTTTGCAGTTGTAAGACCTGAGAAAGGTGGGGGATCAGTGGTAATTCAAACAGAAATCACTTGAAACCCATATCTAGTGTATCTGTGGAATATAGTGTGTTTTGCTACCTTTTGGAGGGGCTGAGGGTCGAGGTTTTTCCTTTTGAATTATATTTGGTTGGATGAATAGTTATTAAAATTATCATCTATGCGCAGGGCAACATAAGCTAGTGGAGAGGGAGGTGAGATACCTTACAGGTTTGCTAAGTATAGGAGAAACCAATCTAGAAATTATAAGTGAATAATCCCCAAAGCAGCTAACGAAGAATTGGCTATAATTCAGTTTGTTTTTTATGAAGTAGATGAGTAATTGATGGTGTGACAAGTGTATTATGCTAATGGAATCATTTAATATCTTATGTTAACACCCACCTAAAAGGAATACTAAGCTAATTGATGTCTATTTAAGGAAAACCCTGCAGTGGTGTTGAATGTCAGAACTCATGATTTGGTTGCAGCTACTCCTTCAGGCTGCCATTCCAATTTCAAATTTGACAATTTTTTTTCATCAGAATTGTTTAACACTTTCACTCCATTTGAAGCTTTCTCAAACTGTGTGATGGCAGGTTGAGGACTTCACAAGTGTTTATGAAGAAGTTGATGAAGAACAGTATTCGAAGCTGGTTCAGGCACGCCAGGATGATGACTGGATTGTGGATGATGGTATGTGGGAAGAAATTGCCTGCCAGGCACTGTCTTAATTGCATTTCATACTGCTTTGCATGGGTAGATGCAAGACTGTTAAGATCATACCTTTGGTTTGGATTTTCCTCAAATACAGTGTTTGAGGGCATGGAAGCAAAACAATAGAACATTTATTTAGGGGCATTTTGGAGAATCTAGGCACATTTCTCAGGATGTAGTATAAATCCTCCAGGAAATGGCTGTGTAGAAACTAGGAGGAGCCATGTACTTGTGCGGTATCCCCATGTAAGGCAGGGATAAGAAAACTACCTAGCTCACAGAATGGCTGTGAAGATTACATTACTGTGTGCATGAGGACTGCCATGGGCAGTGGAAAGCACCATGCAAAGGGTGGTCCATGTGTTCTTACACCCCTTGTGGAAAGTTTGAGGTTCCTGCTGGTATGGTGTGACTTCTGGCGTGTGAATGTTGATCACAATGACTCCTCAGATAAACTACACAGTGTAGACTGCACCTGTGACTATTTATGTTTCTACCTCTGTAATTGGACTCAGCTCTATTGCCAGTTTCCCTCATAGAATGAGGTGCTTTTCTGGGCTTGTGATCTTCATTCTTTTATGTTTTACTGGAGACCCAGTGCACGAAATTCGTGCACTAGGGGGGATATGGTCCCTCAGCATGGCCTGCACCCTCTCGCAGTCTGGGAGCCCTTGGGGGATGTCCAACTGAGGGATTAGGCCCGCTCTCTGCAGGCCTAAGCTGGTAGTTGGACATCCTTAGCACTGCCATGGAGGCAGGAGAGGCTCCTGCCACCACCGCTGCACTCGCTAGCCATGAGCCTGGCTTCTGGCTGAGCAGCGCTTCCCTTGTGGGAGCGCACTGACCACCAGGGGGAAACTCCTGCGTTGAGTGTCTGCCCCCTGGTGGTTAGTGCACGTCATAGCTACTGGTTGTTCCTCTGTTTGGTTGATTTGAATATTAGCCTTTTATTATATAGGCTAGGATTCTTCTGGTAGAGTAAAACTACTGTAAAGTATAGTCTGTAGTAGACTTTGATCCTGTGGGCCAAATCATTTCCCCAGCTGACCTAGGTAGGTACAGTCATACATCAGAGAGATTGTGGGTCTGGTTCCAGACTACAGCAATAAAGTGAGTATTGCAATAAAGCAAGTTGTAATCTTTTTGCTGGTGAAGGGTCTTGCCTTCAACTTGTAAAGAAACACAACATTGGTGAGGCACAGTAATGTGAAGCAGAGTAAAATGAGGGATGTCTGTATAGTAGGTAGCCTTTGGTTTTAATTCAGAAAACTTGTGTGGATGCTGTTTTGTCTGACACCTATTTAAACAGGATTCTGCTGCACTTAAAAATGGCACAGGATAGGAGAACATCTGAGTGGGGCTAAAGGTTATATATTTTTTGGTGTGCTCCTGGCTAAAATATTGGCCAGTTTTAGAAACTTGATCCCAATGTTACATTTTGTTCCTGCAGACGGTGTTGGCTATGTGGAGGATGGCCGAGAGATTTTTGATGATGACCTTGAAGATGATGCCCTTGATTCTCAAGAAATAGGTACCTACATTTTGTTTTCCAGAGGGTACCATGTTGAGATTTAAAGAACTGTTTAAAATTTGAGATGACTTGGTACTTTGATACTGTTTCCTTTAAGGCAGCAGTTCTCAACCTGTGGGTCGAGACCCCTTTGGGGGTCGAACGACCCTTTCACAGGAGGTCGCCTAAGACCATTGGAAAACACATATTTTCAATGGTCTTAGGAACCGAGACACCGCTCCTCTATCCATCTCCGGGCAGGTCTGCCCACATGCAGATACGCCCACATACGAGTACCCGGTGTGATGACATCAACAATGAAAATACATCCTGCATATCAGATATTTACATTACGATTCATAACAGTAGCAAAATTACAGTTATGCAGTAGCAACGAAAATAATTTTATGGTTGGGGGTCACCACAACATGAGGAACTGTATTAAAGGGTAGTGCATTAGGAAGGTTGAGAACCACTGCTTTAAGGGAAGAGTACCTATCACAATTGTTTTTAGGTATAGGAAATGTATGTTATTGAGAGGAGCATAGTGGTGTAGAAAATGAAATATAAAAAGCAAAAATACCAGGAAATGAAGTTTCATGTCTCTATTGTCCAAAGAGTTTGGTCTTTCACTTATTTTGGAATGTTCAGTCTTTTTTTTTTTTTTTTTTTTTTATCCTCACCTGAGGTTATTTTTCCATTTATTTTTATTTTTATTTTTATTTATTTATTTTTTTTAAAAAATAAATTTTTATTGAGTTTTTACAGAGAGGAAAGGAGAGAGATAGAGAGTTAGAAACATCGATGAGAGAGAAACATCGATCAGCTGCCTCCTGCACATCTCCCACTGGGGATGTGCCCGCAACCAAGGTACATGCCCTTGACCGGAATCGAACCTGGGACCCTTCAGTCCGCAGGCCGATGCTCTATCCACTGAGCCAAACCGGTTTTGGCTCCATTTATTTTTAGATAGAGTGGAAGGGAGGGGGAGAGATAGAGAGAGAGAAACATTGTTGGTTCCCTCCTACATGAGCCCTGACCAGGGCCAGGGATTGAGCCTGCAACCGAGGTATGTGCTCTTGACCGGAATTGAACCCGAAACCCTTCAGTCCTCGGGCCGATGCTCTATCCACTGAGCCAAATAGCTAGAGCAGGAATTTTCAGTCTTGTAGTCATTTTAGACTTGCTGACTTAGATAAGTGATGCCTTTTAATTGGAATTTTAGCTCTTTGATAATAGTGTAGTACTTCAACAAGGTTTAGAACTTAATCTATTTGCTTTGTTTAGTTGAAATTTAAAATGATAATGAATGGATGTGTCAGACTGTGTTAGCTGAACAATCACTGGCAAACATTTTTTTTTTTTTTTTTTTTTTTTTGGTAAACAAGCCTGATTTAGTTCCTGTCAGATGAGAAGGGAAAATTCTCAAATTCTCTTATTTCCTGGTTTAGTTCTTTATCAGCAAACTATGGCCCACTCACAGCGGTTTATTTTTAAACAGCTTTATTGAGATATAATTCACATGCCATGCAATTCACCTATTTATTTATTTATTTTTTAAATTTTATTTTTATTGATTTCAGAGAAGAAGGAAGAGGGAGAGAGAGATAGAAACATCAATGATGAGAGAGAATCATTGATTGGCTGCCTCCTGCACACCCCCAACTGGGGATCGAGCCTGCAACCTGGGCATGTGCCCTTGACTGGAATCAAACCTGGAATCCCTCAGTCCACAGTCTGATGCTCTATCCACTGAGCCAAACCAGCTAGGGCGCATTTAACCTATTTAAAGTATACATACATTTAAACGCATGTGGTGTTTAATATACTCACAGAGTTGTGTAGCCATCACCAGTTTCCCATTTTCATTAACCCAGGAGGAAATCATTCCTGTCACTGTATAGCCTTTGGGCTAATACTTTTTACATTTCTAAAGAATGTTGTTGTTTTAAAAAAGAAAGATGCCAAGAAGAATATACAACAGCACAAGAGATACTTACGTGGCCTCAAAGTCTAAATTCTGTGCTGTCTTGCCCTTTTCAGAAAGTCTGGATCCTAATTTGTAGATTAACATTTTGCAACACGCATTCCCTTTCTCCCTCTTCACTGTTCCCACAACCACATACAGTGACTTCATTTTTGGTGAATTTACTGAAAGTAAGTTGTCCATGACAGTTCACCTGTACATGCTTCAGCATTTACCTTCTAAGAACATGGACGTTTGTCTATTTGCCATTCTCATAATACTATCTTATATATCGTTCATAGTAAGATTTTCCCAGTTAACCTGGTAATGTCTTACATAGCTATTTCTAAAAATGCAGAGTCCACTTTAGCTTTCATGTCTCTTTAGTTTTATTTTAGAGAACAGCACCATCCCTCTCCTCTTCCCATTGGCTTTTTTTGTTTTTGTTTTTGGTCTTTTATGACATTTTTAAAAGGACCAGGCTGGTGGTTTTGTTGAATATCCCACAGTCTGGGATTTGCATGATTGCTTCTTTGTGCTTAGAGTCAGATGACATATTTTGGCAAAAATACAATAGAGATGAAGTTGTGTCCTTCCCATCAACCATATCAGGGCACATAGTGTCAGTTTGTCCCTTTATTGGTGATGCTAAGTTGATCTCTGGGTAAGATGATGTTCGTCAGATCTCTTCCTTTTTAAAGTTACCTTTCTACCATTGTGGTTGGTGCAAATGTGGGGTGATAAGATGAGACCATGTGCATATATATCCCTTTTCTCCACCAACTTTCTTTTTTTTTTAAAAAAAAATATATTTTATTGATTTTTTACAGAGAGGAAGGGAGAGGGATAGAGAGTTAGAAACATCGATGAGAGAGAAACATCAATCAGCTGCCTCCTGCACACTCCCTGCTGGGGATGTGCCCGCAACCAAGGTACATGCCTTTGACCGGAATTGAACCTGGGACCTTTCAGTCTGCAGGCCGAGGCTCTATCCACTGAGCCAAACCGGTCAGGCCTCTCCACCAGTTTTCACCCAGTGATTTCAGCATCTGTTGATGATCCTTTCTCTCCTTTTTATTAGTTCTCTTTTTATTTTTAAAATATATTTTTATTGATTTCAGAGAGGAAGGAAGAGGGACAGAGAGAAAGAAACATCAATGATGATAATCATTGATCAGCTGCCTCCTGCACACCCCACACTAGGGATTGAGCCTGCAACTCGGGCATGTGCCCTGACCGGAAGTGGAACCGTGACTTCCAGGTTCATAGGTTGACACTCAAACACTGAGCCACACTGGCCAGGCTAGTTTAGTTATTTAAAAAAATCTTAAATGTACTCATTTGAGAGAGAGAGAGAGAGAGAGAGAGAGAGAGAGAGAGAGAGAGAGAGAGACATCGATTTGTTGTTCCACTTAATTATTCATTCATTGGTTGATTCTTGTATGTGCCCTAACCAGGGATCAAACCTGCAACTTTGGCATATCAGGATGATGCTCTGATCTACTGAACTACTCGGCCAGGACCCTTTTTAAAATGATCACTTCAAACTTATGGATTTGAATAAACTACTGTTACAGTTCAATATCCATTATCATCATGTGTTTTGATGTTCAAATTATCCCAAATTTGGCAGTGGGATCCCCTTTGAGCTGGCTCCTGAGTCTTTTTGACATGGCTCCATCAGTCTTTGAACATTTCCTTGCTTTCTGGCAAACAAGATGTTCCAGGTTCTCCTTGTATTATTCCTGTCTCAGACCTGGAATTAGCCATTTCCCCCAAGAATCATTCCTTTCAGTGGAGAATGGTTTTCAGATCTAGGGGATGGATGTACTCATTGCTGCTGGAGCATATAGTTTCTAGGTCTTTTCAGTGAACAGAACTAGATTTGATGTCTATGTATGTCGTGAGTCCATACTGATACATTAGATTGAAACCCGAACCTACAGTGTTCTTCATCTTCCTCAATTCTCTATTTGTATGTACCTTAACGACCAATGAAAACCCTTGTCTTCTAAAATTACACAAAATAATATTGGACATTTTAGAATCACTAAACCTATAATATCTCTACCAACAATCTTTCTAAATGAAGTTTGTAATTTCTTTGAAGTTTTATTCTTGGCATATATCCTATTAAAGTTGTATAGTCAGAATGTTGTGTTCAAAAGGTGCATGAAGTAATTTTTGTGTGCTATATCATCAGTTTACTATATAGGTTTATTTTGTTTGTATTTAAATTTAGGTTTTAAAAAATCCTTTTGTTTTCATTTTAATCATAAACATATTGTAAAACATTTTTGTGATTTAAAAATCATAATTGTATCAAGATAATAAGGTAAGATCTTACTCTAATTCCTATGCTTTCTACTTGTCTCTACCCATCTCCACAGGTAACTACTTTTAATAGTATCTGATTATTCTTCCTCTCTTCCCTTTTATAGAAAATAAGAACGTGTATTTTCTTCTCATGTGTGACATTATTTATTTACTCATTCATGGCTTAAATTAGACTATCTTCCTGGTTTCTGACAAACTATGTAACTCTACACACTGGTACCATTTGGTAGCAGTATAGCTAATTGTGTATTCCTAGTTTTTGTGAGTCCGTGATGAAGAGAATGAAATGAAACAATCCCCATGTGCTTTTTCATCTCCCTGAAATGAGGGTTCGTGCATCGGTAGGGTCCCTCAGCCTGGCCTGCACCTTCTCGCAATCCGGGACCCCTCAGGAGATGTCGGAGAGCTGGTTTTGGCCTGATCCCCACAAGCCAGGTGGTCAGTGCGTGTCATAGTTATCGGCTGGTTGGCTGGTCATCCAGTTGCTTGGACTTTTATATATATAGATTGCTAAATTCTTCACCATAGGAGTTGTCCCATCTTACACTCCCATTAACAATGTATGAGTGTCTGTTTAGACCCCCATGGCCTCGCCAACAGAGTTTGTTGTCAAGCTTTTGCATTTTTGCCACTCTGATATGTGAGAAATGATATTTCGTGGTTTTCACTTGCATTTCTTTTACACATGTAGTTGAGCATTTTTTCATAAAACTTATAGCTGTTTATATAGACAGGCATACCTCAGGGGTATTGTGGGTTCTGTTCCAGTTCACTGCAGTAAAGCAAATATTGCAATAAAGCAAGGCATAATCTTTTTGCTGGTGGAGGGTCTTGCCTTTAATTTGTAAATACTGCAACATCTATGAAGCACAGTAGGTCAAGCACGGTAAAATGAGCTCTGCCTGTACTTTTATGTGAACCATATGTTTGTGTTTATTACCCACATTCCTATTGGGGTTTGTTTTTTTAATATTAGGGAAATTGGTCCTTTATCTGTGAAACATTGTAAAAATTTTCTTCTGTTTTGTCTATAAACTTGTTTCTGGTGTAATTGAATTTATTATTATTTTTTTTTTTTGCAAATGGATTTTGAATCATAGTTAGACTTTCCCCAAAACCTGGTTACAAGGGAATTTACCTTTTTTATTAAAGCACTTCTATAATTTCATTTTTAAAATTTTGATCTGATCTGTAATGTATTTGGAACTGGTTACTTTCTTTTTAAAAAATATTTTTATTGATTTCAGAGAGGAAGGGAGAGGTATAGAGAGATAGAAACATCAGTGATAATGAGCATATCATTGATTGGTTGCCTTCTGCAGGGCCCACACTGGGGATCGAGCCTGAACCCAGGCATATGCCCTGATCGGAAATGGAACCATGAGCTCCAGGTTCATAAGTTGATGCTCAACACTGAGCCCATGCAGGCTGGGCTGGTTACTTTCTTTACAAATGGGTAACCAGCATTACTTATTAAAAAATTCATATTGTCCCCAGGGATATGAGATGCCACCTTTATTATATGCTAATTTCCATAAGTAATTGAGTCTTTTTGTACACTCTGTTTTCTGTTTCTGTGGTTCTATGTATTCTTGTGCCACCACCACACTGTATTAACCCTTTGTACACCATAAGTGTCTATAGACGCAAGTGGCGGATTTTTTAAATTAAATTCAAAATACCGTGGTGTGTGGGGATGGTTTCCATTTTGGACGTGTGGCAGTTAACTGGTTAATTATATTCATTCGAGGTCTTTTTTTTTAATCTTGAATTCTAAATCTTTTTTTAAAAATATTTTATTGATTTTTTACAGAGAGGAAGGGGGAGAGAGAGAGAAACATCGATGAGAGAGAAACATCGATGAGAGAGAAACATCGATCAGCTGCCTTCTGCACATCTCCTGGGGATGTGCCCGCAACCCAGGTACATGCCCTTGACCGGAATCGAACCTGGGACCTTTCAGTCTGCAGGCCGACGCTCTATCCACTGAGCCAAACCGGTTTCGGCATTCGAGGTCTTTTTAAGGTAGAGACTGCTCTGGGATGACTCAGAAAGCAAGAGTAAAATTGACACTATGAGAAGAGTTCATAGGTGATTTACATTCACGTGATCATAAGAGAAAGCATAGCACAGGTTGTTCTTTACTGCGTAAATGTCTCTGTTGGTTTAGTGTTGTTACAACATATTGCGTGTATATAGTTGCTGTTCTTCATAAAATGGAAATTAGGATGCTGCAATATCATAACTGGTAATCCTATTTTTTTTTTAATATATTTTATTGATTTTTTACAGAGAGGAAGGGAGAGAGATAGAGAGTTAGAAACATCGATGAGAGAGAAACATCGATCAGCTGCCTCCTGCACATCTCCCACTGGGGATGTGCCCGCAACCCAGGTACATGCCCTTGACCGGAATCGAACCTGGAACCCCTCAGTCCGCAGGCCGACGCTCTATCCACTGAGCCAAACCGGTTTCGGCGGTAATCCTATTTTTTTAAAGTTTAGTTTCCTTTTCAGATTCAGTATAGCACTAAAAAGGTGATCTCGTGGAGACTGCTAGGCTAATCCCTTGCTTCCAGATGAACTTGATCTTTTTATTTCTATGGGTAAAACAGAACCTCCCCCCACCTTTTAGGAAGCTTTTTATTCACACTAACAATAGCAATTAAACAGTCACACTTAGTAACTTATCCATTTATTTTCATCAGTTTTTGAAATAACATTCAGTCCAAGTTTTCCTGAATTCAGCACGTTTTAAAAATTCTTCCCTCTGTACCTTGCACAAAGTTTCATGTTTTTGTATTTTGAATTCTTTAACATTTTTCTTCTCAAATTCTCATATACAGAGAGCAGGTGACTGGACTCTTTTTCATTTTGATTTTTGTCAGTGCATGTTTCTAAATAATTTATATTCCAACAGGAAATGATAATAAAACACGCAACAAAGAAAAGAGGAATGTAAAGAAGAGTGTGGTGACAAAACCCAACAATATCAAGTCAATGTTCATTGCTAGTGCTGGGAAGAAAACTGGTGATGTGAGTTTTATGTTTTTCTTATATTTTGCCTTCTCTTTTGTGAAAATAATTTGATATTTGGTTATACAGACAATAGGTGCTCTCTGTATTTGAGCTCAAATATTTGAGTAATATTTTCCCAATTTCCATCACTAAGTTGGATGTAGATTTCTAGGTGAATTTAGACACCTCAGTGGTTGGAACTTGGAGATAGAAAAGAAAATTGAATAAAAAAGCTGAACTGACTGTAGTGATTTTAGTGATTAACAGGAAGATCATGGAAATAGAGGATGGGAGTTCTAGATTTGGGAGTTATGTATACGCAGATGGTTGTTAATATATGTGACTAATAAGCACTGAGTAGATGAGCACTCAGAGTGAGGACTGGATAGGTTTGGTTCTTCCTTTCATAGACACGTGTTCTGGGTGAAAATGGGAAGTGCAGGGGGGTTTCATTCTGCCTTCCTTTCTAACTTCCAGAAAGCTATAGATTTGTCCAAGGATGATCTGCTAGGGGACATTCTACAAGATCTGACCACTGAGGTAAGTGAATCTCTGGGAGTTATTAAATATGCAGGGGCCATTGGCTGAAGAAGTAGTTCAATAATGGTACAAAAAAGTCTATTGCCAGAATTTTAAAAAATGCAGCGACAACATCACCACCACCACCACCAAAAACCCCCCCAAACCAATGAACAACAACCCTTCAGATTGCTTTCTTCTCACCATTTTAGGTGAGAGTACTTTTCAGCTGTTACAAGCTATGTAGTTCTGTTGATCGAGCTGTGTGGGGGTGTGTTTGAGGTAGTAAGAATACACACACGAGTCAGCTTTGGGAATGCACTCAGTTGCTGCAGTGCATGTTCCCAAAATAGATTGAGGCCTGTCAGTCTGTACAATTAGGCGTGAGATCCTTGTCTAGAATTGCCAGTGGGCGCAAAGGAAGAGTCGGTGAGCTGTCCCTGATAGAACTCTGGCTCAGCTGTTCTGGGAATTTGCTGTTTCACAAAAAACTAAACTCTCATTTAGAGGTGTGTGTCTTTCTAAATGACCCTTGATTAAAATGACATATACTAACATCATGTAGTTGTAGCTTGACAGCTTTTAAATATAATATTCTGGAAGGGTAAGGGAAAAGTATGTTAAGTTTTGAAAAGAAAAAAATTGGTCAGGAGTGGATTCAATATCTATTCTGGGTTTCTAGTGAGTCTGTGGTAGTGTTGCTATAGTAACCGCAGTGCATGAACATAGATCCATGGGGGGGAGCAGGGAAGGAAAAATGCTTTGCTCATTGGGCTTCAATGGGGGAAGAAATGTACTTTTTCTGTCTTGTGGTAAACCAAGCATGGCCATGAAGTGTGTCTTACCTCTCCTTTTAGACACCTCAAATAACTCCACCACCTGTAATAATACCAAAGAAGAAAAGATCCATTGGAGCTTCACTGAATCCTTTCTCTATGCACACCCCTAAGGTAAAGTGTGGGAATACCTTCAAACTCGATGTACATTATTGCTTAAAATTTATTTTGTTGCTTTTCTATGTGAGCGAAATACCTTTGAATGTCTTCTTGATTTTTGTTTTAAATTAGGACTCCCATTTCATTATATAGTTTCATGTATTTCAAAAATAGCATGTGCCTGCTTTTGTCATAGTAAATTTTGTGGTAAGTAGCATGTGTTTATTATAGGTATTACAACTGTGCTAAATGTAATACTTTTCCTCCTGGAAACAAGTGTTTTTTTGTAAACCTAGGTAAAAGTAAAATAATTGAAGCTGTTACATTAATAATACACAAAATCGTTTTATAAATGGGAACTGTCATTATCTCTGGGCAGGGCAGGACAGTGTGCATATTTTTAGTATGCAGGTCTAACTGACTAAACATTTAAAAACATTTACAGGTAGTTCCTACAGGAAAAACTGCTTCCCCTGTCTCAAAGAAGGAGCCTCTGTTAACTCCTATTCCTCTTCAACGTGCTGAATTTGCTGGTAAGTAAGATGTCAGGCAGAAGTACAAGAGTGTGGAGGAGTTGCAAAGTGCTGCCAAAAATGGAGGACCCAGGAAGGAGGAAGTGGAGGCGATTTTGAAGGTATTTGTGATAGCAAGTTTAAGTGTGAAAGATTTGAATTCATAGCAGTAAAAGTTACAAGGTACATCTGATTTGGAGGTTGATGAGATGCAAATACAGTGTGGGAAAAGAGTAGGCCCCTATAGCTGTGCTGGGGAGGCCTGTGTGCTCCGTGGCAGCAGTTTATGATGGGAATGTGCAACAATGCCTACAGGAGAGCCAGCACCAGCAGCAGTGTGTACACACGACAAGAAGGATTCAGGGGCAATAGATTTTGAAGATGGTGACTTTGATGAGCCCATGGAAGCTGAGGAGGTGAATGTGGAGCCCGTGGCTGCTAAGACCTGTGACCAAGCGAGTGAGCCAGCAGAGGTGGTGAAACCTGAGGCAGATCTTGGGAAAGGGACCACGCCCTGCTTGTAAGAGCATTTTATGACTTTTATGGCAAGTAGTGCTATAATTGCTTTGTTGGATTTTGAAAAGTTTTTTGAAAATGTGATTTTTGCAGAGGAGCTTTTCTCCCAGATGTCTCTTGTTGGGACATTGATCAGGAAGATGACAGCAGTTTCTCAGCCCAGGAAGTTCAGTTGGATTCCAGTCACCTGCCACTGGTAAAAGGGGCAGATGAGGAACAAGTGTTTCAGTTTTATTGGCTGGATGCTTATGAAGATCAGTACAACCAACCAGGTAATCATACTGTATGTCTTTAATGTGGAGTAGCGCCTGTTCCTTAAATGTGTTAGTGATTGTAATTGGCACAGGCTCTGCACTCACATACGTATATAGTAAGGGTGCATGAGGCACCTGAATGGAGAGGAGCTGTGTGATGTGAATAATCCTCAAAGATGCTTTTTCCCCAAACCGGTTAGTTATATATGGAATGTATACTTGTAGTTTACCTTTGATGTATCCAAAGTTATAGTTAATATACTTTAAATGGAGATTGTCATGAATTTGTTTATTTATTCAGCAATTTAAACCCAGTTTTGTGTGCCAGGCACTGAGATGGGGTGACCAGGCTGGACAAATTCTTTATCCTAATGGAGTTTACATTCTAGTGGGGTGGGAGCAAGTGGAGGGGAGTAGGCAATAAATAAGGTAAGTTGATTAATGGTTTAAAGGCAGTTAGTTGGGGGATGGACTTGGAAGGCCTATCTAAGGAGATCACCATTGGGCTAAGATTTGAGGCACGTGCAGATCTGAAGAAAGAGCATTTCAACCTGATGAACCAGTAAGCACAGGCCTGGAGGGAGAAGGGAGGCGGCTTGTTGGTTGCAGCATAGTAATCAAGTGACAAGATTGGTAGAAAATGAAGTTGGAGAAAAAGGCCTAGGGCAGATGATGAAAAACCTTGAAAGCCATATTAAGGAGTTTAGGTCTTCTTTCAAGAGCCATGAGGAGATGATGGAAGATTTTAAGTACCAGCAGGATGGGTGGGATGGTGTTCTCATGGTTGGGCATGCATTTTAACAGGAACCCTCCAATTTGTGTGGAGAATAGCGCTTGCGCATTTGTGTGTGTGTGTGTGTGTGTGTGTGTGTGTGTGTTGGGGCTGGAATGGGGTAGTGGAAAAGTGTAGAAGCACTGGAGATCAGTCAGTGCAGGACAGGTGTGTGGTGGAGAAAAGTGAATGCATTTAACATGTATTTTGACATGAACTTGTTGATGGATTGACGTGAGGGTTGACAGAGAGGAGGGATGAAGATTGATTCCCAGGTTCTTCTCCGAATGAGCTGATACTGTGAATTCCGACTCACAAAAGCCAGGAGGTTCTCCAGTTTCCTTTTGTGCTCCTTTGAGCCCTTCTTCACCACAGGGTGGGGCATGACAAAAATCTGTTGGATTAATAGAAAATACACCCTTAAACAGAGTGACTTTTATTCAGACCCATTTCTGCATCTGAGGGTAGAAGCAAACTATTTTTCAAAATGGTTTCCTGGGGGCTGCATCCAATGAAAATGGAGTGTAGATGTCGGTGAAGCAAGTGAGTGAGTAAGAAGAATAAGTATTAATTGTCGAACTTGAAGGCCAGATTTACCTTTAAGATAATCAGGCATTGACTTCAACTGGAAAGACCTTAATGGTCTCTCAGAGGGGAAACAGAAGCGGTAATATGTTTCAGCTTATCGAATGTGTAGAAACTCTTGCAGAGCCACTTGAGTAGCAAACTGCCATGTATTAGTTCCTTAGGTAAAGATATAAGCAGTCTTAGAAATGGTATCATATCTACTTTAGCTAGGGAAGGTCAGTTTGGTTAGACCCTGTCACCTCTTTGACTACCTCTTTGTTACTTGCCAGTGGGAGGTAGGCTGGCAGGTGTGATTACATGAGGCTGAGCAAATATATCCCATCCAATGCGTAAGCCCAGGTTGTCCCATTGTACTGCTGCAGGGGACACCATTTTCACATGTGCTTCATAGGACCTCTGGAGCATGGCCGTGTGAGTGGTACTCATTAGAGTACCACATGGTGGGCCTGCCCTTCCCAGTACTACTGTCTGTGCTTTGCTGTATCTGCTTGAGGTTAGATTTGATTCTCTGTGTTGGTTAATGGTCCAGTCAAAACCAGAAATGTGGGAGGCAGCTTTGATTCCCCCTTTTCCTCACTTCCTTCATCAAGTCTTATTAGTTTCCTCTCCTAAAGTAGACGAGGTGTCTTGTCTTTCTCCTCACAATTCCCACCTCTGATCCCCTCTTGCCTACATCACACCAGCTTTCTAACCCCTCAGCTCACATTGTGGCCAGAAGGGTAACTCTGACCGTGTCATTTCCTTATTAAAATACAGCCCCAGCCCTAGCTGGATTGTCTCAGCCTGCGGACTGAAGGGTCCCAGGTTCGATTCTGGTCCAGGGCGCATGCCTAGGTTGTGGGCTTGATTCCCAGTAGGGGACGTGCAGGAGGCAGCCAGTCAATGATTCCCTCTCATCATTGATGTTTCTATCTCTCCCTCTCCCTTCCTCTCTGAAATCAATAAAGATATATTTAAAAAATAAAAAAATAAAAAACAGCCTCATTGGTAATCGCTTATAACATAAAAGTTCCAGTTCCTTAGCAAGGCTTCCGGTGCCTGCCATGTATGACTTTTGTGCCCTAGAAATAGCTCCCTGTCTGTGCCTGATGCTCTTTATACCTTGTCCATTTGTTCATTGTGTTTGACTGAAATGCCCTCATGTGACTCAGCCCGTGTCATCTCCAGGAAGTTTCCTAATCCTCCAGACTGGCCCCAAGAGCCCTTTCTCTGTGACCCTATCATACCCTTTTCCATCGTAGCATTTGTCATATTATTTTGAAAATATCTGATTCTGTGTTTTTGTTTCCCCTAAAGCCTTTTAACTCCTGGAGGCCTGGGACCTTTTATTTCCAGCTTTTAGTGTGATGCCAGGCATATAATAGGTGTTTAATAAATGATTATTGAAATAAACTGCAGAGAGTGACAATCCTGTAGACAGATACACAGGAAAGGTTTCAGAGATCCAGAGTTGCATTCGCTACTATACTGAGTTTGCCTCTTGAAGCCTTATAGCAGTATGGTGTAAGAATAGGTAGCATAGTCCTGACTGGTTTTGTACAATGGTTAGAGCATCAGCCCATGCACTGAAGGGTTGTAGTTTTGATTCCCGGTCAAGGGCATGTACCTGGGTTGTGGGGTTGCTCCCTGTCCTGGGTTGGGGCGCTTGCAGGAAGCAACCAGTCCATGTGTCTCATATCTACGTTTCCCTCCCTCTCTCCCTCCTTCCCTCTCTCTCTGAAAAGCAATGCAAAAAGTATCCCCAGGTGAGGATGAAACATAACAAAAAGAATGGGTAGAACAAAAGTAGATGGTGCACCCGCCCCAGGTTAATTCACATACGTATAAAGCATCAGATTGCTAGTGTCAATTGCCAAGGATTACAACCTTAAGGAACAACAATCCTCTTTCTTTCCTGTGTGAAAAGGAGTGTATTATTTCCATCTTTTGTTTACTGGTTAATACTCTTATTAAAAAACAGAGCATTGTTTTACAGGGTAAGGTCTTGAGCTACATTGTCCACTGTGATAGCCACTGGCCACATGTAGCTCTTTAAATTGAAATCAGATAAAATGAAATAAAATTTAAAATTCAGCTTCTCAGCCAATAGCCACATTTCAGGTGCTCAATAGCCACATGTGGCTAGTAGCTACCATATTCATGGATGTCACAGATACACACAAAACAATTCCCCCAAAGCCTTTTTTGACTACCTCTTTGTTACTTGCCATTGGAACTCCTGGGGGGGGGAGGGGGCTTTTATTTCCAGCTTTCAGAGCAATGCCAGGCAGTGCTGAAATTTCTTTTTTTAATTGATTTTATTTTTAGAGAGAGAGGAAGGGAAAGAGAGAAACATACATGTGAGAATGAAACATCGATTGCCTGCCTCCTGCATGCCCCCTACCTGGGATTGAGCCTGCAACCTGGATATGTGCTCTGACTGGGAACCCTTTCAGTGTACTGGATGACACCCAACCGAGTCACGTAGGCCTGGCAGTGCTGACATTTCTATCGGCTAGTGCTAGTCTGTATCATAATAGATATCGGAGGTTAAAATTGAGGCACTGAAGCACAGGTATATTTGCGAAGCAACCAGTTTATACTATGTATTGTTGAATTCCTGGTACTAACCCAGCTGTGGGCAAACTACAGACCACGGGACCGGATTCGGCCTGTTTGAAATGAATAAAACTTAAAAAAAAAAAAAGACCGTACCCTTTTATGTAATGATGTTTACTTTGAATTTATATTAGTTCACACAAACACTCCATCCATGCTTTTGTTCCGGCCCTCCAGTCCAGTTTAAGAACCCATTGTGGCCCTCCAGTCAAAAAGTTTGCCCACCCCTGTACTAACCCATAGTCTTGGATAAGCCTTTTCAACCACCCTTGGGAAATACTTTGCAATTGAAAGAGGTACTTGTCTGTCATTGGTCTGTCTTCCAAATGCTAAGGTAAAAGGAATTTTCTAGTGCTGGATAATGCCTTAGAGATCTTCTAGTCTAGTAATTCACGTATAGAGGAGGAAGCCGAGGTTCTGAAACTGAAGTGGTCAGCTCTTCAGCGGCAGAGTTCTGGGCTTCTCACCCTCAGTCCTGCTGTTCTGTGCTACTTTTCAAGTTGTGTCCTCGTGATCGATGCCAATGGGTTAAATAAGACGGCTTTTAAAAAGTCCTTTAATCTCAGAGGGTTGAACAGTTTCATCTTGATCACTGAGCCTTGGTGAAATCAATGCTGCTAATAAAAACGAAGTACTCCCATAGACCCTGTTATTGTTTCTCAGTTTCTTACAGATTCTAAATAAGTCAGTTGTTGCTGAATGCTCCATAATTATGAAAAGAATCTTACTCTTTGCATATGGGAAGATATCCTGTCTTCATTATGACTTTTTAAAGGTTGAATAATCCTGACTGCACCTGGTTTCAGCTAGTTACTGGGGGAGGGGGTGGAATCTTTGTTTACCATGATCTTTTTGTGGCAAATGAGGCATAAACAGTGTCAAATGTGTTGCATGAAGTGTGATATTAGTTTGACTGTAAAATGAGCTATTTGAATCTTTGAATCCAATATTAGGGCCTTTATTTTTCTTTGCTTGGAATTTTGTTTTTTTTCATCTCTAACTGTTATAAGGATGACTTTTAATTTTCTGCACTACTGAGATTTTTTCTTTTTAATCATCAACACAGTCCCCCCTTCTCTCACCCCAACCCCCCCCATCTGTCTCTTTCCCCCCAGATGAAAATCACACAACTCTTAGAATTTTAATCATCTGCAGAAATGAAAATTCTTAGATGGTCTTATTTCTACTAGAACGAGTGACAAAAGGAAGCACTGATGAGCTATCTTGTGAAACTGGAGTAATTAGCCTTATGTACAGTGTAGCCTTTAAATATGCCAGAATTTTCTTAATGTCTCAGACAAATGGCTGTGTTGAGTAACTGTGTTGGTTACTGCTGTCTAATTATTCATAGAGTCCAGAATTTAGCACAGTGATAATCTCTTAGTTTGACTAACAAATCTCTGGAGTCCTATCTTGATGGCCAGTTTCCATGAACAATGAATTGATGTCTAGAAAGGCTTTCTTTGACTTTGTATTATATATTACAGAGGGATCTCAAAAGGAGTGTGTCTGCTGAGTTGGTTATTAGCCCATTTGTTGAACTGAAATAGAAGAGAGGAACATTATAAACACTACCTAGCTAGGTGTCTTAAGTCTGTGAAGTCAAAGGGGTGAAATAGTAGATAGTACTTGAACCCTATTATGAGACATTTATTATTATATGGAATAAGATATATGAGATAAATTGTTTTTCCCCAAACACAATTTTACATATGGGAAAATACTGAGGTACCGCACATAGTTATCCTTACACATGAATGTTAATTTTTATCAGTAAGTACAGTGCTAAAAAGGAATTTAGCATTCTCAGAGTTCTCACAAGAGGTTTAAATATGAGATTTGTTGGACAGTAGTTTGCTTTTTTGTTTCTTTTACTCTGGGGAATCTTGGTTTGGGGGAAAATGTATTTTGTGTTTTTACCCAACATTGACTTAGGATGGCTCCCTGATTCCCCAGGGGTTTCTCCACTGACCTGGGGTGTCTCAGTAGTTCCCCAGTGTGTCTACTGAGGCCTGTGATAGCTCCCTAATAACCAAGGTTTGTCTCTATTTACCTAGATGTCTCCCTACTTTTGGAAAAAATGTTTACACCAAGAATCACTCTGTCCTCCTACTGGTCACAGGTTTTACCAATGTGGTATTGTCATATGGCATAAGTACTGAAAAAAGGAACTGGTCTTGGGGGCTGGACATCAGATATAAATTTGCTGTAAAAATAATTTGCCATGAAGGCATAAATGTGTGGACACAGTCTTTGTAGTGCCCCTTTAATGTGATGTAACTGAAATGTTTCTTTTTTCATGTTTTTTTCTTATTCTTTTAGGTGTGGTATTTCTGTTTGGCAAAGTTTGGATCAAATCTGCTGAAACCTATGTGAGCTGTTGTGTCATGGTGAAAAACATTGAACGAACGCTATACTTCCTTCCCCGTGAAATGGTAAATGTTAGTGATTAGCTTCTAATCCTAAGTGCATTCTGTGTTCTGCCACCAGCCCTATTCTTTCTTTTTTTTTTTAACTTCAAATACAATTGCTGTGTGTGTGTGTGTGTGTGTGTGTATTTATTTTAGTGATTTCAGAGAGAGGAAGGGAGAGGGAGAGATAGAAACATCAATGATGAGAGAGAATCATCGATCAGTTACCTCCTGCATGTCCCCCACTGGGGATGGAGCCCGCAACCTGGGCAGGTGCCCTGCCCAGAAATTGAACCATGACCTCCTGGTTCATAGGTGGATGCTCAGCCACTGAACCACACTGGCCAGGTGTCCACCAGCCCTATTCTTCAACAGGGCTATGAATTAGCCACAACCTTGATGCTTTTTCTTGCTGTCTGCCTAGTCACCACTGTTTGGCAGCAGCTCCATTAGAAGTTGGGGAAAGTAGAGAAATGAAGTAAAACTCTATTTGCAACTTGTTGGAGTGTGAAAGAGTTTAACATTGTCTGAGTTTTAGTATGTGATGCTGTCTTTCCCCCAACTTCTCATTTCCATAGTAATGACAGCTGGGAGTGTATGGCTCTAAAATGTGGCATGGAGTTTGGCCCAGTTTTCATGCTTTTGTTGTATAGGCAACAGTATCATTTCATCCACAGCCATTTAACAGGGTCAGTTCCATTTGCTTCTCCTTTTTTATTGGGACTTAACATCCACTCTCTCCTCCCCATCTGAGTTGAACTGTGAATATTCTTGGTCAGTATTTACAACAATTATCCCATTTTGTAGGATCGATCAATTGATCAACTTTATCTCTGGTTTGCTTTTATGATGCCATTGGGAGGAATTGGGCATTGGGTTTAGGACATTTTGGGGTGTGTTTACATAATTGAACTCACTTGTAAGACTGTTCTGTTACATGTTTAAATGGAGGAAGATGAAAATTGATTTAGATTTGGGTTTTTGATGGTTGAAATATTTATTTACAGATACTCTTTTTTCCCCCCTCCCCTTTCCTCTCCATGGGAGAGCAGAAAATTGATCTAAACACAGGGAAAGAAACAGGAACTCCAGTTACAATGAAGGATGTTTATAGTGAATTTGATGAGAAAATAGCAACAAAATATAAAATTATGAAGTTCAAGTCCAAGGTTTGTATTTGGTGATAAATTTTCCAGCTTTAATTATTAGTTGATTGTTGTTTTCTGATTTAGCAAATAGTTGTTGCATATCTTATTTGTGCAAACTGCCCTCTGTGTGGCTGTAATTCATTAAATAGGAATTTCATAGTTAGCAATGTAAAACCTTGTTGGATTTGTAAAAATTTTTACTTCTCTTTATACTGCTTATAAAATAATCACTAATTTGCATAGAAAGAGCACTCATAGCAAAGTAATTGCTTCCAATAATTAAAGCATATCTTGTGATCTTATTCCCAAATGGAGAAGAACTGGTTCTGATCTTGTTTGTGTTAATTATTGCCAAGTCGTCTTAGAAGGTTAAGTGAGGTTTTATCTTTAAAAATTAGGGACTGTGATGCTATTCTGATACAATAAAACCTTCTGCTCCTGTGATACATATTGATCAACTGTGAGATATTGACTTTGTGAGATATTGATGCCTTTGGCCATCATCATGGGGGCTGTAACTCACTCAGCATACTGGCTATTAACATACTGGCTATTAACAGTAATTGCAATAAAGGGAGGGTTGAGTTGCTGAAGATATGGCTAATGGTCTTAACTATTTGAGCTTTGAATTATGGCTGATGGATCAAGTCTCTAAAATTCTAAAAGCAGTGTGGTGTAATGGTGAAGAGCATAGGTGCTGGGCAATACACCTTGTGCTTCTAAGTCCTAGCCTTACTGTTTCCTAAGTCCAGGGTCGTCACAAGAGCTATTTCAAGAGTTGCTGGAAAGGTTAACTTGATTAATTCATTTTAGGTTATTAAAACAGTACTTGGTACATAGCAGGCACTCAGTAAATATGAGCTGTAATTATAATGCTAATTATTAATTTTTCTAGCAAGATGGGGTTGCTTAATATTAAAGAGTAGCAGATTTTTAATGCATTAAAATTACAAAATTTTTTAATGTTTATTGACCTTGAATGCAAATATTTCAAGTTCTGTAATGTCTAAGAGAAGTCTTTTTAGCATTTAGTGATTGGGTGTTTTGGTCTTAGTTGAAAGGGGAAACAGGTGCCGCATTGGCTTTATTAACCTCCGTGTTCCATAAGGATGTTAGATTCCTAATGATTAAATGCAGGGACATGCATTGTGTATGTAATGCTTGTCAAGTTATTTTGTGAAGGTTTTGTCTAAATGATTTTAAAATATTTGCTTACCCAGATAGTAGAAAAGAACTATGCTTTTGAGATACCTGATGTTCCAGAAAAATCTGAATACTTGGAAGTTAGATACTCGGTAAGTCAAACAAAGAAAATTACTGGGTTTTGGTTGAAAATGACACTGTTCTATTTTTGAAATTTCAATTGGCTTTCAATTAGTATTGGCAGAGCTCCTCAAGCCCACAGTTCATGGAGGTGGACTCATAGTAATGAATAATTAAATTAAAATGGAAAAAAATTTAAATACATAGACTACAAATTGTACTGCTTTTCTCTGCATCTTTAAATAAATAAATTGAAACTGCAGAACTGATTGTTAAGTGGAACAAATGCCACATGATGGAGTTTACCATCATTACTCTGTTGAAGTGTTCCTTCTGAGCAGTGAAAAGGTGAGAGATGAGAGCGTCAGTACTGTTACTATAGTGCTGCTCTTGTTCCCAGGACAGGTAAGGTCATGGTTATGGGCTATTAATTAATTAACTGGACCTTAACCTCTTTTTACTTTTGATATAGTGATCCCACATGTTAGAAAAGGGAAACTTTTAAGAAATGTTTCTGACAGTGGTGATGAAATGTACCATGGAAGCATTTTGAATGAGTCCCATTCTCTTGCTTTTATTCCCCTAATGCAGTCGTACTATTTGGCTGTTTTTTTTTTATTGTTTTTTTTTTTTTTTTTTTTTTTTTTTTTTTTTTTTTTTTTTTTATCAGTAAGGCATG
Source organism: Myotis nattereri (assembly GCF_964212035.1). Lineage (NCBI taxonomy): Eukaryota > Metazoa > Chordata > Mammalia > Chiroptera > Vespertilionidae > Myotis > Myotis nattereri. Next base: position 16,445,833 of record NC_138078.1, read on the forward strand.
TATGATTCTGGACAGAAATCCTCTTTTGGGCAGCTTCTTGGCCTATTTTTCTTCTAATGGATGTCATCAAGATGCATTATTTTGTCATTGTGAATTGTTTTTGTTTCCTGCTGTGAATTGTTTTGGATTTCATTTGTGGCAAATTACATTCCATATATATAAAAGGAGTTTCTTCTGGTACTTCGTAGAGAGGCTTTTGTTTATTTCAAATATAGACTTTGGAAAATGTGAAGTAATAGTTTTAAACAAAAAAGATTTTTTTTTCTTTTTTGCCTTTTTCAGTCTGAAATGCCACAGCTTCCTCAGGATTTGAAAGGAGAAACTTTTTCTCATGTATTTGGGACTAACACATCCAGCTTGGAACTGTTCTTGATGAACAGAAAGATCAAAGGACCTTGCTGGCTTGAAGTTAAAAATCCACGTAAGGAAAATTTTACTTTCAGAATGCTAAGTAAATTGCTGATAGATGCGGTTTTTAAAAGGGAAGTTAGGGAATTGGTCCGTTTATTTCATTGTGCCCACTTTCTTTTTTATGTATATTTCCTCAAGGTTTTCCTTGAGTGAGGACAGGGAATATGTTTAGAATAATTTTATCATTGTAATGCCTGTCAGTGTAATCAGAGAGAGGCCTTAGTTAGCCCAGGTGGCAGTTGGTCGCATCCCTCATTGGGCTGCTGTCAGTGTGGACTTCCAGCCTGGCTGATGTGGCCCACTTCTTCTCCCTAGTTAACTGCTAACCTCTGAAGGAGGGCGCGTACCACTGTCCAGAGTGGATAGTGCTTAGTCTCTTATCTGATGTTTTTCGGTATTTGCATCTGTGATACTCTGTTTTGTCTTCACAAATCTCTTAAAAATGTTTTGTGATTTCTCCAAGGCAGTGGTTTTTATTTTATTTTTTTAAAATTCATTTTTATTGATTTCAGAGTGGAAAGGAGAGGGAAAGAGAGATAGAAACATCAATGATGAGAGGGAGTCATTGATCGGCTGCTTCCTGCACACCCCCCCCACCAGGGATGGAGCCCACAACCCAGGCATGTCCCCTGACTGGGAATCGAATTGTGACCTCCTGGTTCATAGGTTGATGCTCAACCACTGAACCATGCTGGCTGGGCACGTTTCTGTTGTTTTTTTTTTTAAACCTATTTTGGGTCCTGGAAAATCTGATGGAGGCTGTAGACCTATTTCCCAGGCAGACGAACATATGTGTACACACACACACACACACACACACACACACACGGATTTGCATACAATCCAATAGTGTGGTTTATTGTTACTTAAATGTTATAAGACATTGTTATTAAAGATGGGATTGAAGAGTTTCTCAGTTAATCACAGATGTCTTAATTGTATTTTTTTATTTTTCCGTAAATGGCTTTTGCTGTGTTGTATTTGTTCTCTTTTAGAGCTCTTAAATCAGCCAATCAGCTGGTGTAAAGTTGAGGCAGTGGCTTTGAAACCAGACCTGGTGAATGTAATTAAGGATGTTGGTCCTCCCCCTCTTGTGGTGATGTCTTTCAGCATGAAGACAATACAAAATGCAAAGACACATGGAAATGAGGTAAAAAAAAAATAGGACAGATTTTGTATGTATGCCTTAGATGCAAATACTTGCCTGAACTTATATAGCTTTTCTGCAAGGGAAAGTTGTTCTTTTTGAAGGGCAAAGAATACTAATTCACTACCAAACTCTTTTAAAAGACTTAAATTGATGACTTATTTCTTTTTGGGTTTTAAAATTTTGTATTTTGGAGAACTTTAAATAGACATACAATAATTTAATGAACTCCCATATACCAATCAATTATATTTCAGCAATTAGCAAGATTTTGTCACACCCCCTCCTTTTTTCCTCCTGAAGTAGTTTAAGGCTAATCTCTGACATTTGTGTCATTGCATCTCTCAAAGCATGCATACTTTCCTATATAATACCATTAATCACCTAAAAACATTAACAGTGATTCTTTGATATCATCTAAAATATCCAGTCCATAGTCACATGACTCCTTTTCTCCAAAATGTCTTTTTGTGTTGGTTTATTTGAATCAGGATTCATACAAGAGTCACAGGTGGTGTTTAATTTTTATGTCTCTTGAATCTCTTTTAAACAGGAGCAGCTCCCCCAACCCCTTACAGTTTTTTTCCCCCCAGTGATTTTTGACTTAATGAAGAATAACTGTTGGTTGTCTCATAGAACACCCCATTTTCTGTTTTTGTTTGGATTTATTCCTCTATACCAGAGGTTGGCAAACTATGACCTGTGGGCCAAATCCAGCCTACCACTTGCTTTTGTAAATAAAGTTTCTTGGAATATAGCAATTTCATTCATTTACATATTATCTGAAGATGCTTTTGCACTACAGAGGCGGAGTTAGTAGCCATGCCAGAGACCATAAGCCCTGCGAAGCCTACAGTATTTTCTATCTGGCTCTTTATAGGAAAAGCATGCAACCCCTGCTTTCCTAATAAAATGTTTAAAGCATTCATTCATATGTACTAAAATCTTTATATTTTAATATTCTTGGTGGTTTTGTTGAGAATGCAGAATACATAGTAGGTGTTTGATAAGTGATTTATTTTCCTCCTTTTTTGCAGATTATTGCTGTGGCAGCTTTGGTTCATCATAGCTTTGCATTAGATAAAGCACCGCCACAGCCTCCCTTCCAGTCACACTTCTGTGGTATGTATTTTTAAAGCTGGTTTACTAATGGCTTGATTTTAGTTTTTCTTTTTTCTTTTTCTCCAACTGTTGGATCACTAACTTGTTTTTTAAAATGTTTTCAAAAGTAGTGAGTGTTTTATTGGATTGGTTGCCTCTTATTCAGCTGGTTTATTTTGTTCTAAGAGAAGTCAGGAGGCAGTTTGATATCTTTTTCTGTTCCAATGGTTATTCTGTTGGGATGGAGTTTTTTTTCCTGGTTCAAACTTATGCTTTAACTACTTTCTTTTCATGGTGTCATTCTACCAACCCATCACAAAAGCCTGTTTGTTTTGGCTATTCTTTTGAGGTCCAACAACATGACCAATGGAAATTCTTGATTCTCTTTACTCTTTAGAGATTGGAGGAAATTTATATTTAAGACAGTTTCCATTTGGAAACACTCAGTGTATGTATACTTGAAATTGGCTAAGATGTGTGTTGAATCTTTATTTTTCGTCATTTTTACAGTTGTGTCTAAACCAAAGGACTGTATTTTTCCATATGCTTTTAGTGAAGAAATAAAGAAAAAGGTAAAGGAAATTATTTATTTCTTTTAAATATGAAGCATTTATTTGTTTAGATTGAAGAAAGGAGGATGGTGTGGATTAGTAGAAACAGGCTATTTTATGTTAATCGATTGTATCTATTCTTGGTACATCGTACTGTGACATTGACCCATTAAAATGTATTAGAAATGTAAAACTAAAAACATTGTTTAGCAATGTTTAAATGTTTCACCACCTGAAAATAGTGGAATTCTACAGTGTATGAGGTTCAAACCTTCCTTTAGATAGCTTAATAGGAAGCTTTTCCAAAACTGTATGATCAGGTGATTACTGTTTTGGGAAATTGTAGGGCAGAGTGCTACACTTCCCCTTCACCTTCCCCTGTTCAGCTTAAAGGAAGTCCAGTGTAGTTGGGAACACTACACTGTTAAAGGGGACAAGTATGAGAATGGTTGATGTGGGCTTGTCCCAATAGATCAGTGATTTCTAAACTCCCAGTATACTCCATTAAGAAGTTTACTCCCACTATACCCATGGGTCCTTAACAAAATGGGTGGGGGTGGATTGAGGAATTGGATAATGTAGTAAGTTTTTCACAAAAAGTAAATGTCCTTGAGCCCTAGCTGGTTTGGCTCAGTGGATAGAGCGTTGGCCTGCAGACTGAAGGGTCCCAGGTTCAATTCCGGTCAAGGGCACATGCCCGGGTTGTGGGCTCGATCGCTAGAAGGGGGTATGCAGGAGGCAGTGATCAATGATTCTCTCATTATTGATGTTTCTATCTCTCCTCCCTTCCTCTCTGAAATCAATAAAAATATATATTTTTAAAAAGTAAATGTATTTGATGTAAAAGATTTCTTTTTGAGAGCATATGTTGTTTCTTTTATGAAATGATGGTGTTGGTAAATTTATAGGTTTTTTTTTAATGTTCTCACTTGACAAAATTAAAAGTTAGCAACCTATCAGGTTCTACTTATTTTAAGTTGGCTTGAGAAGTCCAGTACCCTGGTGGTACTGTTAGACCAGGCTGTTATTTGTGAAGTGCCCTGAATTACCTATCCAAGTAGAAATAACCACGAAAATTCATTCCATTAGAGTCAAACTGATATTTTTTTAGTCAAACTAGGTATAGAAAACATACAGCCTTCAGCTTTCATTTTAGGAGAGTCTTAATAAATGGATCTTTTGAAACTTGATTTATGGTTAGTAATCCAAGTGGAAGCCTTTTGTGTGAAGATAAGTTTTATTTATATTTAAGACACTTGTAATTCTTAAATGAAGGTTTGCGTTTAGTCTAGTTTCTTATTTATACGTTCTTACACCACTATTTGATATTAGTTTATACAGTCCTTGGAACTTCTTTGTATGGTAAATACATAAACAGTGAAGTCTAAGAAAGTTGGTACTCTGATTCATGTGCTATAAAATGTGTCCAGATGACAAGTGTGTCCCTGTGGAGGGACATCTCTGCACTTGATAATGCTCAACACTTAAAATTTTTTTTTCATTCACACTCTTATTACCAGTATAAGCTCCTCAGAGACTTTATGCAATTAAGGCAAAACCTATAATCAGGAATTTTATTGCTGCATTTAGTTTTGAGCTGGGTCGTTTGTTTTAACCCTAAGAAATCTTACCCTACCTGAGCAAGGAAGCAAGATATAGTACTTGAGAGTAAAGACTGACTGGTTTGTTTTTTATCTAACAGAAAGTGAAGGTTGAGATTGCTGCAACTGAGAGAACACTGCTAGGGTTTTTCCTTGCAAAGGTTCACAAAATTGATCCTGATATCATTGTGGTAAGTAGTTGTTTGATCATTTCATGGGGAAGCTCTTCATTCCTTAGTTATTTTAGTTTGATTTGATTGGCATTTTTTTTTTTGAGCAGCAAAGAATCATTTCAGAGTGAAAGAACCCTATAGATTGGAGGGAATTGCTGTACTTGCTGCTAACAGGGGGAATATCGCAGCCCACTACAAGATAGTATTTTTCCTGTAATAGAAAGGCAACTTATGAATTATTACAGAAGTTTATGCTAATCCGGTTGCACTTAGAGACCACCAGCCTGTAAGTTAATAAACTTGGGTCAACTGTTGGTATCTCCAGAATTTTGGCATAGTGGTCCAGCTGTATAGCAACCACAGGAGTTAATTCACTTGGTTTGGTGCCAATCCCCGAAGTGTAAGTATTTGAAGTTTATGAGCTCAGTGGACCTCTTTGATATATTTCTTTGAGAGCTCATGGCCAGGGATCATTTTTTCTCTTGATGACTGGGTATGCTCCCCTGAGGTAGCAAGAGGTAATAAGTCATTGAGTTATCTTTGCCCCAATTCTTTTCCTTAATTTTTTTTAACGTTCAGTGTTCATTTTTTATTGGTTTCAGGTGTACAGCTAAGTAGTTAGACAATCAAATACTTTGCATAGTGTCCCCCTTGATAGTTCCCGTACCCACCTGGCACCATACATAGTTATTACAGTATTATTGGCTATATTTCCTACACTTTACTTACATCCCCGTGACGATTTTGTAACTACTACCAATATGTACTTCTTAATCCCTTCAACTTCTTTCACTCAGTTGCCCAACCCTCTCCCCTCTGGCAGCCACCAGTTTGCTCTCTGTGTTTATGTGTCTCTTTCAAGTTTGCTTGTTTGTTAATTTTGTTCTTTAGATTCCACATGTAAGTGAAAGCATATGTTATTTGTCTTTTTCTCACTGGCTTATTTCACTGAGCATAATACCCTCTTGGTCCATCCACGCTGTCACATTTGCCCCAATTCTTAAGAATCATAAAGCAACATTTTATTTTATGTTTCTTCTGACCTTCCTTAGTTTGTTGGCTCCTTGATAGGAGTCCTTCCTTTCGTCTTTTTTTCTGAATTTGGGAGGGAAGTAGCATATAAATGCTTATATTTTAAATGTGCTATTGGTAATATGATTACATGGAAGGAAGCCCTGCAAACATGTTCACCATATATTTCTTTGCATTCATTTTTGCTCTTGGACACCTTTCCTGACAAGGTGTAGCCAAAGTACCGAGAGTCTATAGGTTGTTACCAGGGTCTCTCCACCCACTTCCCTTATGGTGTTTAGGACCCATCTTGAAAGTGTCAGGAAGATTCTGTTCACAGTGCCTTACTGTGCTTCTCTGGCTTAGCACTAGACCTCACTCAGTCTTCACTGGTAGTCTCTCTCTTGGGCCCCAAGAGATGCCATGGTGCCTAGGGTAGCTGGGCTGCTGTAGGGTATTAGAGTCAAGTCTGTGACTGAGAAATCCAAACTGATGTTAAGAGAGAATCCCGACATGAGTTTGAGTCCCTAATTCCAGGCATGATAATTTGGAAATGAGACATCCTCACATCCTTTGGGTGTCTTAATAGACAAAATTGCTATAAGTATATAGCAGTATATATTTTTAATTAAAATTAATAACTAATCTATTTATTGATCTGATTTATCTTAAAATTCATCTAGTTTTTTAATAAGTATAGGCAGTGAACCATATTATTCACATGGTGGAAATTATCACTGTAGACATGGAAATTTGGTTACATTTTTGAGATATTCTTTATTTGCTATAGTATTGTGTCCTTGTTTTTTTTTTTTTTTACAAGTTTCTTATTTGAACTATTGAGTGGTATTTACTGTGTTGCACATTGCTTAAGAGTCTAAATCAGTAGTGTTTGAACTCAGTTCTTCAGGAAGAAACTAGATGCAGTTCCTGAGCTTTCTAGAAGTCTGTGTAAATGCTATACAACACAAACAACTTCTTGATTTTTAAAAAAGTAAAATGGAATTGTTTGAATATAGCTTTTACTGATCATGTAAAAAGTGTGGACATTAAAATTTGCCCTTGCCTCCGAGACTGTGAGGCATGAGCTGCAAATTAAAAGACATTATCTGAACCTCGCATCAATTAGGATGAGATAAAGTTTATTTCAGCAATCTGCTTAGCAGCCTTGTGAATGTCAAGGCTAATGAATGCTGCTGATGAATAAGTTCCTGAAGAAGAAAGGATCTCAACCGGAGGTAAGCTCATGATGCCTTCAATTAGAGACCAGAAAAAGAAAGGGCAAAGAAATTCTATGCATATGAAGATAAATCCTCTAATTTGCATTTGATATGTTATTGGCTGTCTTCTTTTTCTGCCTAGGGTCATAATATTTATGGATTTGAACTAGAAGTGTTACTGCAGAGAATTAATGTGTGCAAAGTTCCTCACTGGTCCAAGATAGGTCGACTGAAGCGATCCAATATGCCAAAGCTTGGGGTAATAATAATTTTCAAAATCTTGCTTTTTTAATTTGACTTTTTATATGCTTTGACTAGGAATTGGCTGTCTTGTGGCATGACATTTTAACTTTGGCACTACACATCTTTTCCTTTGAATCTAGCATTTTATTGGTAAAAGCCACTGCCTAGTTCTTTATTTTCTTTTTTTTTTAATTAAAACTTTATTGTTCAGATTACAGTTGTTCCTCTTTTTTCCCCCCCATAGCTCCCCTCCACCCGGTTCCCACCCCACCCTCTGCCCTTACCCCTCCCACACTGTCCTCATCCATAGGTGTACGATTTTTGTCCAGTCTCTTCCTGCACCCCCCACAACCCTTTCCCCCCTGAGAATAGTCAGTCCAATCCCTTTCTATGCCCCTGATTCTATTATATTCACCAGTTTATTCTGTTCATCAGATTATTTATTCACTTGATTTTTAGATTCACTTGTTGATAGATGTGTATTTGTTGTTCATAATTTGTATCTTTACCTTTTTCTTCTTCTTCCTCTTCTTAAAGGATACCGTTCAGCATTTCATATAAGACTGGTTTGGTGGTGGTGAACTCCTTTAGCTTTTTCTTATCTGTGAAGCTCTTTATCTGACCTTCAATTCTGAATGTTAGCTTTGTTGGATAAAGTAATCTTGGTTGTAGGTTCTTGGTATTCATCACTTTGAGTATTTCTTGCCACTCCCTTCTGGCCTGCATAGTTTCTGTTGAGAAATCAGCTGACAGTCGTATGGGTATTCCCTTGTAGGTAACTGACTTTTTTTCCTCTTGCTGCTTTTAAGATTCTCTCTTTGTCTTTTGCCCTTGGCATTTTAATTATGATGTGTCTTGGTGTGGTCCTCTTTGGATTCCTTTTGTTTGGGGTTTTCTGCACTTCCTGTACTTGTAAGTCTATTTCTTTGACCAGGTAGGGGAAGTTTTCTGTCATTATTTCTTCAAATAGGTTTTCAATATTTTGCTCTCTCTCTTCTTCTGGCACCACCATAATTCGGATGTTGGTACGCTTGAAGTTGTCTCAGAGGCTCCTTACACTATCTTCACATTTTTGGATTCTTTTTTCTTTTTGTTTTTCCGGTTGGGTGTTTTTTGCTTCTTCGTATTTCAAATCTTTGACTTGATTCTTACGATCCTCTAGTCTGCTGTTGGAACTCTGTATAATATTCTTTATTTCAGTCAGTGTCTGCTTAATTTCCAGTTGGTCCTTTTTCATATCCTCGAGGGTATCACTAGATTTCTTGAGGGTCTCACTAAATTTATTGTGGTTTCTAGAAAATTCTTGAAAAACCTTATAAGTGTGGTTTTGAACTCTATATCCAGTAGTTTGCTTTCCTCCATTTCTGTCATTTGTGACCTGTTTCTTTGTCTCTGCATTTTTTGTGCTTCCCTGTGTTGGTAGAGTGGCTTTGTGTGCTAGGTGTCCTATAGAGCCCAGTGGCTCAGCCTCCCCAATTACCTGAGGTGGACACTCTTGGTGCACCCCTTTGTGGGCTTTGTGCACAGTCTTGTTGTAGTTAAGCCTTAATTGTTGTAGGTATCACTGGAAGGAATTGACCTCCAGGCCAATTGGCAGTGAGAATCAGCTGTGTCTACAGTGGGAGAACTTCTGTGCTGGAGACACCCTTCTGGGGCAAGACTTGCTTCAGTGGGGTTTTGGTGCTCACTGAGTCTGCCCCCTGAGTGTGTCCCTTATGGATCTGAGGAGTTGTAATCTGGATGGTCCCACTCTGACCACTGGGTACACTGGCTCTTGGATCTCTAAGGAGGTGCTAATTTAGCCTCTGCCTGAGACTACCCAGCAGGAGCTATGGAGAGATCTGCAGATTCCTCTTCTTTGTTTGGGGTTTGGAGGTGCCCAGATGAGGCCCAGTTGTGAAGCAATGCAAGCTGCTGTGGGGCCTTGGTCCTTCTTTTAGAAGTTCTGGGTCTCTCTGACCCAGCTGCAGTTTGTTAGGTAATTTTCAGATTGCAAAGGGCCAGGCCTTTCATATGCAAAAGCCTCTGTGCACAGCTTGGGTGGGGCGGGGTCTCAGGGAATCAACAGGGCGGAGCAAGCAGCTAGGGCTGCTCCTCAGTCCTACCCTAAGAGGACCCGGGTCTCAGTGTCTCGGTAATCGCTGCAGGTACCTCTGAGAGAAAGTCGCCCTCGAGTTCCGACCGATGCCAGACAGTCCAGTTTCTCCAGTATGAGTCTGGGTCCCCAGAGACTCGCCTGGAACTGGAGTTCAGAGCAGTCGGGAGCTTGAGACTCCCTCCCGATTGAAAAAGACAACCTCGTCCTCAGTTGCCAGCCCTTTCCACGTATGCCTCCGTACCTCTGCACTTCTGCACCTCCTCTGAGTCTCGGTGTGTTTTTCTCTTCTAGTTGTAGAATTTCCACTCAGCCAGCCTTCCTGTGGTTCTGGATGATGTCCGTTTTATCTTTTAGTTGTATTTTTTTCCCCACTGCCTAGTTATTTAAATTAGCTGTTAGACTCTGGAGACAGCACATATATGTTACCTCCACGTCAGCTGTACCAAAGCACTAGCCTACTGTAGAGCAGAGTTTCAGGGTTCAGAATTCATTGAGTGTGATTATTCAGGGAGGCGATGGGAAGGAAGGATGAGAGGGAGCTAACACTGAATGTATGAGACGGCAATGGGCTAAGTGCCTGCTGTAAAGAACTTGTTCAAAATCATAGGCCTATCTGATTCTTTTAAGCCCATGCACTTTCATTCTACCTGCTTGCTTCACTTAGATCAGTGGTTCTCAACCTTCTGGCCCTTTAAATACAGTTCCTCATGTTGTGACCCAACCATAAAATTATTCTCGTTGCTACTTCATAACTGTAATGTTGCTACTGTTATAAATCGTAATGTAAATATCTGATATGCAGGATGGTCTTAGGCGACCCCTGTGAAAGGGTTGTTCGACCGCCAAAGGGGTCGCGACCCACAGGTTGAGATCTGCTGACTTAGATAGATGTTGGTGTTTTGTATGATGTGCCTTTGTTTCCTAAACTTGATACTGCTCAATGCTTGAAATCTTATTTTACTTAAAGTCTCCAAATAAAATGGGCATGTTGTCTCATCAGAGAACTTAGAAATCTGTACCTTTTATAATGCTCTTCAGAGGATTGGAATTGGAGCCACTGCTCTTGCTTTTTTTCCTTATTCATATCTTTGAGGTAATAGAGAGGTTATTAACAATTCATCAGAACACTTGCCTAAATTAACTCGTTACCCTCTTCAAGGTTTTCTTTATATAGCATTTTTTTGGTGAGGTTTACCCTGACAACCCCATTTAAGATTCAGCTTCCCCAAATACGTTGTTTCCTCACCCTGCTCTACTTTTTCTCTTTTCCATATACTTGTTACCCCTAAAACTACAATTTCTTGTTTTATGATACCTATTTTTTATTGTATATTTCAAATGAGATCAGGACTCTTTTCTCTTTTGCTCACTGCTATATCTGAGTACCTAGAAAAGTGTTGTTCAATTAATGACTGGATGAATGGAAGAATGAGAGTTTCATTATTGGAATTTTTGGGCTACCCTCAAATAAGTTAGCACAAAATGTTCTCTCTCAGTGCCTGCTTTTCCATGCTGTTTACTTTTTGTCTTTCCCTTGTAGGGCAGGAGTGGATTTGGTGAAAGAAATGCTACCTGTGGCCGAATGATCTGTGATGTGGAAATTTCGGCAAAAGAATTAATTCGTTGTAAAAGCTACCATTTGTCTGAACTTGTTCAACAGATTCTGAAAACGGAAAGGGTTGTAATCCCTGTGGAAAATATACGAAATATGTACAGGTATGATCTTGGATGCTTCAGAATTGGATTTGTCTTGAAATTAGCAAAAGAAAGACACCAGTACCATTCTTAGGAGCGTGTGGTGCTATGGAGAGGAACATTGTCTTCATGTCAACACTACCATCTCTGTTACTTCAATAATAATTTGAACCATTTTGCCTTTTGAATTATTCTACTTTGATCAGTTCATCTCTATCTCCCTCACTGAACACCATCTTGATGTTTCCTAAGAGCAGTTTGGAAATTAATGTGATATTTATGTTTTCATTCTTAATTCATTAATTCATGAATTAGTGTAAATATTTTAGAAATATAAAAACTGAGAAATCATTAAGTTATTTAGAGAGATTGCTCGATTATTTCTTCCAGCTTTATTGAAGTAAAATTGACATAAAATGTGTATATTTAAGGTATGCAACTTGATGTTTGATATACATATACAGTATGAAATAATCATCACATTCAAGCTAATTAGCTTATCACCTTAAAATTTTTTTGTGTGGTAAGACCATTTAAGATTTAACCTCAGCAAATTTTAAGTATATGATACAATATTGTTAACTGTAATCACATTGCTGTACATTAGATTTCCAGAGCTTATTCATTTTGTCTAACTGGAACTTTGTGCTTGATTATTTCTTAAATAAGGTTTCTTCTACCCCTCTGGCCACTTGTTTTCTGCCCATTCTTCCTGAGCCCTTGGACTGCTTCCCTTTCTGACTGTGCTTCTTTTCCAGGTGATCTCATCAAGTCTCAGAGAGTTCAATACCATGTGGGTACTGATGCCTCCCACTGACATTTCTTCAGCTTAGACTTTCCCCTGAAGTCCAGACTCATGTAGTCACCTGCCTGTTCTACTTAGTGTCTATTATGAACCTCCAACTTAACTTGAGCTCCTGATCCTTTCCCCTAGGTTCCTCTTGTAGTCTTTCCTTTAGTAATGGTAACTCTTTACTTTTCCGGTGCTGCTGGAAACTTAAGTTGTCCTCAGCCCCAAACCTCTGAGGTAGTCATGATTCTTATCTCTGACATGCACATTCAGTCTTTCAGGAAATCCTGACAGCTCTATCTTCAAAATATGTCTAGATCTGATCACTTCTTTTCCATTCCATTGGGCTCACCCTGGTCCAAACTACCAACCTCTTTCCTCTGGATGACTAGGTCTTATATTAGCCTTCTCACTGGCCTACTTGGTTTTGCTCTTGACCCCTTGCTTTCTATTCTCAACCCCAGAACTAGATTATCCTGCTAAAGTTAAGTCAGATATGGCACTCTGCTCAGAATCTTCCAGTGGCTTTCTGTTTCATTCAGAGTAAAAACCAAAGTCCTTATGTTGACTTACAAGGTCCTATGTCAGTGGTTCTCAACCTTCTGGACCTTTAAATACAGTTCCTCATGTTGTGACCCAACCATAAAATTATTTTCGTTGCTACTTCCTAACTGTAATGTTGCTACTGTTATGAATCGTAATGTAAATATCTGATATGCAGGATGGTCTTAGGCGACCCCTGTGAAAGGGTTGTTCGACCGCCAAAGGGGTCGCGACCCACAGGTTGAGAACCGCTGTCCTATGTACTGTGTCTCTCTGCCATTAACTCTGCCCTTGTCTTCTGTTCCCTCCATCTTTCTCTCTGTTCCAGCCATTGGTCTCCATCCTGGTCCTAGAACTACCATATTTACACTTAACTCGGGGCCTTTGAATGTGCTGTTCTGTCTGCCTGGAATGCTCTTCCCTCAGATACCCGGTTATTCTCAGTGAACTCTTTCCCGGTTCCCTAGCTGAAAATTCAGTCTCTGCTCCTGACACTTAATATTCCCTTTCATTTTTTTTTCTCGCTTTAACTTAGCATTACATAACATACCATACACATATTTAATTTGTTATTTATACTTTGTCTCCCCTATGAGGATACAAGCCCATTGAGGACAGGATACCTGGCACATAGTAGGCATGCGAGACATACTTATTAGATGGAATGAATGAAAGGTTTCAGGTAGTTTCCAGTTTGTAGTTAAATACAGAACTTCACTTTGTTTTTGTGGGATTTTTTGTGTTTTGAGAAGGGCATTGGGATTGATGGTATGAATGAATTCCTAGTTTTATACCGACCTTATTTTAAATTATTTTCAAAGCCAAAGTGCCGTTGCTCTTGTTACTTATACCAAAGATTTTTATAATATTTTATGAAGTTCTGATTATAGTCATTGTTTCGTTTAATTACTTGATTCTGTTTCATTCTTACTTTTCTGTACAGTGAACCTTCTCATCTGTTGTACCTGTTGGAACACACCTGGAAAGATGCCAGGTTCATTTTGCAGATCTTGTGTGAGCTAAATGTTTTTCCATTAGCATTGCAGATCACTAACATCGCTGGGAACATTATGGTAAATTTAACTTGGAGGGGGAAAAAGCATTTCCTGTTGGATTCAGTGTTTGCTTGGGGTAGTTGTTATATGATAATGAGTCTAAATGCATACTTATAAAATGAGTGACTTGTATTCTGAAAGCTGGGCTTCTTTTGTAAAATGAAGAACTGGTTGGGAGAAGGGGAGGAAAACCAGGTGCAGTATGTTGAAATTTGGGTGAACATAAGATCATCTCTAACATCTGGCTGTGTCTCATTTGTGGAATGGCCCACTAGGAAGTAAAGAAATAGCCTAAGTTGTCAGTATTTTAAGCTTTTTGTCTCCTTTTAACTATAATGCTTAAAGAAAATGCTAGGAATAATTTAGTACCTTTAAAAAATAGCCCTTGTTATGAGGAATGATTTTGAAGGAGGTGCTATGATTAAATTTACCAGGTCAAAGTTGCTCTTATTTGTTGTGATTTTGAGCTCAAATTTAAAAGAGAAATTCTGTTTAATAGTCTAGGACGCTGATGGGTGGACGAGCTGAGCGTAATGAGTTCTTGTTGCTTCATGCATTTTATGAAAACAACTATATTGTGCCTGACAAGCAGATTTTCAGGAAGCCTCAGCAAAAACTGGTGGGTCTAAAATTATATAGCATTTTGCCTTTTCTTATCACCCCCTTTTATTACCTATATAGCTTTTTTTTGCTGTGATAACATCTGCTTCCAAAATAATCCCTGTATACTGTAGAAACTGAGTCATGTTTGTTCTGTTGCGTTTGTGTGGTCATTTCCTTTTCCACTCTTCTCTGTATAGATAAAATTATGAAATAGGAAGTTCTTTGAGGGAGGCATTAGGCCTCTCTGATGCGTGACTGTACATAGAAAGTGTTTTGGCACCTTACTTAGCCCTACACAAAGCTACATGCCAGTTAAATCTTTTATTTTCTTAAACCCGTGAGCCTTTATTTTTGTGTTGCATTATACGTACTCGTGACATCAAGATCACCACAATAAGGTTTCTAAAGTGGCTTCCAAAGTTAGCTACTATTTTATTAGCACGGATAGAATTGATTCAGAATGGGAATTTAATATTAAAATGATTCAGGTATTATGTACATTATCAAAATTGGTATAGGGAATATTGACTTAGAGAAATTTGACTTCTGCTGAGCAGCATTGAATGTTGGCCATTAACAAACTACTTGGGAATAAATTTTTAGTATATGGACATACTTATTTTAAGATGTCCATATTAACGTTTAGAATAATGGTAATATCTATATGAAGTAATTTTCTATTTTTATATCATGAATATTAGAGTAATGAATTTAAGGAGACTCTTCTACAATCCCAACTTTTACATAATATCAAGAGTTATATTTCTAGTATCTATTGGTTTTAAAAAAGTGAAGTTCTTTGAATTCAGAACTATTTTAAAGTCAAATTTGCACACTTATTAGCTCAGAGAGAAAGCATTTGTTTTGGTAACTACCATGCTTGGCATTCATTTGAATTCATGAGTATGTTTCAATAACTGGTCCTACCACTAAAACTACAGAATGTGTGTTAAAACTGTATACTGCATTTGGAAAAAGAGGGAGTCATAAAACTTCTTAATTAGTTAATTAGTTGCTGGCTGGTGAAGTTACCTTTCCATTTGATATTAGGGAGATGAAGATGAAGACATTGATGGAGATGTCAATAAATACAAGAAAGGACGGAAGAAAGCAGCTTATGCTGGAGGCTTGGTATTGGACCCTAAAGTTGGTAAGGCTGAGCAGTGGGCTGGCTTGCCCTGGTGTTAAGGAAATTCTTTATGCAGAGTGAGGCTTGAGGAACTAAAAGACATGAATTATATTTTGTAGGTTTTCTAATAGGTCTCATAATAACATTATTTTATATTGGACAGCAAAATTAAAGAAAGTATAGACAGTAACCACCAAGTTGAACTTTAATAGGAGAATAGCTTTTCCCTGTTCTGAATAGTAAAGATGTTTTGTGGTACACAGAGTAGAAAGTGTCTTTTTTTAGCATCTTAATCATTTTTCAGTATACAGATGTGTGGTGTTAGGTATATTCACATTGTTGTGCAGCAATTAATGTGAATTTTATCAAGTAACTTAAACTCTGAGTAGGAGACATTTAAAATTATTAGCTGTAGTAAAACAGATCAGTAGTACAGTTGTCCTTCAGTGTTAGATCAATCTGGGCTTGAATTCTGGCTGTGGATCTTGGGCTTCCTGTTGAACCTCTGAAAACTTCAGTTTTCTCTTCTGTAAAATGGAGAGAAGAATAATATCTGTCACGCAGACATTTAAGGAATAAAAGTGATTGTTTAGTATAGTGCCCAACACAGAGTAAGATTTTAATATGTTTGCTGTTGTTATTATTGTCTTATTAATGGACATTTACTTTTATTCAGTTTCTTCTTAAGGTGAAGAAAACTCTTTGTAAGTGTCCTAGAGAAATATAGTAGCTTTCTGTTCACCCTTTGCAAGTTAAAAGGGGTGGATCGTTCCACTACTGACATGTATACATCTCTTGTGTGATTTTAGTACAGTTTGTGTACAGGTAAGTGGGCTGCTCCTTTTATTCTTTGAAGGTATGATTGTAAAAAAATATATATAACCACTCATTGTAGAGATCACTAAATATTTTTGGGGTGGAGATGGGAGGGAATGCTTGCTCAAGGGAGAATTTAACAACATTTAAAAAAAATAAATATGACACCTGTCAAAGTAATTGATATGGGGAGGTGTTTGCCTATCATAATGGTGTACGTTGGGAACTTCTGGGGAAAGGGCTGGTTGTAGCTGGATTCAAGGTGAGAGAGGACCTCTTTTGTGAACTGAGTTTTCACTCTAGTCCAAGTCATTTTTATAGCATGGTAGTAGACTCTTTTTTTCCTTTTGTCTACCTCACAGCTCTGGATAGTATATTGTTTCTAATATACTTCAGATTATAGTACTTCTAATGTGATCTTTTGACAAATCTACTTTTTGAAAAGACTTTGTAATGTGCCTTTTATATTGCAGGTTTTTATGATAAGTTCATTTTGCTTCTGGACTTCAACAGTTTATATCCTTCCATCATTCAGGAATTCAACATTTGTTTTACAACAGTGCAAAGAGTTGCTTCAGAGACACAAAAGGTTACAGAGGTTTGTGTTCAACTGGGGGGCTCTTGAAATTGAGATTAAAAGTAGTACTTAAAGAAGAGAACCAAAATATTTAGTTTTCCCTCTTAAAAGGTACATTATATCCTTTTTAGTGGTCAGAAAAAGGGGAGGGTTGTATAGGAGGAAACTCAGACTGGTTTTGTGTCTTTTTTATTTAACAGCTGTATTGCGATGTAATTCACATACCATATACAATTTAGTCATTTAAAGTCTAAATTTAATGGTTGTTAGTGTATTCACAGATTTATAACTTTCACCATAGTTAATATTAGGACATTTTCATTACTCTTCAAAGAAACCCCCTAACTTTTACTTGTAACTTCCCTTAATACCTCCACCTCTCCCACGTCTAGGCAAACACTACTCTTTCTGCTTCAATAGATTTGTGTATTTTTGACATTTCATATAAATGGAATCACATGTGACCTGTGTCTAGCTTATTTCACTTAGCATACTATTTTCAGGATTCATTCATATTGTAGCATGTATTAGTACTTCATTCCTTCTTATTGCTGAATATTTAATTGTATGGAAGTATATCACATTTTGTTTGTTTTAGAGCAGCCGTGGGCAAACTACGGCCTGCGGGGCCGAATCCGGCCCATTTGAAATGAATAAAACTAAAAAAAAAAAAAAAGACCGTACCCTTTTATGTAATGATGTTTACTTTGAATTTATATTAGTTCACACAAACACTCCATCCATGCTTTTGTTCCGGCCCTCCGGTCCAGTTTAAGAACCCATTGTGGTCCTCGAGTCAAAAAGTTTGCCCACCCCTGTTTTAGAGTCATCTCAATTTATGCAAAATGGCTGCTGGGATTTTGATAGGAATTGTATTGGATCTGTAGATCAGTTTGGGGAGTATTTTCTTAAGAATGTTAAATCTTCCATTTATTTAGGTATGTAATTTCTTTCAATGATGTTTTCTAGTTTTCAGTGTATAAGTCTTGCACTTATTAAAATTAAATTTATTCGTAAGTATTTTATCCTTTTTGATACTATTATAAATGAAATTGTTTTCTTAATTTCAAGATTTGTTCATTGCTAATATATAGAAAAATAACTGCTGCACTCATGTATTAGTTCTAATAGTTTTGTGGATTCCATAGGATTTTTTTGTATATACGATCATGTCATCTGTGAACAAAGATCATTTAATTCTTTCCTATTTGGATGCCTTATATTTCTTTTCCTTGCCTAATTCCCCTAACTAGAACCTCCAGTACAATGTCAAATAGAAGTGCAAGAGCAGACACCCATGTCTTGTTCCTGATCTTTGGTGACAGCATCTAATCTTTCATCATTAAGTATAATGTTAGCCCTAGGTTTCCCATAGATGTCCTTTACAAGGTTGAGGAAGCTCCCTTCTGTTCCTAGTTCATTCTAGTTTATTGAGTGTTTTATCACAAAAGGGTATTGTACCAACCTGCATTTCTGAGATAAGTCCCACTTGTTCTTGGCGTATAATCTTGTTTTATATGTTGCTGGATTCGATTTACTAGTATTTTGTTGAGGAGTTTTTGTCTGGATTCATAAGGGCTGTTGGTGTGTAGTCTTTTCTTAAGTTTTTGGTTTTGGTATTAGGTTAATACTGGCCTGATAGAATGGGTTGGGAAGTAATCCCTCCTTTTCTGTATTTTGGACTTGTCTGTGAGGGATTTGTGTTAATTATTTAAATATTTGCTGGAATTCACTAGTGAAAATTATCCGGTCTTAACCCCCCCTTTTTTTAAATTACTAATTCAGTCTATTGTTACAGGTCTTTTCAGATTTTCTATTTTCCCTTCAGTCAGTTTCAGTTGTTTGTGTCTTTCTAGGAATTTGTCCATTTAACGTAGGTTATCTAATTTATTGGCATAAAATTGTTTATAGTATTCTTTTAAAATCATTGCTATTTATTTAAGTTCAGTAGGGATGTTCCCTCTTTTATTTCTGATTTTTAGTAATTTGACTGTTCTTTTTTTCTTTGTCAATATAGCCAAAGTTTGTTAATTTTATTGGTCTTTTCAAAGAAGCACCTCTGGTTTCCTTGATTTTTCTGTTGCTTTTTTTATTCTCTATTTCATTCATTTCTGCTGTAATCTTTATTCTTTTATCTGCTTTCTTTGGTTTAGTTTGCCCTTTGTCTAGTGCAGCCGTGGGCAAACTACGGCCCGCTGGCCGGATCCGGCCCGTTTGAAATGAATAAAACTATAAAAAAAAAACAAAACCGTACCCTTTTATGTAATGATGTTTACTTTGAATTTATATTAGTTCACACAAACACTCCATCCATGCTTTTGTTCTGGCCCTCCGGTCCAGTTTAAGAACCCATTGTGGCCCTCGAGTCAAAAAGTTTGCCCACCCCTGGTCTAGTGTCTTAAGGTGGAAGTTCAGGTTATAGATTTCAGACTGTCTCTTGTAATATAAATATACACAGTTATAAATTTTCCTACAAGCACTGCTTTAGCTTCATCTATGAGTTTTGTTATATCACATTTACCTTTTCATAGTCAGTTCCATTTCCCCTATGTCTACCATTGATCTGACTTCTATCACCATAGAAGTGCTTGTTCTAGAATTCATGTAAATAGAGTGATACAGTATATACTCTTTTGTGTCTGGATTTTTTGTTCAACATAATGTTTTTGAGCTTCATCCAGTGGTTCTTTCCTTTATACTGCTGAGGAATTATTCCACATTTTATTCTCCTGAGATTAGCATCGGATTGACTTCAGTTTTTGGCTATTGGTAATAAAGCTGCTGTGAATATTCTTATATGGATCTTTTTGTGGATTTGTGCTTTCAGTTTTGGTGGGGTCAATACTTACGGAGTGAATTTGCTGTTTGTTGGGGAAGTATATGTTTAATTTGATAAGAACCTGTCATACTGTTTTCCTAAGCAGTTGTACCATTTTACACTCCTACCAGCTATGTATGCGAGTTGTTCCCCATCTTCATCAACACTTATTTTCAATCTTATAAATTTTGTCTATGCAAGCGTTGCCTAATGATTTTACTCACTAAATAGCCCTTTTAAAATAATCTTTTTTAAGTTCTCTCACATGGATTTTAATCTAACCAGTTCAGTCAACAGTTTTATATAGGGCTTAATAATTTATTAACTTTCAGTAGGGAAATTGGTTAGATTTGATTCTCCAGCAGTAAAAGATATAAATTAACATACTACCTTGTATGTTGTTTTTCTCTGCTTCTTTGTACATGTGGCAGATGTCTATTTGCCCTCCAGCTCCTGAACTTCCATTTCTTTTTAGTTCCATCCACATGCTTGGGAGCTGTTTCTCAGACCCTGTTCCATCTTCCCAGAAGAGAGAATCTTGTAGGCTTGCCTCGCCCTCTTGGTCCCATCAGTTGTGACCACAGGAGTGGGTTCAGAGTACAAACATGGGTGCTAAGAATGGGCCTTCCTATGGGACTAGAGGATAATTTTACAGAGAAGGTATTAGGTAGACATCCCCAAAAGGTAGTAGCTGCATTTCCTGCAACTGTGTCAGCATTGTGATAATTTTCATTATCTAGCACTCTCTCCCTATCCCGTTTTATTCGAATTTTCCATTTTGGATTTTGGATATATGATGGAATCATTTCAGAGTTAAAAGGGAACTTAGAGGTAATCTACAAAATACTATACATGTAGCAATTTATAGCTTCTCATTTTCCTGTACAGTCAGTCATTTGGTCTTCAGAACAGCTAGTGCCACACTGGTAGTGGCAGTAGAGCTGGTCGTGGATTATAAATTTCCTGACTCTAAATCCTTTCAGTTTAGTTTTTATCTGACCGCCATAGATTGGAATATATACCAAGATCTCTTTAATAGGTTTCTTACCATCTTTTGCTATATTGGAAAGCAATAAGTCCCTGCTACTATTGTAAGATTGTTCATTGGAAGATACTGATCTTTATAAAATTAGATACTTTGTAAAAGCTGGGTTATCAAGTGGCATCGACTTGACATACTTTAAGCCAAGAGGTTTATTTTTAATTCTGAATCTTTGAAAGGGCAAATTTGCCTGGCTTTTCTTTGCAGTCTATTAACGGAATTAATGGAAGTCTGAGAGAAATGGTTTAATGCTTTCCCTGCTTTTTTTGCTATAAATTATAATATAAGAAGACTACTGGTTGCTTTTCTAGAATGTTGCTATTCTTTTACTGACTGCAAAGCAATTTATAGATAAAAGGTACTACATATATTCTAAGGAATATATACAGGGTGGGAAAAAGTAGGCTTACAGTTCGTATGGAAAATAATACAGTAATTAATACAAGAATAAACTGTGTTTCTCGTACTCACTACTGTAAAACTACTTTTGACCACCCATGTATGTATTAATTTTTAGTAATGCCATGACCTATTTAAATATGCGTTCCAAATTCTTGAAAGAAATTTGCTGATTTAGTATTTAGACTTTTATTTTTGTGTCTAAAACATTTATAGTATTTGCTATGATTTTCCATAGTTTTAAAAATTTTATAGCATTTTGTTTGGTAGTAGACATGACTTAAAACAGTAGTTTCATTGCTGTTTGTTTTTTTTAATCCTAGGAATCTCTCTTACTGTTTTATTTTAAAAACAATTTCCCCAAACTGGTTTCTCCCCAATCTTGTTGAAGAAAGGAGAGGAGCATGTGTGAAAATTCACCCCTTTAAAGTTATCTACTGTATCAATGTCTAGAGGGGTGGGAGGTACTGGGCAGTATTGACTTGTTCTGCTGCAACCCTCTCAGCTCTTTCTTTACTACCCATGCATTATTGACCCTTACTGTACAATATAAGAAAGTACTTTTTCCACATGTGATCAGGGGGTAAAGCTCCCACAAAATGTTTTAGAAATTTATTTAATGAAAGTTGATTTGTCTGAAATTTCTGTTGTGTGTTCATCAGGATGAAGAACAAGAACAGATCCCCGAGCTGCCAGATCCAAGCTTAGAAATGGGCATTTTGCCCAGAGAGATCCGGAAACTGGTAGAGCGGAGGAAACAAGTCAAACAGCTAATGAAGCAGCAAGATTTAAATCCAGACCTTGTTCTTCAGGTATAACTTTTCAACTAAGAGACATCTGAGTGACAGTCTCAGCTTTTAGAAATTGATTATCTGAGAGTGATTTAAACATGATGCTGTGGGCAAATGCCTGTTCCTATTTTACATTTGTGGGTAGGAAACCATTCAAAAAACCACTAGAGTATTTTTAACCATTCAAAATGGAAGGTACTTCTATCTGCAAAGCTGTATCGGGGGAAGATCCTTCTGACTTCAGTTTTGGGGTCTCTGAGAGGACAGGTTGGATGTGTTAAGAACTCTTTTTTTTTCCCAGGGATATTGAGGGTTTCTCCCCACTGGTCACTTAGAAAGACATCTAATGTAATGCTTAAGCATTTGCCAATATTATTGTTTGTCTTTTGTTCTTGTGTGGCCTGCAGTATGACATTCGACAGAAGGCTTTGAAGCTCACAGCAAACAGTATGTACGGCTGCCTGGGATTTTGCTACAGCAGATTTTACGCCAAACCACTGGCTGCTTTGGTGACATACAAAGGAAGGGAGGTAAATAGTGTAATATCACATCTCTAAAAAGGAGAGTTTTTTTAAATCTTCTTTTGACTTTAAGAGTATTTTTAACCATACAATAATGTGGGAGAACCAGCTTGTTACCTAGTTATACAGCTTCAAGTATCCCCTTTTCAGGACAAAATTGAGAGAGATGGGCTTTTAGGTAAGGATCCATTCATCTATTAAGTGTGTGTGTGTGTGTGTGTGTGTGTGTTTATTTATTCAATGTCTACTATGTGCCAGACATTGTTCTAGGCACTGGGGCAGAGTGTCCAGCAAGATATAAAAGGTCCCTACATCCTGAGGCTCACATTCTACCATGGCAGGGGGTGTTAAGGGGCATGTGGTGGGGACTTTGATGGGGAGAGGATAGTTTGGGAAAACAGACTGTATATAAGTGAAAAATAAATACAAAAATGACTAAGAGACTGTGATAGAAGTAAATGCTGTGCAGGTAATAAAATAAGGTGGCTAAGATGGCTAGTTTAGATTGATTAGGGAAGGCTTCTTTAGCAGGTAACAAGAATGAGGCCTAAGTGACCTAAGGGAGCTAGTTTTTTTCTGGCGTGTTAGCTCAGCGTGTAGGGGAAAGGAAGAGATCAAGGAGGATGCCTTCGTTTTTGTCTTCTAGCTGGCTAGCTAGTGGACCCATTTCCTAAGATGGAGAAATCTAGGGGAGAGGGATTAAGAGTTCTGTCTTGGCTGTGTTACCTTTGACATTTATAAAGATCTCTGGGGCCGAAACTGGTTTGGCTCAGTGGATAGAGCGTCGGCCTGCGGACTGAAAGTTCCAGGTTCGATTCCAGTCAAGGGCATGTACCAGGGTTGTGGGCACTTCCCCAGTGGGAGATGTGCAGGAGGCAGCTGATCGATGTTTCTCTCTCATCGATGCTTCTAGCTCTCTATCTCTCTCCCTTCCTCTCTGTAAAAAATCAATAAAATATATTTTAAAAAAAATAGTGTAAAAAAAAAAAGATCTCTGGGCATATTAAGTAAGTAGTCAGTTGGATATAGAATTCCACCATTCCAGGAATATATCAAGACTCAAGTTATAGATTGAGAGTTATTGGCTTTATTTTATTTTTTGAATTTATTGGGATGACATTGGTTTGCAAAACCATACAGGTTTCAAGTGTACAACTCAATAAAACATGAGCTGTACACTGTATCGTGCGCCCATAGCCTCAAGCAAAGTCTTTTTCTGTCCCCATTTTTCCCCTCCTTGCCCATCACCACCTAGCCCTCACCCCCCTTTCCCTCTGGCTATCACCACACTGTTGTCTATGTCTCTGTGTTATATACACATATGTTTTTTTGTTTTTGTTTTTGCTTAATCCCTTCACTTTTCATCCAGTCTCCCAACCCCCATCCCCTCTGGCAGAGATTTATTGGCTTTAGAAAGATGGGCCAGATAACAAAGAGATTTGAGGTACTTTCACTTTCTAGAAACTATAAGCTCCATCTGCGCTAGCACTGAGTGAATGGGTTTTTCTTTATTTTCAAAAGAATAGTTACATTAAGTATTAATTCCTTTTAACTGTAGTAAACTATTGATTTCAGTCAGTGAATTTAAGACTATCAGTCTTAAGAAGGTACTTAGTTGCTATGGACAGAAGGCTTGTGTTGGGATTCTGGAATCAGAATACTCTAGAGTAGGGGTTGGAAAACTACGGCCCATGGCCCAAATCCAGCTTGCTATCTAATTTTGTAAAGTTTTATTGGATGAGCCATGTTCATTCGTTTATGTATTGTCTATGGCTGCTTTTGTGTTACATCAGCAGAATTGAGTAGTCAAGATAGAGACTTACAAGGCCCACAAAGCCAAAGATATTTACTTTCTGGCTCCTTTTTTATTTTTATTTTTTGTTAACCTCACCTGAGGATATTTTTTTCCATTGATTTTTAGAGAAAGTGGAAGGGAGGAAGGGAGGAGAGAGAGAGAGAGAAAGAGAGAGAAACATTAATGTGAGAGAGATACATCGATTGGTTGTCTCCCACACTCACCCCTATCAAACCTGCAACCTAGGTACCTGCCCTTGACCTTACCCTTGACTGGGGATTGAACCTGTGACCTTTGGGTTCACAGGCCGATGTTCTATCCTATCCATTGAGCCCTCTGGACCTTTTCAGAAAAAAAAAAGTTTGCCTACCCTGCTTCAGAGTGTAGACCTGCACTGTTCAATAGAACTTTGAGATGATAAAAATGTTCTCCATCTGCACTAAGCAATACAATAGTTGCCAGCCACAGTGGCTAGTGAGCACTTACCTTCGGCTAGTGCCACCTAGCTGAAGAACTGGATTTTGAGTTTTATTTCATTATAGTTATGATAAATTTAACTTTAAATAGCCACATGTGCCAGTGGCTGTTATGGTGGGTAGCACAGATCTAGATGGTATGAAACAAACAGGATGTTCAGGGCTGCTCTTGTGTTGACAGTCCTATATCAGAGACTTGGCTTAGGGCCCAGGGAGGAAGGGCAAAACATGTATTGGACACCAGCAACATGTGAGTTTTTGGATGCATTATTTCATTAAAACCCACAAGAATCCATTGAATACAGATAATAATGTTTCCATTTTGCAGATGAGAAAGATCAACTCAAAGAGGTGCAGCCTAATAAGTAACTATTTTGAATTGGAATCTCTATCTTCCTGACTGTAAGGCTTTTATGTCATTAGGGTTGTGTGCCCCATCTCAGGGTGTCTTTCATAACTGTGCTTCTGCTTTATATTCTACCTCTTATTCCTGGAAGATCATCTTTTTTGGTACTCATTTCAAGACACGGGTCTTTTTTACATGAGAAGATCTAAGTGTTTTAGGGGCTAGTTGAAGTGAAGGAAGGATGTTTCAATTTCTTAGGCTAAATTTATTTTAAAATTATTTAAATTTTATTTCTGTATATGTATCCAGTCACTTCTGCTAGAATATAATCTTATTTTTGTATTAGGAAATGCACTCACTATGCCCCAACTGGGTGATAATACATGGGTTGAGTATTGAGATTGGATCAAGGTTACTCTTAAGTTTCTCACAAGAGGCAATAGTTGACAATTTACTCCCTTGGAGAGTGCCTCTTGCTGGTGGGAAATCCCTGTTGTTACATTTTCTGCATTGGATCAGAAATCCACAAGCTTAAAAGGGCACTGTTGATAATGATAAGCCCCAAATTTGTCCAGTGATCTACCCTGCTCCCTTAATCCACTGTACTTTAAGGGCAGTATTTTCATTTAGGTGTATTTTTAATAGGGAGTTTAAACTCAGTTTTTATTTTTCTGTTGTATAAAATATAACAATAACAAATCTTAATAAATAAACTATAAACCTGCTTTCCCCACTGAAAAAACAAAGAATTTCAGATAAATCTTGAAATAAGTATATGTGATTTAAATTCTTGGTTTCTACTTTCCCCTTTTCTCTTTTCCCTTTGCTCCTTCCCACAAATAATAAAAACTGGAAAGTGGACCTTTAAAGTAATGTGAGGTTAATGAGAAATGATAGTGATATAGTTGCTCTCTGGAAATCTTATTCTAGAAGAAGATTCAAAGCAACTTACAGAGATTATTTCCTGATTGTTACAACGTTGGTGATAATTATCAGCACTAGCAGAATGAAATATTCTAGGTCAGTGGTTCTCAACCTGTGGGTCGCGACCCCTTTGGGGGTTGAATGACTCTTTCACAGGGGTCGCCTAAGACCATCAGAAAACACATATATAATTACATATTGTTTTTGTGATTAATCACTATGCTTTAATTATGTTCAATTTGTAACAATGAAATTGGGGGTCACCACAACATGAGGAACTGTATTAAAGGGTAGCGGCATTAGGAAGATTGAGAACCACTGTTCTAGGTGATAATCTGTCTTTGGGTTTACTAGCATTTTCTGTATATGCTATTAGGCCTTTGTGAGTTCAAGCATCTCTTGATTATTAGAGAAGTAGGGAGAGTGATGTGTAAAATGAGAGTCAGTTTGCTGAGATTTTGGAATGCCTTGTAATTTTTTCAAACTGGTCTTTTTTGTAATAAGATAGAGGGACAAAACTAATATAGTAACTTAAAGAGCCTATAAGTTGTTTCCTTTTAAAGTCCCAGTAGGATAAATTAGATTAAGGTTCAAGTGGAAATTAATGAGAGTGACACCTGGTAGCATGTCATCTGAAAAGATTATAAAATTTTGCATTTGAATATGGATTAACACACAGTCTGCGGAGGCCTTGAAATGTCACTCCCTTTTTATTTTTAATCTATTTGGTGTGTGCTTAGTTTTGTCAGAATCATGCAGCTTTGGCTCTGGTGACCTAATAATTTCTGTAATCAAATGTATTATGGCTGCTAGAGTATTAGGAGTAATTACTGATTGTACTCTTAAAAACAGGTTTATAATAAAAATGCTAACAGTTGTGTCAAATGGACATCAATATTGTCTTTTCCCAAGTGTGATATTTCACACTTTAAACTCTTCTATGATTTTTAATTGCTTGGTGGTAGAGGATTTAGTTAATGGTTAAGGAATTGTGTGAGGGACCTCACAGCATTCAAGTTATTGAAAGAAAGAAAGAAAGAAAGAAAGAAAGAAAGAAAGAAAGAAAGAAAGAAAGAAAGAAATTGAGGTTTCCAGAGAAGTAATGTAGAAACTTAGTTTACAGACACTAAAAGTTAATCTCTGTAAATACCATCTTTATTTATGTGTATTCTCAATGTATGTATAGAGAGACAAAGCACTAAGTGGACATACATATATTTTATTTATTTATTTTTCTTTCTTTCTGTATTGATCATAACCAATGGACACAGACACCAGGGGGTGGGGGGCAATGGGGGGATAAGGACACATATGTAATATTTAATCAATAAAGTGGACATACATTTTGAACCTAGAAAACTGACACAGTTGTCAAGTGACTGGTGTGGTAATTGAAGTGATTGTTCACTAGATGGCGATAGACACCCTGAGATCATTAATCAATTAAGGGCTTTATTCTGTGAACAATAGTTGAAGACCATTTAGGGCCACAAATCAGTCCAAATTTTCGACTTTTATTAATTTTGAAACTGTTAATAAAGCTTGTCACTGAACCAGAGGATTGTGATAGTCTAATCTATTTAGTGTTGTACAAAATGGTTTTTGAATCCTAAGTTTTATTGGTAAGAACAATCATTTAAGGTATCATAGCAAGCTAATTCTTCTGTCAAATAGCTAAATTTACACTTCTGGCCATGGGGCTGCAATACATGACTCCTTTAGTTACAGTATCAGTGTAAAGAGAATTGAAAAGATTTATTTTTAAAATCTTCACCTGAGGATATGTTTTTATTGATTTGAAGGAGAGAGGAAGAGGGAGAGAGAGAGAGAGAAAGAGAAACATCGATTTGAGCGAGAAGCGTTGATCGGTTGCCTCCTGTAAGTGCCCCAACTGGGGATTAAACCCGCAACCTTTTTTAGTGGTACTGAACAACGTTCCAACCAACTAAGCCACCAGGCCGGGGCAAAATGATTTTGATATATAATTGTGCCTCTTTGAATTTGTTGGGGTTTTCTGAGGAATTTTAAACTTACTCTATACTTGCAAGCATACTTATTGCATATTCCTTAGTGTAATGGTAATATTTGTCTTTATGGAATAATGAATACTTATTGATGTTGGTATTGTTTTATTTCTGCACTCTGTTATTTCTGTGCCCTTGAGAAAATGACTTTTAGTCTGAAATTTTTTATTTAACAACTGTTAAATAAACGTAGGCTCTAATGTCTGGGTGTAGAGCTCATGCATTTTCATTTTCTCACCCAGTAGGCTGAAATGAGACTTTTGCCAGCCTGCCTGCCAACCAGTTGTAGACTGCCTAGCTTTCAGGTGTGTTCAGAGCTGGAATTTGTACATTTAGAAAATGTATCCAAATCACTGCATGAACACATTGCAGTCGGGGCAAGCCTTCCTGGGAGTCTCTTGGTGATGTGCTAGCACCTGTCAGGAGCCTTTGGGAATGATCCTGGGATGACGTTGGGCAGGGGGGGGGGGGAGGGGGAGGGGGGCGGTTAGCCTTTGTTGGTGTCAGTGGCAAAAGAGACTGAGTGAAGATGGAGAATCTTATACATAAATGTTAAGGATGTCTTTCATCTTTATCTGGAAATAACCCAAATTTTCACTTTTCCAATCTTTTTTCTTTAAAAACTCTTTCCTCCCCACCCTTGCTGATTTCTTTCTTGTCTTCCTCAGAAGTAACTGCTCTCTCGGGGTTGGTTTTGTTTTTTTGCTCATCATTTTTCACTTTTACAATAAATGTGTGCCTATACACGTGGTGCATTAAAAGTTTTTACCATTTCTGTGTTGTGCTATATATTATTTTGTAGTTTGCCAAAAACAAAGAGTAGGGGGAGAACCACATTTTAGGTATATCCATGTTGATACATTAGATTTCATTTATTCATGTTATCTATCCCATAATATATCAGTGAATACATTCAGCACAGCATATTTTTATTCTGCCATTGTCCACATTTTCAGGTTTCCAAGTTTTCAGTTGTTTTAGTTTTTTGCTGTTACTAACAGTGTTGCAGTAGACAGTGCCACACATGTAAGAGTTACTGTAGGGTGCCCTAGCCAGCTTGGCTCAGTGGATAAAGCATCAGCCTGAGGACTGAAGGGTCCCAGGTTCCATTCCGGCCAAGGCACATGCCTGGGTTGCGGAATCCATCCCCAGTGGGGGTTGTGCAGGAGGCAGCCGATCAATGATTCATCATTGATGTTTCTATCTCTCTCTCCTTCTCCCTCTCTCTCTGAAATCAATAAAGAAATATATTTTAAAAAAAAGAGTTACTGTAGGGTGTTACTAGGCATAGAGTTAGCACATCCACAAGAAATATTTGATGTTGATAAGAGCAATCATTTAATTTATCATAGGAAGCTGAATCTTTCAAATTGCTAAATTCATATCCATGACCGTGGGGCTACAATACATGACTCCCTCAGTTACCATATTAGAGGTTAATTTCAAAATAAATCGGAGGAGAGGATATGCAAGGTGGTGGAGTATGTGTAAGCTACACTCACCTCTTCCCGTGACCACATCACAATTCCAACTAAATTATAGAAAAATAGGTCAGCAATGATTTTGATGCATAATTTTGTCGTTTTGAATTTATTTTAAATTTATAGGAGAAAAGATTCAACAACTCCACAAGGAAGCAAACAGACCAAATACAATTATATTCCTAACTTATACCCTCTCTAAAAATAATTTCCAGAAGGATTAAAGAATGAGAAAGGCCAAACTCAGCAACTTTTAGAAGAAAATTAGATAGAGAACGTCTATGTCTATGGGGAGAGGGTGTATAGCATTTAAGAGATTCTCAAAGGGGACCATGATGCAAAAATGGTAAAGAACTGCTGCTTCTTATATTCCTTCTTTTGTAGTTTGAGGGGTTTTAAACTTACTCTCTACTTATAAACATACTTATTGCATACCAGTGCTTCGACATTCTTGTTAGCACTTTGTTATTATCAAGATTTTTAATTTTTGCCATTCTCATGAGTGTGAAATGGTATCTCATTGTGATTTTAATTTACATTTCTCTAAGTATCAGTTAAGCTGAGCACCTTTTCATGTGTTTTAACTCTTCAGTTTTTTTATGTGAATTGCTTGTATGCATATATGTTCTGTTTCATTGGGTTGTATGTCTCAGTATTCATACTCAACGTCTAATTCTTTCTTGGTCATTTGTGTTGTAAATATCTTTTAGTCTGTGGCTTATCCTTTAACTTTATTTGAGGATCCTTTATTGTGTAGAAGTTTTTAATTTTAATGCCAAATATTTGATTTTTTCGTCCTTGTGCACTATATGGCTTTTTCCCTTAAGAAATCTTTCCCTCCTCCAATGACATAGACATTCTCTCTTTAATTTTCTTCTAAAAGTTGCAGAGTTTGGCCTTTCTCATTCTTTAATCCTTCTGGAAATTATTTTTAGAGAGGGTATAAGTTAGGAATATAATTGTATTTGTCTGTTTGCTTCCACGTGGAGTTGTTGAATCTTCTATTCCAGGGGTTGACAAATTATAACCCATGGGCTTACTCCTATCCACCATCTGTTTTGTTTTGTTTTGTTTTTTTAATCCTCACACGAGGATATGGGTTTTTTTCTTCTTAATTTTAGAGAGAGAGGAAGGAAGAGAAACATTGATCAGTTGCCTCCCGTACATGTCCCGACGGGATTGAACCCGCAACCTGGGTGTGTGCATGCGTGCCCTGACTGGGAATTGAACCTGCAACCTTTTGGTGTATGAGACAATGCTCCAACTGAGCCACCTGGCCAGGGCTCATCTGCCTGTTTTCTTTTTAAATAAAATTTTATTGGGACACAGCCACACCTGTTTGCATTTGTGCTGTGTTACAGTGGCAGAGTTGATTAGTGGCCACAGACAGTGAATAACCTGCAAAGCCTAAAATATGTACTTTCTGGTCCTTCACAGAATAAGTTTGTGGACCTCTGGTCTAAAAGAGAGTCATGTATAATAGAAAAGTCACTTTTGTTTCTAACAGCTTTAGTCAAAGTTTGTAAAAAATAGAGGAAATTACCCTAAGGGAAGGAAAACATCTTTTGGACATTTAAAAAATATATAGATTTTGATGTTTTAGTTGTTCTTACATTATCATATGAGAACTTCTCACAAGCCAAGTAGAGCCAAAAGAAGTTCTGAGTCCTCTAAAGTTGTATGCTACATTTTCTTTTGTAATTTATTTGTACCACATTTTGTGTCTGTGCATATGTGTACTTTGGGAGGGTGGGGGAGAGGGTGTATAGCATTTAAGAGATTCTCAAAGGGGACCATGATGCAAAAATGGTAAAGAACTGCTGCTGCTTATATTCCTTCTTTTGTAGTTTGAAGGAAAACTTTAGCCTTAAAAATGTATGCTTTTGTCACATAAAACATGGTAATGTGAAGAATTTTCTGGCCAGACCAGACCCATGGAAACTGTGTGGGTGGTAGGAGGGAAGAGTTCTAATTCTGTCTCCAGACTTTTAATAGCCACCATTAAAACTACTTTTAATTTCAGCTGACCTACTAACATTTTTTTTAGTATGAGAAGAGAATTTCTTTTAAGAATGAAATGTAGGTTTAATATATTTTTGCAGAATATGTATGTTAAAAAAAGCAATATCCTTTTTCAGTGATCACAGATTCCTTGTCACTTTTGAAGTTTTTTGTATTATAAAATTCTAATCCAGAGAAACTTTTATCCCCTTTTTATTGTTGTATTTAGGGGATATCTGAGTTCTAAATTCTTCGCAGTTTTTCAAAAACTCTAACACATACTATTCAGCTTTTTAAGCTCACATCCAGAATTTGTGGTAATTCAGATGAAATGAGTTGAAATTCTTCATAGTACAAAATTTTTCTGACTTTTTCTTTTTTTCTTAATGAGTTATGGTTGACATATAACATTTTATTACTTTCAGGTGTATACATAATGCTTTGATATTTGTATGCACTATGAGATAATCATCACAATAATTCTAGTTACCATTCATCACCATACTTCATAGCACAAATTAATAGTTACTTTTGAGCTTAGGTTATTTTCATATATCTTTAAATTTCGTAGAAACTCTTACTTCCAGTCAAGTAAATGATAGCTTAACTGCAGATCATGTATAATGATGAACTTTTACTATTAGCATCTACATTTTCTTGTCCATTTTTCTGTATCCTTTCTGAAAATTGATGAAAGTAATGTTGGTAAATATAAAGATAAGAAGAGGATTCACTAATTTGGAAATACTTCATGGAGGTCAGTCCAAATTATGATAATGTTGACATTCAATAATTCCAGAGAAATGTGATGACAAAAATTTCAAGTATATAGAATAATTTATGCTTTATTAATACAGTGCTGCATCTAGAGAGATAAATAAATGTGTTATACTTAGGCTTTCTTTGAATTACTCTACATACTTGAAAACATCGGTATATTTATTTCAAAATAGTCAGAACTTTAGACTTTTAAAATAATTTCAGAATGACCTTCTTTCTTTTTTTTTTTTAATATATTTTATTGATTTTTTACAGAGAGGAAGGGAGAGAGATAGAGAGTCAGAAACATCGATGAGAGAGAAACATCGACCAGCTGCCTCCTGCACTTCCCCCATCGGGGATGTGCCCGCAACCCAGGTACATGCCCCTGACCGGAATTGAATCTGGGACCTTTCAGTCCGCAGGCCGACGCTCTATCCACTGAGCCAAACCGGTTTCGGTGACCTTCTTTCTTATTAGTTGGAAACTAGCATCTCGAAGATGCCTGGACATCTGCCTCTGTGTGCCATTTTGGATTTTGGACATTGAAAGCTATAGATTTAGGAGGACACGAGGCGATTAATGTTAGATGTGGGCTGGGTCAAGTTCTGCCGGTGAAAGGAGTTGGGATCTGTGAGCATATGAGAGCGCTTTAACAAGGAGATATTTATGTACTTTCTTGTTTATCCATATTTACAGAAGTTTTGGAATGGTTGCCTTATCTTTGTCTTACCTGAACTTTGGGGAATCCAAGCAAAAGCCCATTTGCCCTGATAATGCAAGTTTTTTTGTCAAGAAGAAATACCCTACTTCACACACATTGTACCACTGGGTGTTAGTGGCAGGAAGAGGGGTCCTGGGGCTGTGAGCTGGCCTCCCCCATCTTTCAGAATCTTCTTAGTGCTAACCTTGAAACCGCCAAGGTTTATTTTGTTAAGGAAAGTAGAATTTTCTTATTCTCAATCTAAATTACAGCCCTTTTAAAACCCACACATTGGATATTTTATTACTAGATTTTGGAACGGGTCTACATACACTAATATGAACACTTAAAATTTTCTTCATTAGCAAAAAGAAAAGAAAAGAAAAGCCTACAGCTTCAAATTGCTTCATAGGTATTCTTCAGTCTCTACTTCCGTTCAGTCTGTCAGGGATCACGTTGCATATGTTTTGGTGTTCCATGTCCAACCTAGGCCTGTGCCACGCAGGTGGGTGCTTGTTTGCTGGAACTCCAGGATCACGCTGGACTAGTAGTTCCCACAGGTATAGATGGGTGGGTGTGGAGGAGGTGCATTTTAAAAAGAGGATCTTGATATTTAAGCCCATTTTGAGTTTATGAGAAATGGCCTGAATACTCAGAACAAGAAAAGGATAGTTTGTGCAGTTCTACTGGGAACTCTTATTTGGGAAGACAGGTATTTTTGCCTCGATATTTTGCCCATTTAATTACTGAAACCTCTGGGAATGTGGCTGAGGATGAGGAGATAAATCCTATCAGACTGACCTTGTGTCAGCACCGTGAGTCTCTGCCGAGACAGATTAAGTTTAATTGCTCTCACTCAAATAACATAAACCGAGTCCTGGAAATCTCTTCCTTTCTTCCCAACCCTCACTGGAATGAGGGACTTTCTGTTAACCCAAACTCATTCCTCTTTCTGCATATGTGAGCACCCTATATAAACCTGTTTTGGTGTATGTTTCTTTTTCACAAGCTGCGTGTTATTTGACAGGTGTTCTAAAGCTCCTTGCTTTGGCAATGGACCAAGATGACAGAGCAGTAATGATTTTGAAAGTGCCATTCCCTCCTTGTTAAGAGACAAAAAGAAAAGTGTGAATTTACTGACCACTACTCATCAGTGTCATAGAAATTGGCGCAAGTTTTAATTGTCTGGTTCTATGGTTCTATAGTGTGTCTGCATAGGTAATTTCCTGGATGACAGTGTTCTTAAGGAAAGGGGAAAATATCATACAACTTTCTCTTTCCACGTTCTTTCCCCCTCTCTTCACAAATTGCAGACATTGATGGATTGAAGAGAAGGGATCACTAGAAAACCCAAATATTGACCTTTTCTCTCTCTTTTTTTTTTCCCCTTTTCTCTGCCAAGGTGATAGATTTGTGGGAGACATGGTCGCACCTGGCAACCTTGCAGATTTCCCATCCCCCAAATGGATCAGCTGCCTCCGTGTTTGAATTTGATGGTGTACAATGTGTCACCGCACTGTCTCCTCATTTTAGCCGTTCTGGGCACATTTATTGCTAATTGGAAGAACCTGCTTTCGGCAGCCTGTGCCGTCTGGTGGCTTGAGCATTCTTTTCACAACAGTACAGTCAGGTCCTTTAAAGACACAGGCATCTCAAATTTTAAAACAAAACAAGCTGGTGGGGTTTATTATGGCTCAGGACTGGTAAACTGAGGGAAGACTAATAGAATTAGTGCCTTCTGTTTGTATATCATCCTTTCAGTAGGCAGTGTGAGCCTGTGTCAATTTGCCATATCATAAATACTGTGTTAGATTACAGTGAACTGAGTTTGGTAAGTCGTGGGAGTTTTGGAAGCCGGGGAGAATGGCTTTATGTATGTGTGTATGTGTTAAGAAACTGTTTGATTTTAAGCCAGGGATTCCTGAGCCCTGTAGTCATCGCTTTAGACATCTTATACCTACTTTGAAATTGAGTGCCAGCGTTGGGTTGTACAGCTGTCCTTGTTTCCTTTTATTATTAATTTTTGTGGTTGAATTGGCTTGTGTCCCTTTCAAACTTGAATGTATTAAGAGTCTCAAAATGTAAAACTTGTCTTTGAAAATAGATGCCCTCCCTCTTTTAAAAAGCCAAATGAAATAAAATAGAACTGAAGTGAATTTCTACTTGCAGTTTTAAAAGAACAGAGCGTGAGTGATTTCCAGATATGGTTTATATGCTGTATTTGGAATTACTAATTATTCTTTGCAGGTTTGGGGTTAGTTTTCTATTGCCTATTTTTTATTAGCTTTGTTGTTTTACATTTAACAAAAGATTTGTGGTTTTGATACTAGTTATGAGATTTTTTTTTTGTCCCAGATGAGAGTTGAGTGGGGATGGGAGTGGAGCAAAGATATTAGGTTTCTGTCATAATTTGGAGTGTCAGACATTTGACTGTATTTATTTCAGGGGCTTTTCACCCCTGCTGACTTAACCAAAGACTATATTTTCAGCCCTGTGCTGGATGGTGGTATGCCTCCCGCAGGCGGGGAGGAATGGGAGTGAGGAGGGGGCACTTGGGGAAAGGAATAAGCTCACAGACTATTAATAATGTGCATTGTTCTTAGGCCACATGTAACATTTCTGTGCTCTGGTCAACAGGGTAGGGTGTATGTTCTATTTAAATTGGACCACATGGCATGATGTGCTGGACAGCTGATAATTGAATAACAGGAAAAATCCGGGTATTTCTTCTTTAATGGTGTCTTGGCAGGGCAGAAAAAAAAACAAAAACTTGTTTTCAGAAGATTGGCTGAGAGCAGGTGAATATATTTAGTTAGGTTACTGATTCTTACCTCATAGCCAGACATTTTTAAAGTAATATTTGCTGAGTATGTACCATGGAGGGAAATGGAGACAAATGACATTGCTTGTGACCTGCAGGCTTGAGATGAAAGCCGTAGGTAACGATTCCAATAAAACTAGAGCTAGAGCTTGGGAGGCCAAACTCGTGATTACTTACTGGTAAGCAAGAGAAAGCATCTTTAGTAGGCACACAAAACACACAGGAACGTGTGAGTGTGTGTTGGAGAAAGCTTGGACTGGAAACCCAGGATGCCACGCTCACTCATTTTCTTGTTTGCTTTGTGTGGCTTCGAGCAATGGAATTCTTAAGGAAGAGAATCAGGTGATGCAGCAAGGATGGAGAGACTCAAATGAGGAAGAATACTTCCTCCTGTCCTGTGTGTGTGTGTGGCATAAGGGGTGGTGATGCTGTTCACCACAGCTAAAACTGGGGTGGTTCTGGAGCATGTCTTTGTGTAGCTTGTCTAGGGCACTCTCATCTCACTGCCTGTTATAATGGTGAAGGTCGTAGTGTTTGCCATAAGCACAATAAACAAATAGGTCCAGAAAACGTATTCAGTAATCTTTGCTCGATGAGCAGAAGGTAGTGGTCGTTTAAAACAAATGAAGGGGATAAAAACTCCCCTAACTTTTATTTACCAATCAGATTGCAAAGGAAAAAAAATAGCCTATTTTTAGACTGAGGCTCCAATTATGCTAAGCCTTGAAGATAATGAAACAGCCTGACACAAAAGAGTGTGGTGACGCAAGTTTGTGTGGTGAAATTCCAAGACATTCACTGACTTTTTAGGATTCTGCAGAGTGAATATTAAGCTGCTAAAGTGTTTGTTGCCCGGAAACAGTGCTTTATTCTTTTATATGCAGTGTAATGAAGTGAACCTGTGTAATTTGTGTATTGCAAGGAAAAAGGAGAATTCGCACATATCATCTATCCCTGCAACCTATCTTTGGCTTCTCGTGTGTCCCTTTTTAAAAGATATATATTTTTATTGATTTCAGAGAGGAAGGGAGAGGGAGAGAGAGATGGAAACATCAATGATGAAAGAGAATCATCAATCGGCTGCCTCCTGACACTCTCCACTAGGGATCGAGCCTGCAACCCAGGCATGTGCCTTGCCTGACTGGGAATCAAACCATGACCTCCTAGTTCATAGGTCGACACTCAAACACTGAACCACACCGTCTGGGCTTGTGCGTCCCTTTTATTTGCTGAAGCCTCTAAGTTATGTTATTTCTAACACTGCATATTACCTATTGTTAGTCACTCTAATTTTTCTTCATGTTGTACAATATGAGGGTTTCCAATTTTTGAAATAATTTTATGTAGTAGATTTGGCAGAATTTGGAGGCTTTTTTTTTTTTAATCCTATCACTCTTTCTTCATTCTGTGCAAGAATTACCCTTAGCTTTTCTACTCCTGTTCTTTCTTAATCATGTCAGGTGACATCTTTCCTCGGAACTAATTAGTTTGGGGGATTTAAGTGAAATGCGTGTTGGCATAGGGCTCCATTGGCTGGGTTAATGGATGTTGGCTATTGGTGCTCTCCAGTCTCATGTTGCCTTTCCATTTACAGGAAATGGGCTTCTGGGTTTTCTGCCGCCTATAGTTGTTTTACTGAAAATGAAAATGGGGTGCCCAGTGTTCATGTGATGGAAAGGATCAAGTTTCCTTCCAAGGCAGCGTGTTTTCTTACTCTCTGAATTGGGCTATCCAGCTATAACTTGGGTCCTAAGGTATCTAGTTCCTGGAGTCAGGAGCTCTACCATCTTCCATTTAGCCTCCAAGTTTTCTTTGTCAAAGTGGTTGCTGGAAGAACTAAATGTGGGAAGGCAGAAGGAAAGACCTATTGAACCCGAAGCCAAAGTTGCAAGCTTCTGGTATTGGTGGTTTATGGAAGGATTTGATGAAGAGGTGAGGGAATGGGTTGTGAAGGAGGTAAAAGAGATCCTCATGAGATTCAGGCTGAAGTGTATTGGCATGACTTGCAGAATAACTGAAAACATAAATCAGCCATCAGGTGATTGATAAAGGCAGCCTGATTGGATGAATTGGCAGCTAGGAAATGTCTCTGGATGGATGTCAACTATCACATACAGTACTTACTCTGTTTCATTTAATGTCCTGCAACCTTGCTGATAGGGGATATTATCTCTGTTTACACATGAAGAAAAAGTCTCAAAGGGCTTCAGTAAGTCACCAAGGTCTCTTTACTTGTAAATGGCTAAAATGAATATGACTTCTTACATCCGTGCCTCTCCTCTGAAATACCGGAAACACAGAGACCAACAGTATATATCTTCTAATGCTTGATAAGTAAAATACTGGGTGGTCCAACTGCTGAAAAGGCTGTCACAGCTTTTTTTGTTACTATACTTCAATATAGGGCTCTTTCTTAAATTGTAGATGGGCCAAATTCAGTTCAGTTATCTGGCCTACTATGTGCTAGGCACAGTATGAATTCTGGGGATCCCAGGAAGAGTGAAATCATGGTCACTGTCTTAGTCGTGCGTTGAAAAATGGGATGGAGGGAAAGGAAAGACATTGAACTGTAAATGAACTCTGTGCCATATGAATAAGATATATTTAAAGGAGGAGGAAATGGGAACATCACTTGGGGGTTAGAGAATGATGTCAGTGTCAATAGAATACTTCCTACTATTGATTCCATTGCTTTTTTGGTCATTGCCAGGATTTTCCAAGACGGGTATGGTATGCTCTTTTTTGCAGAGGTGAAGTCCAAGAGGAACCATATGCTGTTGTAACAAGCTTGGCCTTTTATTTTCTAGCTAGAGTTTTAAATTCATGAAGGTAACAAAGTTTTTTGTTTATGGTCAGTGAAGAATCTTCCATTTCTACAGCCGTTAAACTTTCTTTTCTTAACTTGACACTCTCTTCAGTTGCACCTTTCCTCACCCCCTTGTCAGACCAGAGAGGGCAGTGGGGTTTCTAATTGCAGCTCATTGCATAACTGGCACTCATGCTTTTGCCGTGGGGCAGTAGGACTTGATATCTTCCTGTGATTAGCTCATAATGATCTTTTGGGAAGGAGTTAGAAAGGGATTAGTTTTTGTTGGATAAAATGATGCCTCCTCACCTTCAACACCAATTAACAAAAATTATAGATAAATCATTAAGTATAAATAAAAGCCCAAGATAAGAGGGGAAAAAATGATTCAAAAGTTAAGCATTCTTTTATAAATTCCTCCTCTCAGCCAGATGCATTATATCTCAGCCCAGAATGCTGAAGATATTTATAATTCCTAGCACTGCGCCTCACCCTTGATATACGCCTGCTGAAGAATAAGGCAGTTTTGAATTTACTATTGGTCATCTCTAAGGAATCCTGGAAAATAGGTGTTCTGGAGTCTGCCATGCTTGGAGACCACCATCTCTTCCTGGAACAGATTGATCTTAGGTTTTATTGCTCACAATAAGATGAGATTGTAGGAGGGTGGTGAGAATCAAAGATCAGTCAGAGTGTTTTGCAGGCTCCCAATTCTCTAGTAAATGCAATATAAGCTGGGACATTGCTCTTGGCCTGATGGTTGGATTCTTTAGCACCTCAAACAGTAAATGGTGACAGACCTTATAGTATTTTTTTTCAGGTCAAAAATAACAGGGTCATCAATTTTGTAATTTGGGATGCAAATTGCATGTACCCATGTCAGGGTTTTTTTGAGGGTTGCAGTCTTGAAGACCAAAGACTGTGTGTTGATTCTGTGTTCTAAATGGTGAACTCTAGAAAATTATAGACTAGTAAGCCGTACAGTACAATTCTAGAAAAAAATTGCTAAGCAGTAGTTTTTTAGCATTTTATGACAATCATCAAGGATCAGTATTGGTTCACCAAGAACAGGCAGTGTTGTAAATTTTGTTTTTCCTTTTAGGCTTAATATCAGGTTGAGCCACATGAAAGTGCTAGTTTTTGAAAGCCAAAAGCAATTGAATATCAACTTCACATGCTTCATTCTAATAGTGTTTATTGTGTCTTTTGTTAATAAAATTAATGCATGTTCATTGTAGCATACAAGAAAATAGAGAAAAATAGAAATAAAAGTTGCTCATAATCTAACAATTCATTTTTATAAATTTCTTTCCATCTTCCTCTGTGTGATGATCACAAGAATACTATTTTAAAAGAAAATGCTTTAGATTATAGTTCATTTTTATAGACTATCTGGCTATTTAAATACGTTTTTATTGATTTTTTTTTATTTTTAGAGAGAAAGGAATGGAGAGGGATAAAGAGATAGAAACATCAATGAGATGTTGCGGCCAAAGGTAAACTGAGTGGGTGGGGGTGAAAGGATTAAGGAAAGACAGAGAAGAGAATGAAAGCTGGGTCTCGGTGGGACGCTGCTCCCTGATGAGGAGACAGCGCCAGCACCCACAAGCCGTGTCTTTATTTTATAGCAGATGCCACAAGACAAAGTAGGGGCGTGATCACATTGTTTACAGCATTCTCGTGAGTTCCAACCTCACTCAATTACATGCACCTGAACTCTAGCACAAGGCACGTAGGGCCACGTGTTCGGACCATAGGTTCAAGCTTACTACCACAGTCATTGGCTATAATTGTGCTGGGTGGGCCCTGCCCTCCAGCTGGGACTTGCACGTGGCAATGAGAGGACCCTGTCCTTTCATTAGTCTGAGGTTTGAACCTGGCCAAAACACTGTAGCCGCGCCCCATAATGAGAGAGAATCATCATCGATCAGCTGCCTCCTGCATGCCCCCCACTGGGATTCAAGCTTGCAACCCAGGCATGTGCCTTGACTGGGAATTGAACCAGTGACCTCTTGGTTCTTGGGTTGCTGCTCAACCACTGAGCCATACCAGCTGGATGAGTATCTGGCTATTTATATTGAATGTATCATAAGCATTTCCCTTTAATCAGATATTTATAGAAATTGCATTTTTACTATTATGATTTCAGCAGGTAGATGCTGCATAATTTATTTATTCATACCCCTATTTTAGCACATTCATGTTATTTCCAGTGTTATTATATTTTTGGTGAATCTTCACCCAAGGATATTTTTCCCAATAATTTTTAGAGAGAGTGGAAGGGAGGGAAGGAAAGAGAGAGAGAGAGAGAGAGAGAGAAACGTTGATTGGTTGCTTCCCACATGCGCCTGACCAGGCACCAGGGATCGAACCTGCAACCCAGGTATGTGCCCTTGACCAGGAATCGAACCTGTGACCCTGTGGTGCACAGACTGACACTCTAACCCAGCCGTGGGCAAACTACGGCCCGTGGGCCGGATCCAGCCCGTTTGAAATGAATAAAACAAAAAACAACAAAAAAAAGACCGTACCCTTTTATGTAATGATGTTTACTTTGAATTTATATTAGTTCACACAAACACTCCATCCATGCTTTGTTCCGGCCCTCCGGTCCAGTTTAAGAACCCATTGTGGCCCTCGAGTCAAAAAGTTTGCCCACCCCTGCTCTAACCACTGAGTAACACAAACCAGGGCATCTAGTGTTTTATCATGATAAATAGTTCTGTAATAGACATCTGCATGAATCTGGGTCCACATCTCTGATTATTTTCTTAGGATAAGTTGTCAAAAATAGAATTCCTAGGTAAAAGGATATGAATTCTTAAAACATATTTACAAATTGCTTATCACTAAGGAGGTAGTATTATGCTCCTGCCAGAAGTGTATGAGAGAGTGTTTACTACAATATTACTTCTAAGACTAGCAGAAGAAACAGGATAGACCAATTTTGTTTTTCCACCTTTACTAGTTTTTATTTTTATAATCTGATTTTATTAAAGGGCCTCCTAGAGCAGTGTTTCTCAGCCTTCCTAATGCCGCAACCCTTTAATACAGTTCCTCATGTTGTGGTGACCCCCAATTTCATTGTTACAAATTGAACATAATTAAAGCATAGTGATTAATCACAAAAACAATATGTAATTATAGATGTGTTTTCCGATGGTCTTAGGCGACCCCTGTGAAAGGGTCATTCGACCCCCAAAGGGGTCGCGACCCACAGGTTGAGAACCACTGTCCTAGAGTTTCTTGTAATGTCTTTATTGTCCAAATCAATGTGAACTGAGTGAAGATAGAATTGAGGGAATCTCTAGTTTGCCAAACAACTATACCCTAGAAATGTCTTATTAGTGGGTTATTGTCAACTGCTAGGGATAACTGTACTATTATGTGATGACACTCAGTGACCTTGTCCTGACCAACATTATTTATAGAGATTTTGGTGAAAATGGAACATGCGCTCAGCAGATTTGCACCTCTGTCACAAAGCTGAGAGGATATTAGTTCTCTCCTACCAGACAGTGGGCTATTTAAGTGTAGGAGCCCCAGTCCTGGGAGCATTCCTCCTGGAATCAGCTGTATGGCCTTGGAAAAATGACCTAACCTCTCTGTGCCTTAGTTTTCATATCTGTAAAACAAATCAACAGAATATTTACCTCATATGTTTGGAAGATTAAATGAGTTATTAAATGTAAAGCACTGAGAATAGTTCCTGGCCCTTAGTAAATGACCAGTAAAGTTTAGCTGCTGCTGTTGTTTATCTTTCTCTCAAATGGTAGATAACATATATTTCTTAAATGAATGAATGTCTGAATCAACATCACAAAGACTTTGTAAGGGAGGTAGAATGGGCCCATACTGCAAACAAAATGTAATTGGTAAGTCTTGCATTTATATTTTATTACTAGAGGCCTGATGCACAAAAATTTGTGCACTCGGCGGGGTCCCTCAGCCTGGCCTGTGCCCCCTCGCAGTCTGGGACCCCTCGGGGGATGTCCACTTGCCAGCGGGGAGCAGGCCTAAGCTGCAGTCGGACATCCTTAGCGCTGCTGAGGAGGCGGGAGAGGCTCCCACCACCACCGCTGTGCTGGCAGCCATCAGCCTGCCTTGTGGCTGAGCAGAGTCCCCCTGTGGGAGTGCACTGACCACCAGGAGGCAGCTCCTGCATTGAGCATCTGCCCCCTGGTGGTCAGTGTGTGTCATAGTGACCAGTCATTTCCAGTCGTTCTGCTATTAGGGTCAGTTTGCATATTACCCTCTTATTATATAGGATAATGGACTGCCATGTAAAGAAAGGTTGAGATTTATACTGGGTAGTTCCAGAAAGGATAGATGTGGTTAATTGACAGAAATTAGCAATAAGGAACTTCCTACCAATTAGCTCTACTAAGCAGTGGAGTTGCCCTTTCAGGTAGTGGAAGAATTCAAACAAAAGCTTTAGACCATTATATAAAAGGAAAGAGAAACCTTCTTGGAACAGAAGTTAGACTAGATGACCTCTATAGTCGCTTCCAGCTCTAGGCTGTTTCTGTGATTCTGAGTGGAACACACAGGATTACCACAAAACATGCAGTAAGGCCCCATGAGTGCAACTTTGGAAGGACCAAGGCTGCTAATCCGTGCCTGCTCCCGCCTTTCCCTGCTTCAGTTTCTTTCACCTGTTGCATGGCAGCCTGGCAGTGGCCCATTCCTCAGCTTGATGTGGTCTCACAGCCTAGCTTGGCGTCCCTGGCTGCCCCCTCATCAGCAGCAATGCCTAGGGGATGAACGAATACTTGAAATGAGGGCACATTTTTCATAAATGTACAAGAAAATCAAAAGAAAATTGTTGCTTACAAAGTATATCTCAGAATTATTTAAAAAACAAGCAGAAGTTTTTGTCCATACTGGATGTGCTGTCATCATAGCTTTATAAGTGGGGGAGAGGGCAGACTTCATCTTTCAGGAGCTCTGGGTTTCTTTACTTGCATGGTGTCTCCGGAAGTGGAGTGTCAGTATTCTAACCCCCTGGAAAGGGTCGCTGAGCCCACACTGTTATATATATTCTCTTTGGGCTTACATACCTTAGGCTGAGATGATTTTTCTGGACTCTGATTCCTTGTCCTTAAGTTATTTAAAGGTAGCTTCCAAATAAAGGTAGAAAGCTGACTTGGGAGCCCAAGCAGTTGCTTTCTTTTGTAGGGTTCTTTGCAGAATGATTTCTGACATGTCTTGTCATTGTTTTGTGCTGCTCTCCCCATTTATAATATTTGGAGCATTGGCTTTTTGCCACACTTGTCAAGGATTTATGGGAGTTAATGACATGTAGTATATAAAGTGCTTTGAGATTCTTTCATACAACTTGGTATTATCTTGAAAGCAAGAGGTTTAACTGTTCATTTGTTAGATAACTAGTGAGATTTTAAACAGATGTAATCACACCATGTCTGTTATTTAATGTATTATGTGATAGGCACAAATTTCTAGTGCTCAAATTTTATACAAAGTGGCATTTTTTCTTTTCTTTTCTTTTTTCTGTTTATAAAACCCATTTTTAGGGACTGCCTCGGTGAAAATTGGGAGTCAAGGTTCTGATAAAATTCTCCCGTCCATGTTTTTTTATGTTCTGGTT
Organism: Myotis nattereri; assembly: GCF_964212035.1. NCBI lineage: Eukaryota > Metazoa > Chordata > Mammalia > Chiroptera > Vespertilionidae > Myotis > Myotis nattereri. Next base: position 16,489,912 of record NC_138078.1, read on the forward strand.
TGTGCTTAGTTTTGCTATCTGGTCATCAACAGCTGAAGTGAAGGACTCAGGACATCACTGTCTTGTGCTGTTGATACCAGTGTGTGTTTGCTGATGGCGTTACAGAGGTACCGAGGTCCTTGCTGTGCAGTGTGTGGCCCAGAGGGTTGTCGCTCTGTGTGCCAGGTGGGTTACTATGTTTTTGAGACAGCACCTGTGGAATTTGACAGTGGATATTCTTCTGTAGCTATATTCATTTTACCCCTTTGAGTAGTATTGGCTGACCAGCCAGAATCTAGAGCATGTAAATGCATTATCAGAGTGATTTGAAAGAGAGACGTACACACAGGGAGTGAACTTTATGGGGATGGCTCTGATGCTTTCAAGGCCTACGTTCTTGTTGCATGTATTTTGAGCTAGAGTGTTAAGCCCGGTGCCTTAAGAAGGCTTTGCTTCTCCTTTTAATCTTTAGAATTTCTAAAACCAACAGCTTTGTAGCCTTCAGTAGGAGGATTGTATGTAGAGCCCAAAGGCCCTTGAAATGCACAAACCATAGAGAGGAATAGATCTGTTTACTCTTGTCCTTGCGTTGTTCTGTGCACAGTGTAGAACTCGGCGAAATAATAATAATGAGAACAAAAGAGACTGAATAGCTGGATGATTTTTTAAAAATATTGCTAAACATTAGATTTCTAGACTCATCTCATTTAGATTGAAAGGAACCTTAGTCTAACCACCTTGTTTTATAAATGAAAAAAGAAAAGAAAAGTCCATAGGGTTCCACTGAACCAGAATGAGGATTGATGTAAAACCCAGGGATCTTCCTTTCCAAGTCAAAGCTCGAATGGGTGTCACTATTCTGCTGTCTGCGGCAGAACACTACTGCAGCATTTAGAAAATACTGAATCATAAGAAAACTACTCGATCCCTAAAACTGTGCAATTTCTGAGGTCATAGTCCAAGCAGATTTTATTATTTGTATTAATTAACTCAGCTGTTCCAGTCTTCTCAGAAAGTATGAGCTGACTATATTTATTTTGTCCACCTTTTACCCAGTTAACAGAATGCTTACTCTCTTATTGCCACTTAAAAGTCATCTGGAAGACTCATGCTGACATTGTAATGCACAGTGAAGGAAGGGGGTAAAGTAGGAAAATATAATTATTGCATGCAAAGTCTTATTAAAGGCTCTTTTCTCTTCCTTCCTCTATCTTTTCCCCAACCTCATTGGGTAGATATGATTTGTATAGCTTTTTTACCCTTTTCTTAAATTGGGTAAGAGCTGCAAAACTATTCAGGAGAAGCTGTAGACTATAGCAAAGCATGTGTAAAGACAGTGGTTTGTGCCTTTTTGAACCTTGCTATAAATCTGTGGATAGCCTGGAGCTTACAAAACTATACTTTAAAAATATTTTCTGTAATATAGGTTGAGGACAGATTTCTATGTGCTGTTGATGACTGTCAAAACAGCTTCCCTAGAGTGATTGTCACAGAGTGTCAGGCCTCATTTTCTGATGGAGAAACTGCTTTGGTTTATCCTCACACTGTTTTTACATGATTATTTCTTCTTTTTTCAAGTGCTTATGACATTTAATAAATTTGCAGTTGAGAATTGTGGCAGCCAGTAATGTGAGAAAGGGAAATTGGGCACCTGGAAACTTTAAATATAAACAAATGACAACAGAACTTAACCAGGAATAATATGATTTGAAAATTTTGAATGAAAGTGATTGAGGCTTAAGACAAGCTGAAACTAGGTTCTCTCATTCATGCCTATCTTAACCAAAGTTACTTTTTTTTTTTTTTTTTTTTTTAAATATATTTTATTGATTTTTTACAGAGAGGAAGGGAGAGAGATAGAGAGTTAGAAACATCGATGAGAGAGAAACATCGATCAGCTGCCTCCTGCACATCTCCTACTGGGGATATGCCCGCAACCCAGGTACATGCCCTTGACCGGAATCGAACCTGGGACCTTTCAGTCCGCAGGCCGACGCTCTATCCACTGAGCCAAACCGGTTTCGGCCAAAGTTACTTTTTCTTCAAACACAAGCATCTTTTGTTTAATCCTTGGGAATTTATAATTCATGGGAATTCTTTGTCATTGATGGACAGTATTCTTAGGATTCAGTGCTCACGGTGTGTCTTTTTTTCAGCTATATTTTACTGAATCCCGAGCTTTCTCAAAACATATTTTAAAACCTGAACTACCAATAGACAGTCTTATGTACAGTATACTTTATGTCTTTTTTTTTCACTTTTGGTTTCAGCTAAGTTGGGCATCTACCCTGGAACATGAAATACAAAAAAGTTTGACCAAGATAACTTTCTAAGCCTCCTTACTGTATATATATTTAGGAAGTAGTCTGCTAATAGGGAAAATGTCTTAGTAAGTTTTGGTTACACCAAAAGCATTTTGAACAATTCACTTTGATATGTGAGGCTAAAATTACTTGAATGCTGAGATTGTATTGTTTTGGAAACAACTTTAATACCCATCATTTTATTTGTGTCATATGTTCTTGTTAAGGTGATGGAAAAGAAATTAGGTAAATATATATTTTAAAGAATAAACTTTTAAAATCTTTAATTTTTAATTAATTAATTAGTTTATTTATTTAGTTCATCCTCACCAGAGGATATTTTTTCCATTGATTTTTAGATAGAATGGAAAGGAGGGGGTAAGGAGAAGAGAAAGAGAGAAAGAAACATCGATGTGAAAGAGATCAGTTGCCTCCTGCATGTGCCTTGCCCTTGACTGGGAATCGAACCCCTGACCCTTCAGTGCTCTGGTGACACTCTAACCCAGCCGTGGGCAAACTACGGCCCGCGGGCCGGATCCGGCCCGTTTGAAATGAATAAAACTAAAAAAAAAAAAAAAAAAGACCGGACCCTTTTATGTAATGATGTTTACTTTGAATTTATATTAGTTCACACAAACACTCCATCCATGCTTTTGTTCCGGCCCTCCGGACCAGTTTAAGAACCCATTGTGGCCCTCGAGTCAAAAAGTTTGCCCACCCCTGGTCTAACCACTGAGCCATGTCAGCCAGGGATTTTATTTTATTTTTAAAAGCTTATTTGTGTTATATTTTTTACGGTAAAAAAACAAAAATTAGCCATCCTAACCATTTTTAAGTGTACAGTTCGGCAGCGTTAAGTATATTTACATTGTTGTGAGACAGCTCTCCAGAACTTTTTCATCTTGCAAATGAGAAAGTATGCTCATTAAACAGTAACTTCCCTTCCCTCACCCTTGGCGACCACCATTGTATTTTGTTTCTGTGAGTTTGACTACTTAAAAAACCTCGTATAAGTGGAATCATACAGTATTTCTCTTTTTGTGACTGTCTTATTTCACTTGTCATTATGTCCTCAAGGTTCAGCTGTGTAATAGCATGTGACAGGATTTCCTACCTTTTAAAGGATACATAATATTTCATTATATGTATATATCACTTTTTCTTTATTCATTCATCCATCAATGGATTCTTGGGTTTCTTCCACCTCTTGATTATTGTGTTTATCTTTAAGTAGAGGCCCGGTGCATGAAATTCGTGCATGGGTTGGGTCCCTAGGCCTGGCCGGCAATCAGGGCCGATTGGGGCCAGTTCAGTCAGGGCTGGGCCAGAGAGGAGGCAACAGTCACCAGGCAGGGTGCAGAAGGAACGGACACCAGATGCCGACACCGCCATCTTTGGTGCTCCACCATCTTTGGTCCTCCACCACCCGCCGCCACTGCAGTGGGTGGGCAGTGGGCCGATTGGGGCCTGCTGGCTGGGAGGAGAAACAGGACACGGGAGGTTGGCCATCAACCCCCCTGGGAAAGGGGCTGCATCTGCTGCCACCCCCCCCCTTCCCTTTTCTAGCCCGGGGGCCCAGGGGAGAGACTGCAGGAGGTTGGCTGTGGGAGCACACTGACCACCAGGGGGCAGCTCCTGCATTGAGCGTCTGCCCCCTGGTGGTCAGTGCATGTCATAGCGACGAGTCATTTTGGTCGCTTAGGTTTTTACATATATAGAAGATTTTATTTGTGTTTTGGGTAGTACATTTTTGCTAGGTTAAAATCTAACACACATTTTTTTTTTAAATGCTTGTTGATGAGAGAGAGAAATCAAGAAACATCGATTTGTTCCACTTATTTATTCATTGGTTACTTCTTGGAGTATTGGGATGATGCTCTAACCAACTGAGCTACCTGGCTAAGGCCTAAACACACAACTTCTAGTAGATATGCATATGTAACTGAGCATAATAGACGGAAGTATGTAAAATACCTGTGGATTTGAAGATTAAAATGTATATATATCTTAAAATTATGTAGTATTTATATTGACTTAAATATACCTAAGTATTTTATGAGTATTCTATTTTGGTTATGGACATATGCTTAAAATATTTTTGGAATTGATTACCAACAAATTGACCCTAGAAACTGCAGGTAGTCTTTGAGGTTATGCACTATTGCTTGTTTTTAAATCTATATACATTTTATATATTTTTATATATTTTATATATTTATATATCTATATATGTTTTATATATTTTTTATTGATTTCAGAGAGAAGGTGAGAGGGAGAGAGATAGAAACATCAATGATGAGAATCATTAATTGGCTGACTCCTGCATGTCCCCTATTGGGGATCGAGCCCCCAACCCAGACATTTGCCCTTGAGCAGAATTGAACCCGAGACCCTTCAGCCCTCAGGCCGACGCTCTATCCACTGAGCCAAGCTGGCTAGGGCAAGGTTATGCACTATTAACAAAAGAAGAGTTTATTCCAGGCAAACAGTCTTAAATTTTCTTTTTTTTTTCTTTTTTTTTTAATATTTTGTTGATTTTTTACAGAGAGGAAGGGAGAGAGATAGAGAGTTAGAAACATCGATGAGAGAGAAATATCGATCAGCTGCCTCCTGCACATCTCCTACTGGGGATGTGCCCACAACCCAGGTACATGCCCTTGACCGGAATCGAACCTGGGACCTTTCAGTCCGCAAGCAGATGCTCTATCCACTGAGCCAAACCGGTTTCGGCTTAAATTTTCTTGAAAGTAAAATAGCCTCTGAGTTTTTCTAAAATGCTCATTTACAGTTTTATTGCATGAGTTTTACTGTCAGTTATAAAAACATATATTTGAAGTTTTGTGAAGCATTGTGTAAAAGCCACCTGTTGATACAGGCCCAGTATGGCAATTACCATCTTTTGCAATAGAGCAAGAAGTGGGTATTTGCCTTTTGGAATCTTGGGAAGAGGACTATTCCTCTTGACTAATCCCCATGGAATCATTAAATGTGGAGAGGATGTTGAACTCTTACTTAAGCTTTTTGTTACCATTAATTGCTTCTGTGGGCCAAAGGAAATGAAAGTGTGGGCAGGCAGTCAATTGGCTACTGATGTAAAGAGGAAGTAAAATGTAGGACTGGCTTAATAGTTCAAGGTTGAAAGTACAAACAGTTAACAGTAATTTTATCTGGTCTTGGAAATAGTGTCTTTATACCTGATGTGAATGAGAATTAGCAATGCCAGGTGATAAGGAAAACATTATTTTAATGTTTGTATATGTTTTGGAAATGGGAGAATAATCCTGATTTAAGGAACAAAAAACTAAAGACGTTCCAGGGCTGGTAAGTAAATTTATTTGATGTGATTTTGTTAATAGGATTTTTCCTTAGAGTGGTCAGATATTCTCAACAGTTTCTTTTTATAAAGGTAAGAGCAACTCGGCATCTAAGTTATTTATTTATTCATTTATTTATTTATTTTTGGCATCTAAGTTTTAAATAATATGTTGCTACTTGATTTTGAGGGTCTTCTAAAACATGTTGGATGGCCTGTGCTTATTTTCTGAGTTCAAATGCACTAAAATTAATTAATTAGCTCTTAAACAGAGATGATCTTTACTGTCTTTTCTGTGTGCTGGTCATTACCCTAAGCACTTTACATACATTAGTTTATTTAATCCTCATGGCCATCATGAGATGATTATTCTTGTTTTTGCACAAAAAGGAATGAGCTACAAAGAGGCTAAATAATGTGCTTAAAGTCAGACATCTAGTGATGGAGCTAAGATTTGATCCCAGGCAGTTGACTCTAGGCCCATATTTATCATTTTAATGACCATGCTATGTGCAGGTTTTTGACATTCAGCACATTCTAGGGTTTGAACAAATATTGATTATAACTGTTGAACTTCTTAGTATGACTGGAGATGCTATAAAAGTTTGCTATAAAAGCCTGATGGGAAGCTATTGCTCTGAAGATGACTGATTTACCTAAACAACTTCAATCCAAGATACTGATTTCTAACCTTGAGGTTAATTTGTCAGTTCTAAAAGAAACTGAAGAATGGCCTCAGATAGTCCTTAGGCAGATGATATTGTTTTGTTAGTTTAGTATGGTGATAGAAAGCTTTTGTCCTTTGATGTCATAATTGTAGAAAAATATAACTTAAGAATTGGTCTTGATTCATCCTCCTCATTTTACAAGTTGAGAAAGCAGGTGAAAGAATCTTCTCATAGAGGACGAGTGCCAGAGCTGGGATTGATTGATGATACAGTAGTTCACACTGGCATTACCGTGTGCGAGGCACTGTTCTAGGTGCTTTATATATAAACTCATTAACCCTTCAGAACAAACCTATGAAGTAGACATTTCTGTATGCCCATTTTACAGATGAGGAAGTCAAGGTTATGTAGCCTATCCAGAGTCATGCAGCCAGTAAGTAGTAGTGGAGCTGGGATTTGAATCTGGGCAGTTTGGCTCCAGATTCTGTGCTCTTAACCACCTTACTAATGGTTGTAACATAATGTAATTGCCATCTTTTCTTAAGGGCAAAATAGTTGAATATCAGCCGTTTCATGTGGTTTATTCTGATAAATTGAGATCCTTCCACAGCATGTCACCACTTTGCCACAATGAGTATTTGTGGTTATTAGCAATATTTGCTTATGCAGAGATTTTTCCTTGGCCCCAGCCAGCTGGAAAGAGATACTATTATTCTTTTTTCCACATTTGCATGCATCTCCACTGTGCATGCATCTCTTTTCTAACATACTCATTTTTCCATATATATATATATATATACATATATATATATATATATTTATATATTTAGAGAGAGAGAGAGACAGACATTGAAAATGAGAGAGAAACATTGATCAGTTGCCTCCCACACACGCCCCAACCAGAGATCAAACCCACAGCCTGGGTATATACCCTGACCGGGAATTGAACCCACCACCTTTCGGTGTATGGGACGGCACTTCAACCATCTGAGATACACCAGCTAGGACCCTAATTAATGTTTTTTTACTTAAATTTTACAAACAGGCAGGATGAGACTGGCAGTGCCTATTCCCATATCATGCTGAATAGAAGTACTGAGAGTGGAAATCCTTGTTCCTGACATTAGGGGGAAGGCATTCAGTCTTGTAACATTAAGTATGTTGTCAGTTATAGGTTTTCTTAGATATCTTTCAAGTTGAATAAATTTCTTGAGAGTTTATTTTTGAGTCAGGATTGGATATTGGATTTTTTTCAAATGCCTTATTTTTTACTGAGATGATCATAGGTGTGTTTTTGTTTATTGAGATGATCATAGGGGCTTTTTGTTTTATTCTATTTTTAATTTGTTACTATTACTTATAGTGATTGCTTTTCAAATATTAAACTAACCTTGCATTCCTGGGAAAAACCCCACTTGGTCATGATATGCTATACTTTTAATATATTTTAAAAAGAATTAGGGCCCTGGCTGGTTAGGGCCCTCAGTTGGTTAGAGCATCGTTCTGATATGCTGAGATTAAGGATTCAATCCCTGGTCAGAGCAGATACAGGAAGTGACCAGTGAATGCATAAATAAGTGGAACAACAAATCAATGCTTCTCTCTCCCTGCCCCCTTCCTCTGTCTCTCTCAAATCAATAAATTAAAAAAAAATTGAGTTGCTTTTTTAGAATTTTTACATTTATGTTCACAAGGGATATTGTTGTCTTTTCTTGTGATATCTTTGCCAGTCTTGGTCAGACCAGAGTGATACTAACCTCATAGGATGCCTTGGAAAGTATTCTCTCCTCTTCATTTTTCTGGGAAAGTTTCTGTAGAATTAATATTTTTTTTTCTTCCTTAAATGTTTGAAGTAATTCACCACTGAAGCTATCTGGGCCTGGACTTTTATTTGTGTAAATATTTTAAACTATATATAGTGTTTTTCAGGTTATGTTTCTTCTTGAGTAAGCTTTGGTTGTTTGTGTCTTTTAAAGAATTTGTATAGTTTATTGGCATGGAGTTTTTTATAATATTCCCTTTTTGAATTTTTTAAAAGTTGTGGAATTGGTAGTGGTGCCATCTCTCTCATTCTTTTTTTTTTAATTCTTAAAATTGATTTTAGACTGAGGGAGAGAGATACATTGATCTATTCCCATTATTATGCATTCATTGATTGATTCTTGTATGTGCCCTGACCTGGGATCGAACCCGCAACCTTGGCATTTCAGGATGATGCTCTCACCAGTTGAGCTACCTGGCCATGGCCTCTCTCATTCTTGATATTGATAATTTGTGTCTTTTCTTTTCATCTTCTGTTGTGTCTGTCTTCTGGCTCTTCAGGCTACTGCTCTACACTGCACCTGTGGTGACTGCCCTCAGGCAAAAAGTTAGAAAAATGGGCCACTTGGTCCAGAGGTACCGTTGGCTGCCCTTTACTTTTGGCCTGTTTTATGTTACTCTCTAGTGCCTTCAGGTAGTTTCCGCCCCCCCCCCCCCCCCCCCCCCCGCCTATCATCCAGAGGCTACAGTTGTTTTCTGTGAGAGGTTTTGTCTAGTGCTGGAAGCAGAATGTCGGGGCTTTTGGTTTTGTGACATTTTAGCCAGTTGAGACATGTTTTAATAGCTGTATTCACAGTATAGAACTGGGTAACTTAGCAGCACTCTAGTCATTGTTACCTTTATTGGATTTGATATGAAATAGCTCAACTGGATATTTAGAATAAATTGTGGAGTTAGAGAAAGGTGAAAGGAGAAGTGTTGACTTAGCTCTTTTCAAAATGGTTTCAGTGGGAAAAACCATTATCACTTTAAAGAGTGAGCATTCTTGAGTACCGAATATGTCAAGCTTCTGAATGATTTTGAGTGCTTTTGCTTGTCATGGGGAAGCTTTTCAAGAGTAAAAGAATGAAAGAAAACATTTATATTTCAGGTCTGAAAACAAAGCATTTCTAATTCCTTAATTATATCAAATGCATCAGTTTTAGGTCATATTAACGCTATGATACTTAAATGTTTTATTTGCAATGGACTTTATTTTCTGGCCATTTGATATATTGCAATTTGAATTGAAAGACACTAGGAGAAGTCATCTTAGGTCTCTGGATCTCAGCCTGATATTTACTGAACAGTACATGAGCCATGCACTGTTCTAGGCACAGGAGGTTCAGCGGTGAAAAAGGAGCTTATATTCTTAAAGGCTCAGAAATCTGACTCCTGGCACACTGTGCATGGTCAGGCTCACATGTACATGCCCTAATGTCAGTTTGTTCATTTGAAGTGAGAACTACAGCTGTTAATTAGACTGGCGAGGTTGAACTGAGAGATTAGTGCATTTTCTCTTTATAGACAAGCCACATGGGAAGCCAAATTACAATCACAAGGTTGCTTGGTGAGAATGGAATCAAAACAAAGGGACTTGGTTAGATAATCTATGATTAGGATACACCTGCCACACGGACTATTTGGGTTTCCCCTGAATAATGCTGAGCAGTAAAGCTTGACAATGTTTGGTTCTTTGGGCTCATTTCTATGGTGACCATTTTTCATTGTTCACACAATTTTTTTAACCAAACTATAATCTAATTTACTAAATGACAAGCCACATTCTAGGCCTGCTTCCTAAGATTACACTTAGGTCACCTTTAGAAACATTTAGAGGTTTTCAAATTATGAGGCCTGGTATCACATAGACAGTCTCTTGGTTAATGTCAATAGTGTCGCCATATCCATTGTGCAGGTAGGTTTTACCCTGGCAGGGTGGCTTTTTCTCTTCTTTTTTTTTGCCTTATAGTTGTGGTCTGGAAGGGATGTATGAATCCCTTATAATTATCCTCTTGTCCTGCCAATAATTTATTTTTACTTTATTTAAATTTATAGAGAGTTACATTCACTTCTGTTTTTCTTTCTTTTTCTAAATTTATCTTTATTGTTTAAAGTATGGATGCCAAACCCTTGTTCTTAAAATCAATGACTATTTATAGTATTGTTTTAATAGGAAAAGTTAATCTGTCCTAATAGAGGTAAAATAAATTTATTTGAAAATGTAGGAAATACCTAAATTTAAACCTAGAAAGTCCTGGGACCCAAGCATATATGTTTGATTTTTTTAAAATTAAGGAATCTATACTAATAAAAGGATAATATGCAAATTAACCATTACTCTGCGATAAAGATGGCGGCACCCATAGCCACAAAGATGGCTGTGCCAGCCGGAGCAGGCAGGACGCTTGGCTTCCTTTGGGTGGGACACTTGGCTTCCTTTGGGCAGGATGCTTGGCTTCCTTCGTCACCCCAGCAATGAAGGAACTTAAACCTCCCGCAGGACCCAGCCAGCTGCCCACTGAGGGCTGGCTTCTGGGCGAAGGCCACAGAGCTGGGGTGGGAGGCGGCTCCGGCCTGGAACGAAGGTGGGGGACGGCGGCTAGAGCGAAGGCCTGGTCCCAGGTGCCGGAGGGAAGCTGGTGCTGGCAGCCAGGGGAAGGAAGGCCTATTCTTGCACGAATCTTCGTGCATCAGGCCTATAGTATACTATAATTCCCTATAAAAGATCCAGGGAACCTGAAAGGTAATTGCTTTCAAGGAGTAATGGCACTATTTGAGGTATAATGGAGGAGACCCAAATTTTGGAATTGTGAGCCAATTTCACTTACCAAATTCTTATTATTTCCTCAAATATTACCTGTATATTAGTTGTCCACAGTCAGGGCTAAAGGACCACCCAGTTTACTGTTAAAAACAAACAAATGAGCCCTGACTGGTTTGGCTCAGTGGATAGAGCGTTGGCCTGCGGACTCAAGGGTCCCGAGTTCGATTCTGGTCGGGGGCATGTGCCTTGGTTGTGGGCACATGCCCGGTGGGGAGTGTGCAGGAGGCAGCTGATCGATGTTTCTCTCTCATTGATGTTTCTAACTCTCTATCACTCTGCATTGCTCTATGTAAAAAAAATCAATAAAATATATTTAAAAAAAAAACCAAAAAAAACACAAATGATGTTAAGACCCAGTGACCACTGAATTTATACACATCAGTTCTCATGTTTTCACTAATCCAAATGAAGTGGTATCACTCTCTATACATCCACCAAAACCTATGGGCAACCAGCAAACCCTTGGCCAGTACCAGTTTGCAAGTTCCTTGAAGGCAAGAACTATAACAACAACAGTAGTGGTAGCAGCAGTCATGATATGTGTATTGTGCTTATAGTTTTCACAGAGCCCTTTCACAGATAGAATAATAATTTGAATTTCATAGGTAGAATATATTAGGTGTCCTAAAAAATTTATACACATACTTTGAATAATTATAAAGCCAGTATTTATTAAAATACATTTCATTTTTAAAATTGAGCTATCAGCTGTTAAAGTGTATATACATTTTTGGGGACACCCTGTATAATGTATGTGTCCGTTACTAACCATTTCTGCTTTCTAGCCAACCACTCTTTCCTGTTGTAAATTTTTGGCCTGAAAATTTTGAATTATCACAGTGCCTTCTTTTACAGACAAATTTAGGTGTTTTGTGCAATTTTAGATTATACCGATAAGGCTTCTTAACACCAAGTTGATCATTTGAGATGAAAAGCAAAACTAAGATTCAGTGTCTGACTCTTTTGAGTGGGACTGTCTTTTAAAAGCCTCTGATCGATTTTCTAGTCAATAAAAATACAAGGCTACTCTACCTTTTTTTTTTAGTCTCCATACCATTCATGCTTAAAATACATTCCAATTAATAACAGCTTTTGGGGGCTATTTTATTTTTTGGATAGTTTATGCTTTTATTTTTTAAAAATATGTTTTTCCATTACAGTTGATGTTCAGTATTATTCCATATTAGTTTCAGGTGTACAGCATAACAGTTAGACAGTTACACCCCTGATAATTCAAATATCCATCTGGCGCCATACATAGTTATTATAATATTGTTGACTATATCCCTGTTGAACTTTATGTCCCTGTGACTATTTTGCATCAAACACATGAATGCTTCACAAACTTGTGTGTCATCATTGCCACAGGGGCCATGATAATCTTTTCTGTATCTTTCCAGTTTTAGTAAATGTGTTGCCAAAGCAAGCATATACGAGCTTTCTTTATGCAGATTACTTCTGTAGATAACAGTGTTCTAGATCTGAACTATACAGTATGGTAGCCATTAGCCACAGATAGCTATTTAAATCTGTTTTAATTAATTGAAATGAAATGAAATTAAAATTTCAGTTAGCCATAATTGCCACATTTTAGGTGCTCAATAGACATGGTAGCCAGTAGCCATATCAATATTGGACAATACTGTTCTAGAGAATCTAACTTCTACTTAGTTTTTTGGGGGATGGCTATCATATCATTCTGCCAGTGTTTATAATTTTATCTGCAAGATTTATGTTTCTAAATACATTTAGAATTATGTTTCTAAATACTGAGTCAGTCTATCCTATATAATATCCTATATTATATTCTATATAATAAAAGCCTAATATGCAAATCAACCGAACGGCGGAACAGCTGGTGGAATGACAGGTCGCCATGATGCACACTGACCGCCAGGGGCAGATGTTTAATGCAGGAGCTGCCCCAGCCTGCAGGCCCCAGGTCAGCCAAGGTGGGTGCCAGTGGGGGCCTCCGATTGCATAGCTGGTTGCCCTGCAGAGGGAGGTGACTGGTGGCTGTGGCGGTAGGGGGCGGCACCAGCTGGTGAGCGGGGGGCCGGGGGGCCGATCACCCCGCCAGTCACCTCCCTCACCCGTGGTGGGGGGGGGCGGGGCCAGCAAGTGGGTGGCACCAGGCGAGTGCCAGTGGGCGCCCCCCCCCCCCCATAGTCCCGCCGGTTGCCCCACAGATTGGCCCTGATCGCAGGCCAGGCCTAGGGACCCTACCCATGCACGAATTTCGTGCATTAGGCCTCTAGTATGATATAAACTATGTGTTTAAAGTATGCTTTTAAAAAATATACATAGACTTTAATTTTCTTAGCACTTTCTATGTAACAGATCTTATAGGTAAGCAGCATTGGGAATTGCAGTGAAAGCTCATGTAATAATAAAAATGTCCAATTTCTCTTCCCTTTTGTGGCTATGTGCAGAAGTACAACAGAAAGATTGGAATGTGATTCTCCACTACTTAGAAATGCGTAACCGTCATATAAGGAAAATAACCGACTAACAATAATCTTAAAATGATTCTCATAGTTGAGATTCCATGATGCAAAAATATAGGTCAGTTGTACTCATCATATGAAATATCAGTTTGAGAATTTAGCTTAAAAAGGCATTTGTCAACTGGAGAATCTGTCAAGTGTAAAGCTGATATTAAAAATTTGATATTACATGTTAGGATCTTAAATTAAGTGTTACGTGTTCAGTAAGATGTCAAGCATATCTCATTTACCCTTTCTTCTTTTTACTTGCATATTTAAGTGGTGCAGGAATAAAGGAAAAATCCAGACCAGCATCCCAGGACTGTAATTTTTGCCAAGGGTGATTCAGGGAACTTCAGGTTTAAAGCTGCAGTATCCCATAATGTACTCAAATTAACTAGGACAGAACACTCTGAGAAATGTCTTTGATCCTTGCCTGCGTAAGAATGGTCTCCTGAGTGGCTGAATATAATGGAGAGGCCTATTTGCTGAAGGTGACCAGCACTGTGCCATGGTGAAGGATGGGATTGGATAGGTCTTGTTCAAGGTTTTACAGAGCAAGAGACATTTGGACACACTGAGTTCCAAATAGATGGAGAAGATTATGGATATGAAAGAAGTGATTACTTTTAAAAAACAAGAGCAAAACCCCACGAAACACTGGTAGTTGTTTTGTTAGTGTGATTCTATGCAATCAGATGTGTGTTTAATACCTTTTTCACTTTTAACAACCATCACTTTCTTGCAAAGTCAGTATTAGAACCTCAAAAGACAGCTGTTTTTTGTGGGTTTTTTTTTTAGTGGCCTTTCCACTAGTTGGGACATGTGTAATGTTCACAGAGAAAGCAGGTATTCCCCCTTTTATTTTTACATTCATTTTAGATACATATTCTTTGCCTAAGAAGCAGTTTGTTATGAACATGAGTATAGAAGAGAGGTTTTTATTCATACATACTTAAAGAACATCAGTAATAAAAACATTTCCCTAGCTGTGACAAAGAACAGCCTTTGTTTAAGGGTTAGATATGTCTAAGGAAGTGACTCTTGTTAAGAACCAAGGAATAAAATATAATTCATCTTATCTTGCGTAAGGAAAATTGTCCTAACTTGCATGCTGCTGAGTGCCTAATTTACATTTAAAGCTGAAGTAATGAAGCCTTATTTTTTGCCAGAAACTCCCATTTCTTTCCCAAATATATTCTCTATTAGACAAAAAAAGCTCATTATTTTGCATAGTAATGTGCATTTGCTGATGCAGAAAAGCAACATAACTCAGGATGAAGGATTAATTTAAACGAATGTGCTCTTTTGCAGATAACTAAAATTATTTCTAGGAATCAAAAGGTGGGTTTGCAGGGCACACCAAAAAGAACAGCTTCGTTCTGGTGAATTACAAAGGCAGGGTATAGTCCTTTCTCACCTAGAGGAGGAGGTTCCTGAAAACTCATGGATATAGAATTTAACTCTGAGGACTTTAGACTTCATGGAAACTAGTCACAGGGGGTCTGAACTTGAAAGTGGATCTATGGAAGCTCTTAGGAATAAACAGTATTTATAGTTAAATAAATCTTCTGAATATAATACAACTGACCCTTTCATTTATAATGTTTAATTTAGTAGTAAAGAATACTAACTATTCATTTTCATTTACTATTCCTTGTTCAATATAAATTTTGTTTTGTTGCACATAATAAGTGTGCTTTGAGGCATTTTCCATCTCCCCCACGGCTGGTTTTCTATCTAGCTGTTCATTGCCTTTCTAATTTTCAACCTCAGAAGTTGTTGATGCCCATCTCCCTAGGGCTCCCCAACCCCCACTCCCACTCACGGCTGACTTTTAGATGCTATTGGTGTACAGTTTTGAGTCCCAAGTGTGCTTGCACTTACTTTCTTTTATTTTTCCTATGGCTTCATTCTAAAAATTTTTATTCCTATTCTGCCATTATTAGCTTTTACCTTTCTTTCCTCTTCCCAACCCCAGCTCCATCTTCCTCTAATTATCCCCAACAGGATTGAATCATAGTTCATGCAATTTGCATGTGCTGAAATGGAATGAAATTTTTGAAGTTGCCCCCAAACTATACAGAAGTAAATTTGAGAATGTGCAAGCTCAATTTAATAAGATTATATATGGGAAATTAGTGTAGTATCCTGCAAGTGTATATATGTATATGTGTGCTCTCAAACATTCTATGTGCCTATACACCTATACACCATAACCTAAGAAGAACTTGCAATTGTTAAATCTACTCAAGAAATTCCAAAATTTCTAACATAGTTGATGTTTGAGCAGAAGCAATCAATGTGTTTGCTATCAATCAGTGGCATAATCTATCATTTATTGAATATCACTTTGGATTTGTGAACAGATGGACTTATTTACAGCTTTTTGGAACCTAATTGGTTTTGAAGTAATAAAGGTCCGCTGTTATTCCTGCACAAGAGTTTCAGATCATAGATAACAGTCACCTGGTAGTTTCTGAAGCCACCGATCTGTGCCACCTATCGCCATTCTTTGGGCTTTGTGGCTGTCCAAATGGGGTGAGAATGCCATCGACCCTCCTTCCCAGTTGGCAGTCATCAGACTTGGGAGGAAGCAAAAACAGCTTCTTACCAGAAAGGTGCTGGAACTTCTGTTTTGTGAGTAACTGTATTTTCTGTTAAAGCCTTGGTGGTCATGTTGTATATTACATTTATTCATGGGCTTTAGTTTTTGTTTTTGTCTTTTAGAAAAGATTACAAAGATGCTACATTCTTTAAATGTTTTAAGACGTAAACTGGGATGTTCTGATTTCCATGTTGTTTAGAGTTATTATCCCATGAAAGGACATACAGAAAGATAGTTGAGCTAATTTGGGATTATTTCACCCTAGTTTTGTATTTCCTATAGTGGGAATTTGAAGAGTTTTTCTTTTGATCATCAATATCATAGTTAAGATTTATTGACTACTTAATAAGGAGTAGCTGGATATTTGTATTGGTTTCAGAAGTACTTGGATGAGAGATATGAAAACTTAAAGATTGAGGCACTCTTGTAACAGAAAATATCAAAGCTACTGCCATAGTTCATCAGAAATCAGGAGAGAAAGAGAGTTATCGTTGGCCTGAATGAGCTGAAGTTCAAAGTAAGACTGTGGTCATTATTCATTACCTCTTTTCTTTCAAAACAGCAAGATTCTTGGGTTTCTGTGGACAAGGCTGCTTTTTAATGGCATGTTCTCCAAACAGCTGTTAAGCATTCCCCCTCCCCAATACCACAGACCACATCTGTTCCCACTGTTGATTAGATAGAGGGTAGAGAAAGAAGAGAGGCTGTAGCATGTGTAATTACCAGTAATTAATTCTTGTTGTGCCTCCTCATTTCCTTCTATTCTAACTCCACCTACCCTTCTTCCTGTCTCTGTTGTAAATTCTGTTTCATGTTGGCCACTTGTGGAGAATAATCTTGATGGGTATACAGCTGTTTTCCTAAAATTTTACATTCACCTTACAGTGAAGCTTTTCTTTTTCTTCTGGTGGCAGAATCTCTTGATGAAGCAGGGCAAACAAAATACTAAAGTTAGTGAACATATCTCTTGGGGCTAGCTTTCCTGCTTCCTTATGTTCTGTTTCTGTTGATTCTATTTTTAATTGTCAGCAAATATTTATTGAATACATTCTCTCTTAACTAGTGCAGACTCTTGCAAGGCATGAATAAGTGTGAGGAAAACAAATGTAAGATATAGTCCTGGTCCTCAGCGTTTATATACAGTGTAATTAGGGACCTAAAATATGTATACAGAAAACTAATTATATAAGTTAGTATGTAATAATTACAAAATGATTGCCAAAATTGTTGATACTCTATGAGACAGATAGTGTTCTATTCTTTTTCTTTCTCTTTGGGATAAGGTAAGGCTAAAGAAAATATAAATTTGAGCATTTTTAGTTGCTATGTCACAATAAAAGAGATATATCACAGGTTTGCTCTTTAAAGAAAGTTCATGGCATGTCTTCCTCACAAATTTTAAAAGCGCAGATTTTCAAGATGCGATGCTTCTTGTGTGTCTGTTTTCAGGAGGATGGAGCTTCAAGTGGAGCATTTTAAAATTGCTTATTTTTAAAATTTACAATAAATTTTAAAGTGTAGTTGCTGTATCAGTCAGGGCCCCAGCAGGAAAGAGATGACACTGAGATCAATAGGAGGATTTGATAGAGGGATTATTTACCAAAATGTGGGCACGGTACATTAAAATTGCAGGGCAATTGTGTGAACTCTGAGGCTAGTAATAGCAGGGATGTTACACTCTCAGGAGAAAAGGAGTGAGAGGAGGAGCAGAAACCTAATTTAAAAAGAGGGAGTTAGATGAAAAAGGTCTTCTGATCACAGGTGGATGGATCCAGCCAGCCTCTATGTGACCGTTCAGGAAGAAAGCTGGGGTCATAAATGACCTTGTCTCACTTTCGTCCTGATCTATGCAGTGTTCCTGATTATCTAAACTCATCTGTAAATTAGGGGACAAGGGGAGCTTTTTGATGTAATTTATTAAATCAGCCTTTCATCCCACAGAGCAGGGTGGAGAGTGGAAGTGGATAGGCAAAGGAAAGATACCTGGCACATTTGGAGACTTTGTAAATTTGCATGAGCATGAAAAATCCATCTTGGATAATATCCTCTGCTCTCATTAATCTTGATGATAATAGGCATATGTCTGGAAGCAGTATGCTTTATTTTTTAATTTTTAAAAAATATGTTTTTATTGATTTTCTAGAGAGAGGAAGGGGGAGAGAGAGAGAGAAATATCAATGAGAGAGAAACATCGAACAGCTGCCTCCTGCATGCCCCCTACTGGGGATCGAGCCTGCAACCTGGGCATGTGCCCTGACCAGGAATCAAACCAGAGACCTCTTGGTGCATAGGGCAATGCTCAATCCACCGAGCCACACCGACCGGGCTGGAATCAGTATGCTTTATGACAAATCAGTCACTTCTCAAGCATGTATACAGGGTATCATTGATGTAGGTTAGTAATTCTCAACTGGGGGCAGTTTTGCCCCCCATGGAAAATTTGACAACATCTGGAGTCATGTTCATGTATGGGCTTTATCATTAGGATCTTGTGGAGGGTAATAATGAAAGGAAGACAATTCATTTTCATTTTATTAGGGTAGTGCTCAGATGATTGTTGAAGAATCTAATTCAAGCAACAACCATTGCTTTTGGCAAGAAGAAGCTACTGACCTCTGAAAAAATAATTTGAGTTAAGATCTGAGAGTGAAGCTAAAAGACAGCATAGGTTTTATGCATTGAGTATGAGGTGGGGGAATCAAGCCCTAAAAGATAATGAAGAAAAGGAGACCATTGTGAATAGTTGGGGTGTGGATTACAATCTTCTCAAGGGCATGGACTACATTTTGTTCATCTTCTAAGAGTTAGGCACTACATCTGGAGCAGTACAGACTGTCAGTACATATTTGTCAAGTGAATGAGTAACCTTTAATTTAGGAGAAACGGCTACTGTAGAACCAGAAAGAAGACATTAGTGGGGAAGGAAAGATGAAAGATGCTGGGAAGGGAAAAGGTGAGCTCTATACTAATAAAAGGGTAAAATACTAATTAGACAGGATCGATCGGACATCTTCTGGATGTCCAATTTCCTTATGGACAGTTAGGGGGTGACCAGACTGGCAGGGGGGCAGTTAGGGGGCGACCAGGCCAGCAAGCAGAAGCAGGGGTGATCAGGCAGGCAGGCAGGTAGAGTGGTTAGGGATCATCAGGCAGGCAGGCCGGCAGGGGGGCAGTTAGGGGGCCTCCAGGCTGGCAGGGGGGAAGTTAGGGGGCAACCAGGCTGGAAGGGAGGCAGTTAGAGGGCAACTGGACTGGCAAGCAGAGGCAGTAAGGGGCGATCAGGCAGGCAGGCAGGTGAGCAGTTAGGAGCCAGCAGTCCCAGATTGCAAGATGGGGCCTAACCCGGCAGTTGGACATCCCCCTAGGGGTTCCAGATTGGAGAGGGTGCAGGCTGGGCTGAGTGACGCCCCTCTCCTGCACGAATTTCATGCACTAGGCCTCTAGTTCTTATGTAAAAGGAAAGACAATTTGCACTACAAAAAAATGAGAAAGCTAGGCCTTCAAGGACATACTGGCTCTTTGGATCCCAGGTTTCCAGACTTTTATGTTTGTCCAGACCTGGACTCTTATACTTCATGGCTTCTTTTTCTTCTTAATGCAATAGGTAAGGACAAGGACATTTGTTCCATTCCTCTTTTATTAGCATTGCCTTTCCTCCCCTTTAATATTAATGGGACGATTTCCTACATGGAGCAAGAGCCATACATACTCCTTCTCTTTTTGGACTCATCTGAAGACTTGGGTATGCCTTCAAATAGCAGGTTTCTGTAGATCAGGCCATTGGTATGGGGTGCAGTGTGGTTGACTCAGTCACTCTGTTTTTATATTCCTGCAGGGCAACTCTTGAGCCCTGTTCCTTTAATTGTCAGACTGTGAAAGCTGCTTAGTTGGAACTGATCACATTTGTCTTTTAAGTTCCTGAAGGACAGTAAAACTCCTTTTGTACTTCTTTCAGTGCCTAGCCTATTGTAAATGCTTGTTGAGTTAGGGGACTCATGGAGGATTTCTCTAAGATTGCAAAGAGAAATGGTAGAGTGAGATAGGAAAGGATATATTTAGGAAACCTTGACCATGAAGTGTTCTGTCTTCTGAGTGACACATGATGTTAGATTGCTGGTTGTATTTGAGAGGACTGGGTGTAGAATTAGGAAATAAAAGAGAGAAGAGGGCTTTTAAATATTGGTATGGGAACTGAAGGTAATGGGAGACAGGAGAACTCTTTCTCTGCTGGAATAAGGGTCATGCAGTTGATAAAGTGTGCGGTTCAATATTAGGAACGATCAGGTAGATCTGAAATATCTATCATTAAGACTCATCCTCGCCCTAACCAGTTTGGCTCAGTGGATAGAGCATCGGCCTGCGGACTCAAGGGTCCCAGGTTCGATTCTGGTGAAGGGCATGTAACTTGGTTGCAGGCACATCCCCAGTAGGGAGTGTGTAGGAGGCAGCTGGTTGATGTTTCTCTCTCATCAATGTTTCCAACTCTCTATCCCTCTCCCTTACTCTCTGTAAAAAATCAATAAAGTATATTAAAAAAAAGAGAGAGAGACTCATCCTGATTGGTACAAGAATGTCCTGCAGTCCAACTTTATAGTTAACTAGAGGCCCAGTGCACGAAATTTGTGCACGGGAGGGGGTGTGTGTCCCTCAGCCCAGCCTGCACTCTTTCCAGTCTGGGAGCCCTCTCACAATCCAGGACTGCTGGCTCCCAACCACCTGCCTGCCTGATTGCCCCTAACAACTTCTGCCTTCCAGCCTGCTCACCCCCTAACCACTCCCCTGCCAGCCTGATCAACACCTAACCACTCACCTGCCAGCCAGATTGCCCCCAACTGCCCTCCCCTACCAGCCCAGTCACCCCTAATTGCCCTCCCCTGCTGGCCTGGTCCCCCCCCCCCAACTGCCCTCCCCTGCCGGACATCTTGTGGCAGCCATTTTGTGTCCACATGGGGGCAGCCATCTTGTGTGTTGGAGTGATGGTCAATTTGCATATCACCTCATTATTATTATTATTATTAGATAGGATTTTGTAGACTTTTAAGAATCAGCTTTATTGCTGTTAATTTCATAAACATGTTTTTGCTATCTCATCTTGAATTTAAAAGAGCCATCACCATCTATACATTACTCAAGCCAAAAGTCAAGTATTTAGCTACAGTTTTGTGGGTTTTTTTTAAATATATTTTATTGATTTCAGAGAGGAAAGGAGAGGGAGAGAGAGAAATGGAAACATCAATGTTGAGAGAGAATCATTGATCGGCTGCCTCCTGCACACCCCTCACTGGGGATCAAGCCGGCAACCCCGGGCATGTGCCCTGACTGGGAATCTAACCATGACCTCCTGGTTCATAGGTCGATGCTCAACCACTGAGCCACACTGGCCAGGCTAGCTTTGGTTTTTATCTTACTTCCTGCATCTCAAACTTTAGCATATCCTGATTCTACTTCTTATTCATCTTTGCTGCTCCCATGGCATCTCTCCTCTGGACCACTGCTTCTGCTCCTCACTTCTTACAGTCCACTCTTTATGCTCCTGCCTCCAGATTTTCAAACAAATCAGATCATGTCATTCCCTTGACTCACCCCAGCAGCTGTGAGAATACTTCTCATGTAGTAGAAGCTCAATTAGTATTGAATAAACCACTGCAAAGTTATTTTGATATCTTTACAGATAGCAAACCAACCAACCCTTAGACTTTACTAATTCAAATGACACGTTTTCTCTGTAATGATAATAATAGTAGTCAGATTTATTAAGGCTCATCTTTTTTTCTCTTCTCATCTTGTGACTGATGGCTGACACCCATTTTTAGGATGGTTAGCAAAAGGTTTATATGTGGCATTGGAGCCAGGAAGACGAGTTGCTTCTCTTTGGCAATCTCTTGGATAAATCAAGAGCAACCGTAGCTATGAAATACACCAGGCAACTCCCTATACTTTTCAGGACTGGCTCAACACAACTAAGAAATCACTATACATTTTTGGGGAAGGCTAATCTTTTTTTGGGGGGGGGTGTCATGACCATTTTGAGAATTGGGTGAAAGCTGTGGATTCTTTACCCAGAAAAATGTCTACATACACAAGCACAGAATTTTGTAGACCGATAAGGAGATTCACAGACTGAGCCATAGCTCATAGCAGAAAAATGCATCTTCAAAATTAGGTTGTTATATTTGGGATAGAGTAAAGCATCTATTTTTGAAATATAAACTATCTCAAGTAATGTGGCAAAATATTGGCAGATGGGGATATTGCAGAAAAGAGATAATTTCTTTTTTTCTGATGCTTAGTAGGGATCATAGCAGACTCTTAAGGGACAGGAAATTGTGAGGGGTATTTGTTTGTTTGTTTATCAAACAAAAAAGTTTAAGGAACATTGGCCATTTTGCCTTGTCCTTTGTTGAGGAGGTGGAGGAGCATGGAAGGTATATCCCTGCAGGCCTTGCGCCTCTTAACCCAGAAAATGGCCTGTAGACTGAGCCACTGAGTGGGGAGCAGGCTATAGGCGAGGAAGAGAGGATGGAAGATGGGCCTGGGTGGGGCACAGGAGGGAAGCAGAGAATTTCTTAAGCCATTTTCCTAGTTTGAATCCAGTGCCCCACCCCTTTTCTTTTCCCGTTTTAGTTCTTCTTGGTATCTCTATTAAAAAGACAAACCAAAAAAGGAGATTTTCCTCTTTGCTAGAAGTTTTTGGGAAAACTTCACTATTCTTTTATTTCACCTCCTTTGGGGTTAAGGAGAGCTGTTATTTCTGAACTTATTGTCAGAGTTTCTTATATTGTTAATGTTTTAATACTCTCAAGATGGCTTGTTTTTGATAAATCACTAAAAGCAGAAGGTATTTCGTCCAGCCTCCTAAACAATAAAAGCCAAGAATGTAATGCTGTAGTACCAGAGTTGTGAGGTTTTTTCCCAGCACAATATATTAACTAAGCAGAAAATGTAAAAGAATAAATACAATAAAAGTAATGTTTGTCTAGTGGTAGTTTGAGATATTTCAGGAGAGATGAGATGTGAAGAAAAGCAGTGGCCATATTTAGAAAGCTGCCTCAAACCCAAGAGTATCTATTGAAGTAAACTTGATGACAGACTTTTTTCCTCTTCATGAATCATTGTATTCCTATAAAAGCGAAAATTCCTCTTCATCTAAACAAATGGCTTCCACATCTGTTTTCTTAGTTTCTCAAAAGGGTGTCTTCAGCTTGCATTTTTTTAAAAGTGTTTATCTGTATAAAATGAAATACCGTCAAAAGCAGTTTATACATCAAAATCCAAGTTGGTCTTCATCTTCCAAGAATTAGTCGAGAATGATCTGGTGGTGGTAGAGGGGGAAAAAGAAAACACATTTTAGCCGTAACCGGTTTGGCTCAGTGGATAGAGCGTCGGCCTGCGGACTCAAGGGTCCCAGGTTCGATTCTGGTCAAGGGCATGTACCTAGGTTGCGGGCACATCCCCAGTAGGGGGTGTGCAGGAGGCAGCTGATCGATGTTTCTCTCTCATCGGTGTTTCTAACTCTCTATCCCTCTTCCTTCCTCTCTGTAAAAAAATCAATAAAATATATATTTTTTAAAAAAGAAAACACATTTTATATTCTGTGTAGGTAAGTTCTTCCTAACCATACTCTACATTTTAGTGAGTTATATTTAATTGTACATGCTCTTTTGTTTTTAGGGACTGATCGAGTAGTAACTTTGTCATTGGTAGCACATCCCAATATTTTTATGCTCTGGGTTCAGAGTTCTGAAAATACGTTTTTTTCCAGATTAATAGTAGGAGAATTAATGTGTTAGTCCCATTGACTGAGCACTGATCTGTATAGTTAGTTTGATTTGTTATTGTCTCATAATCAGTTTTCCCCCAGCACGTCACTAAAAGAAACACTCTCAACTGATTTGTAAAATACTATACAGTACATCTTTTCTAAAGCACTTGTTCGGTTCAAAATCTTGTGTGAGTCTGCTTATCCTGAAGGGTTCGGTTTTATCTTTTTTAATCTTTAGTCTTGTGGGGCAGGCCACCATGCCCTTGAGTGTGTCCTGCCATTTAAAAATGAAGAATGAGAAGCAGCTGAAGTGATGGCTCTTTTGCAGCTGACAGGAATCCGATCTGCTTGGATTCTTTCTCTGGGTACCGACATGCCAGTGGTGTGCGGCTCCTCCCAGACACGCCATTTGCAGTCACAAAGTTTAAGATGGTGGGAGCAGAGGAGGTTGTGTGCAGGGGGAAGGAAGATCTTTTTTGTATGTAAAGCTCTGGGAGAAAGGCTGTAGATCAACACATGGGGTCCTACCACAGGTTGCAGGACTCCTGGCTTCTTACCACCCAGTGGAATTTCTGGGTCAGGATGAGGCCTTTGTCTTTCAGGAGGCTCCTCCCACCCCCTGAGCTACAGCTGCCTCTTCTGTCAAAACAGTGGCCTGCTCTGAGGTCAAAGGTCCATGAGAACTGTGACATTTGATGGTATCGAAGTGAATTAGTGGCAAAGGCAATTGATTTAATCACCTATAATTTAGGTAATTTCTTTTGAAGGCTGTGAAGAATACTCTTTGGAAACTGAGGGGAACTCTTCCCCCATTGTTAACTTTTGGTTTATCGGATAAGTATAAATTGGAACTGCTAATAAATGACACCAAACTTGACATAAAAAAGAATGCCCTCCCCCCTCCCAAATGCAGAAGAGAGGCAGGGAAATGATGGTTAGGTTGGAGCTATAGGAGGCTCTTTACTTGTGAAGTGACTTGATTGATGTTTAGTCTTCCTGTTGAGCCCATCACTGCCTTGAGGAGGGGAGCCACTGCAGAGGTTCTGCTTGCTGTTTGTTGAGCCACGGCCTGTAGCTGTTTTTGTTGCTCATGAAAAGGCAAGGTGCTCCCCTTTTTGACCTTGTTCGGAGGCTTAATACAATTATTTGTATTAGGCGCTAGCCACCTGTTGGGATCTTTCTCCTTAAAGGTCAGTGTGTGGTGCCTGGCTGTCTGACTGTGGCAGCCTGCAATCAGATTTGCCTGTGGTCACTGGTTTGTATGACACCTGCAAATTGTGACAGAAAGAATGGAGATCTAATAGCTGAAAGGGAAAAGGAGGTGCTGGAGGAGGAATGAGCTATCAGGAGACCCAGGGAGCACCATTACTGTGGTTTGGGTGCCAGTTTGCCTCATCTCCCTTTCTCCTGCTGCCCCGTCATGAGCTTTGCCATCTGTTTCAATTGTCTGCATGCTGACATTGCTTTGATTTAGTCATATATTGCATCTCTGTTGACCTTTGGAATTCCTATACCCCTGAAAGCCCCATATCCCCTCCATTGAGCATCTCAGCTTCCGCCTGCCTCCCTGTGGTCTTCATTTAGGTGTCATAGACATAACATATTCATCAACTCCAAAACCGCCCAGTTGGTTCTGCTCCCCAACCTGTTCCCCTTCCAGGATTCCCTGTCTCAATGAGTGACAGCACTATCTACCTATCCATTTGTTAAGCCAGGATTTTTTTTTTTTAAATCCTCACCAAGGATATTTTTTCCATTGCTTTTTAGAGAGAGAGTAAAAGGGAGGGAGGGAGGGAGGGAGAGGGGTGCGAGAGAAACATTGATGTGAGAGAGACACATTGATTGGTTGTCTCCGGCATGCGCCCTGATGAGGGTCGGTTTGGGGATCAAACCTGCAACCCAGGTATGAGCCCTTGACTGAGAGTCAAACCCATGGCCCTTTAGTGCACAGGCCGACACTCTAACCGCTGAGTACACTGGCCAGGGCCATGGATCTCATCTCTGGCACCTATCTCTTCCTCATGCCCCAATTCCAGCCAGTTGTAAGTCTGGTATATTGCACTTCCTAAATGCCTGTGATTCTCTGTCTCCAGTGCAATGACTATTATGCTCTCCAATCCTTATCACTTCCTCCTGGATGCTGCTCCTGTCACATGTATTCTCTACATGTTTTATAACCAGAAAGACCTCTTTAAACTGTCAGTCTGATTGTCACTCCCCAGTTTAAAGTCCATCCTGTGGTTTATAGGGCCTCTCCTGCATTCTCCACTTTCCTGGGCATTCTAATCTCAGCCATACTTTTTATTTTCTTCTTATTGCAAAACCTTTTTTTTTTTAAACTTAATTTTCTTTAATTGCCATTGAGAGTTTCCCTCTGTCCTTTGGATCTTCACACTCTTTCCTCATCCACCTTTTTCTGTTATTTCCTATAGCTCACTTTCCCCCATGTACAGTTTGCTTCAGTGAACTTGAACTCCCACCTCAGGGGCCTCTATTTTGTTTGTCTTCTCCATGTTCTGCACCTACATCCTAAATGACTTTCCTCAACTTGGCATTTATTTGTTTCTTTTGAAATTTCTCTGGATTCTTCCCCGAAGATGATGAGACAGTAGAAGAAGTGATTGATAAATGGGAATACATTATTTGATCCTTAAACATGGAGAGGCATTCTAGAGGCATGCCTGAACACATGTCTACAACACATGTATCTGGACAGGAGAACACAATTACATTTCCCTAAAACAAGACCATCTTGCTGAAGATTTTTTAAAAATTGGGAACCCTCTATATTTTAATCATTCCTAGCTAGCTTACAGAATCTGTTTTCTGAACTTCTAATAAAGAGAGTGTCAAGGGATACTGTTTTATTTTTTTAGAACATATATTTATTTCAGAGAGGAAAGGAGAGGGAGAGATAGAAACATCAACGATGAGAGAATCGTTGATTAGCTGTCTCCTGCATGCCCCACACTGGGGATCACCCGGGCATGTGCCCAGCTGGGAATCGAACTGTGACCTCCTGGCTCGTAGGTCGACGCTCAACCACTGAGCCATGCCAGCCAGGCTAGAACACTGTTTTATAAGAAATAAAGTTGCTGTAGGAGGGCATGGAGACAGTATGGTCATTGCAGAACAGACTTTAGTATTTAGCTATGTTACTGAGCAAGGGAGTTGCCCCTGAGGTGTTAGGCTTAAAAAGTTCTCCCTCTTTGGACCTCCCTCAGAGCAGAGGGTAATGATGAATAGCACCCTGACTGTCTTAGCACACAGCAGTCCTAAAACGGAGCTTTCCAGAAATCAAAAATGCTTTCATCAGAATGGTGACAGCAACACCTTGGTCACTTTCCAACTCCATACTGCCCTTCAGACCACCAGTGAGTTGTCTTCTAGGACTGAGCTTCAGGCCAGGTGCTTAGTAATGACAAGCAGTGACCAGTTAAACCTGCCACTTGTGGGGACCAAGAGCTCCAACTTTTCTAGTTCGATTTTCCCATGACCTCAGTTACAAAGAAAATGTTGCAGATTCTAGAAAATGCTAATGCTCTTTTTAGTTGTATTATCTTGATTGCAGTGCTTCGGAATTGCTCAACTTCGTTGTCTGAGCATAGCCAGCCTGACGCCTTCTTCTCGAATAGACAGTTATGATCAACTGAGCACTTTTAGGCTGTATAGACGACTTAAATTTATTAGTCAATTATTTGTGCTTTGAAAGAGTTAATGGTAGCTACCCAAGCCATTATTAGAAATTAGAATGTCCCAAAATAGAAAGGCTATTTCCTTTGAGTAAGGCACTGCAGTGGAAAATGCCAAGCATAGTTTTTACTGAGTTAAAGGGTGAAGGAAGGTGGAGTGGGGGAGAAAGTTACATGTAAATCATTTAGCCATTAACCTAATGGGTGGATTTATAAATCCTATTACTATAAGCCCTTTTCATTTCCACTGAGGCCTGGTGCATGCTTGATCCCACTAATGTAAAATTCATTCTGTCTAAGTGATTACTGAAGTAAGACACTTTGAGTCAATTTTAATCAGGTTGTGTGAAACTTGCCGGAGCGCTGATGTTCACTAAAGCACGGACATACTTTCGCCGTGTCTTAATTAGCCCCCAGAAGAGTTATTCTAGGAGATGGAACCAAATCTCCGAGCCTTTTGACACGTACATGCTTTTCCAGTAGGGGCCAGACTCCCAGCGCCAAAGCAAGAGGCAAAGACCTTTGGGCAGGGGTGTTTCTAGTCTCATGGATGTTACGAGAATTCTAAGAATTCCTAAAGCACTATTTTTATGGCTAGTTGGAGTATCTGCAATGGTACTTATATTTTAACACATAAAAAATTTAAATTTGGTGAAATACGTGAATCTTCTTCCTAGAAAAATGCATTGGCACACATTTACAGTTTTCTTTAGAGTTGGAGGGATTTTCATATTTCTTGACCTTGGGTTAATATCTTCTGCTCTAGTTTTCATCTTGGTGTCAGGGTTGTGGTATTTTTGTTTTGTTTTGTTTTATGGGAATTTAATATTTAAGAGTGTAGGCTCCTAGAACTTTTGTGTCAGTGAGTATATTTGGCTCAAGTGCGTTTTAAAGCCAGCTCTATAAGTTCTCCAGGTCCTGTGTCAGACATAATCCCAAGTGTGGCAATAATGCATGTAAGTTCAAGTGAAACGTATGAGATGCGAGTTTCTAAATTGGAGGTGGGAGGAGAGGAGGCATAGAGAATAAGAATGTTGTGCAAGGAAGATTTCTTTAAAGATGAAAACAGTTTTTTCCAAAGTAAAAATGTAAAGTGGATTTTAAAAAATCCACAAGATGAATAAATATTTCAGGGCAAGAAATTAGAAGACAAAGTAGTTCATTTTTCCTTTCACATGTTCAAAGCCATAGTTTATGGTATTTTAAGTTTTTAGATGAAAATTAGAGCCCTGTCAAATTGTGGGGCAGTAATTGAAAGAGACTCATAAATTTCATTAAATGTGTCTGTTGGGGAGGAGAAACCTTTCAGAAAGCTTTGTTTATTCAACGTGTTTTATATTCTTTACACATGAGCTACCAGAAGGTCTGGGTTGTAAATAAAGGATTTGAAACAAAATCAGTTTATCTGGCAACAAGAGTTGTATGGGAGAGGTACACTTTTAGTCAAGTTTATAATTAACGGGTCTTTATCATTGGGGTAGACATTCATTTCTCTTGAGTGAACATTTGTTTATTTAGCATGCGTTGTGTTCGAAAGTGGGATTAAAACTGATTCACTCCATTTCTTGCATAGAAAAAGATAGCATTTAAATGCGTACAGTGTAACCAGCCACATTCTGTAACCAGCTTTAGGGTCTTGTTGTTCTGGGGATGCACTTATCAATGCATGGCTTTGCTCTTCTCAAACTGGACCACTTGGGATTTGCCTCCTTTTACTATAGCCTAATAAAGAAATTCTTTTTGAATTACTACTGTGTCAGACTTTGTATTAGGTTTAATGGCTAAGATGCGACCTCTGCTTATCATTTGCTTGTAGTCTCTCAATCTTACCTTTTATAATAGACTGGTGTGCTGCAGTGTACACAGAATCCTTTGGGGTCTACATTGGACTAACATACTTTTAATAATATCATTGGATCAAGGAGACCAGAGAGGTTTTTTTGATGGTATGAAGTTCCTTGTGAAATAAGTAGATGTTAGGTAATAATATCTAACATTTACTGAGCACTTATGTACCAGAAGTATTTACATATGTGGTTACATTTAGTGCTCACAATAGCCCTATTATAAGGAAGCTGCAGCTATTATCTCCATTTTATAGGCATGGAATTGGAGGCTAGTGATTGTATTGTGTGCCCGGTGTCACATAGTGGATAAGCAATACTTTTAGGCTTTGAACTCAGGCAGCCTGCCGTAGTTGGGGTTCTCCATAGAAACAGAGCCAATAGTGTGTGTGTGTGTGTGTGTGTGTGTGTGTGTGTGTGTGTGTAAAGGGAGGGATAGAGAAATTTTAAGGAATTGGCTCATGTGATTGTGGGTACTGGAAAGTCTGAAATCTGCTGGGCAGGTTGGCAGCCTGGTGACCCAAACATATGGGATATGAATTGACGTCTCAGCTTGAGCCCGAAGTCAGTCTGCAGCGGAATCCCTCTTCCTTGGGGCAATCTCAGTCTTTTTCTCTCAAGGCCTTCAACTGATTGGATGAGGCCCACCCACATTATGGTGGGTAATCTTTTCTGCTCAAAGTCTACTGATTTAAATGCCAATCTTATATTTAAAAAAAATAGCTTCACAGCAACATGTAGACTGGTGTTTGACCACATATCTGTGTATCATGGCCTAGCTAAGTTGGTAGATAAAATTAACCATCACACAACCTAACTTCTGAACCCACGCTTTTAGCCCCTAGGGGGAAACAGCATGTGAAAAGTACAGAAGTAAAGAAGCAAGAATAGAGCATGGCTTGTTCAATGAAATTAAAATCTTTCAGGAAGGCTGGATTGAAGAATGAATGTGGGAAGCATTAGAAGATGAGGTGGACCTCAACCAGATCTTGGGTCAAACTAAGGGGGTTGAATTTCATTTCAAAGAGTATATTTTAGAAAGAACACTGGGAAAGTGTGAAGAATGGCTTGGGAGGTAGTAATGCTGGAGACAGGTGGTAGGCTAAGAGTGGTGAGGGCCTGGAGGAGGGATAGCATATTGGCAGGGGGTGTTGAGCAGTGGGAACACCACACTGGAAAGCTACAGTGAAACTTGTTAGCTCATTGGATCAGAATGAAAGTCAGCCCTTTGTTTTAGTTGAAGGCTTTTGGAGAAGCCATTTGTCATGTTTGGAGCTGTTTGCAGTTTTGGATGTGATGGGTGGGGTTTAGAATGAATGCTATGGGATAGACAATTGAGTATGGTCCCAGAGAGAGAAAATGTTGAGTCATCAGTGTAATATCACTGATTCTCAACCAGGGGCAATTTCCCCTCCATGAAACATTTGGCAATATCTGAAGACAATTTTGGTTGTCACAACCGGGGAATGTATATATCTGTGCATGTCTGTACCCACATGCATGCTACTGGCATCTAGTAGGTAGAGGTCAGGAACAGCCCCTCATGACAAAGAATTATCTGACCTAAAACGTTAACAGTGTTGATGTTGAGAAACCCTGATATATATAGGGTGTCCCCTCCAAAATGTGTACACACACTTTGAGGAATTATAAAGGCAGTGCTTTTAAAAATACATTTCATTTTCAGCCCTAGCTGGTTTGGCTCAGTGGATAGAGCGTCGGCCTGCGGACTGATGGGTCTTGGGTTTGATTCTGGTCAAGGGCACATACCTTGTGGTTGCAGGCTCGAGCCCCAGACCTGGTCGGGCACGTGCAGGAGGCAACCAATCGATGTGTCTCTCTCACATAGATGTTCCTTTCTCTGTCTCTCCCCCTTCCCTTCCATGCTCTCTAAAAAAAAAAACACAAAACACACATACACACACACACACACACACAAAAAAAAAAACAACAAAACACACACACACAACAATGGGAAAATATCCTTGGGTGAGGATTAACAAAAATAAATACATACATACATAAAATACATTTCATTTTCAAAATTGAGCTATTAGCTGTTAAAGTGTGTATACATTTTCGGGGACACCCTGTATATGCAGATGTGTATATATTTTCCTGGGTGGGGGCTGGGGGAAGAACTCAACAGAAGGTGTTGGATGTTTTTATGTGCCATAAATACACTCACCCACTTTATACTAAGTGCATAAAGATGTATGCAGAAAACTTGTGAGAGCTTACATTTTTCTAGTTATTTTGCAACCACATAGACCTCAAAAGCAATCTAGAATATGGAAATATGTTTTTGTAGTGCTAATTATCTGTGTTGGACATATTAGTGCTCCCTTTGCCTAAAATTAAAGAAATGAATGTGGTTGAAATGCAAAACAACCAGATATAAAGAAGTGATATTTCTACAAGTTCAACTTGGGTTCTTAGGTTTTTGGATCTGGAAGGAATCTCAACCTTTTCATTTTATAAATGAGAGGGAAGTTTCAGACCCCTGACTTATTTTTAATATAGTGTTTTATTTTTGCAAAGCATGTTTTCAGTGTAAAGTTCTTTGCATTCCCACCTAGCTCGGGGGACTAGGTGGTAGGTAGTATAAAATCGCAATTTTAAAGAAGGGAAAAGTAAGGTTTAAGGGCAGTAAGGGACCCTGTGTCATGGGAATCTTAAAGGGGTGGAGACAGAAAGTAGGGTGCTTATTAAATCCATAGCCCTGCTCCTTGAGCTTCTCATACAGAAGATACACACTTCAGAAAAACAGGGGACAGGAAAATAGGGAAAAGGTAATCTAATATGAGGATGAAATAAATGTTCGCCAGGTGGGAGAAGTGAGTAACATTGAGTCCTGCTTGGAAACTGCTGAAATTGGGAGAAGGGAAAGCTTAGATAATGGTTGGATTACCAAAAATCATAATATTTATATTTCTAATATGTCTCTCTTCCCTATCCTTCAAAACCATTCATTTGCTACCCCTATTATGCTAATGTATTATAAAAAAAACTTTCCAGTTTATTTCTAATTTTGTCATCAGTAACAGAACTCTAAAGCCATAGAGATTTCAGTTGTCATTCTATTCATACATTATTTGTGCAGATTTGACCTTACCCATCATGCTTAGCCAGTAGAATTTCTGTTGTGTTTAGCTCCATCACATACTGAAGTGGGTTTCTTGATCGTAGATATCACTATAATAGACATGTGCTTTTGGAATAGGAGCTTGAAACTTTTTTTTAACTGTGGCAAGTTAGTGTTTTCTCTCTCTCAGTATTAATAAATACTGTTTTCGTCTGTAATAGCACCTAGAAACATTTTATGACCTTTGAATGCATTACAAGACACCACTTTCTGTCCTAACATAAAATGAAACCTCAGCTTTCTCCTGGTCTTGTTAGGGGAACCTGTAAATATACACCTCGGTGGTAGTTGTGCTTAGGTCACTGCTGTTAATCCAAGGGTAACAAACATGCTCCTACTGCTTAGTAAACCACATTGTGGGTGTATTCCTGAAGAAATTATTTTCTTTAGGAAACCCTCTTTTTGAAATATATTTCCATTTCCTTTTTAGTCCCCATCACCCTTCACCAGCCTTCAGAGCCTCAGGTTGGGGTTAAAACACCTTTTCGTATTATTTTAATTATTGCTTTCCCAGCCCCACTCCTTTCCTGTTTCCCCCTCCTCTTTTCCCCTAACGGCGCTGTTCTGCAAAGCCTGGAATGATTGATATGATGGCAGTGCTGTCATTCTTTTTAACCAAAAAAAAAGTCATTTTTGTTCTAGTTATTTTAATAGAGTCCCATTAAAGATGTATTGCTGACTGAAATATCGGCATGAAGGGCTCTCACTGAGCTGAGCCCAAGAATTAAGAAGTCAGGAAATCGGCTGCTGCATTGCAAGAGAGCCTTGTGTGACACCGAATCTCCTGATTGGGGAGATCATTACTGCTATTATGACTCGACTTGCGTAGGAATTTTAAATTCCATCTGAATGTCAGTAATAACCCTCTTAGCAAATTATCCTGAATAAAATCACGAAGGCATTTTATATAATAGGTGTTGAATTACTGGATAGATTTGCTAATTAAATACTCTTTGTTCTGCTGCAG
Organism: Myotis nattereri; assembly: GCF_964212035.1. Classification (NCBI taxonomy): domain Eukaryota; kingdom Metazoa; phylum Chordata; class Mammalia; order Chiroptera; family Vespertilionidae; genus Myotis; species Myotis nattereri. The sequence continues at coordinate 16,523,306 of NC_138078.1, forward strand.
TTGACATTACAGGGTAAGATCTTGAACAATTATTCTCAACAGCTGTACTTTGTTAAGGGAAAAATTAACCACAAAGTTTATTTTTTTACACTTGAAGTTGGCAGATTTTTGAAATGTGCTTGAAAAATTCCATCATCCAATTGGTAATGAGTAGATAAATATGCAGGTGTTGCTGTGAAATCAGATAACTGCAGACTGCCTTATTAATGAATTTAGCAAGCCTTTGTAGCCCTGTTTTCTAGCTGTTAGCACTTACAAAATGATTTTCTGTCAGAATGGGAGCTTTAATATTAGGCTTGTCACTTTAAAGTGAACTTATGAGCGGTCATCTTGCAATCACCGTACCTTGTGTCTAGTAGACCTTTCTGAATACCTGTGGCTTTTTTGTAAAATGCATTTCCTAATGGGGAAAATATCTGTAATGCATGTTTTTGATTGTTGCCTTCCAGAAAATTTATGTGGTGTAGGCTTTTTAACAAGGCAGTGAGACACAGTGAAAAGAAAAAGAAACATGAGATCCAGCTAGGAGATCAAGTTCTTGACTTTATTACTTTGGGCAAAATTGCAGAGCCTAATTTTCCTCCTCTGTAAAATGGGGCTTGTAATACCGCCTACCCTTAGAATTTGGCATTCTACAAATATTCATTAATAGCTACCGTGTATTAGGCCCTCTGCTAGATCTTGAGATGTTGGTAATCCACTGGCTACCCAACAGCTGAGCCTTCCCCAGTGAGCAGTTTGAATTGAGGGCAGCTTTGCGGTGATCCTGCTCATTAGCACTTGGACTGGATAGGGCACTGTGGTAGCCACCACCTAGAACTGCTTAGTGAAGAAACACGAGAAGTAGCGGTCAGCCTGGATGTGGGTTGTCTGGCCTAGGATGGACTGAAGAATTGACAAGCTGTAGAGAGGACCTTGAACTTGAGATATCATTGTCTTTAGTTGCTGTTGAGGTTCACTGGAAAGATGGTGATTAAAACTATCCACAGAAATTAGTACAACCTCTGTGGAGAGCTATTTGACTATATTTATTTAAAAATTTTGAATATATAACCTTTAACCCAATAAGTCTTCTTGTAGGAGTTTATCTTGTTACTGGCATATTGGCAGGTTCTACATGTGTGATGATTACTTGTTGAAGTGTGGTTATAAAGGAAAAGATTAGAAATAACATACATGGTCAGTAATAGAGCACAAATTAAGTCATGATCAGTTCATACAATGGAATACTATGTAGTCATTAAAAAAGAATAAGGCAGCTCTTTATGTGTGGGTATGGAATAAGCTCTAAGGTAAAGTGTTAGGTGAAAAAAGAAAAGCAGTGGTTAGTTTTCTACCATTTCTGTGCAAAACATCCACCAAGAGGTTTCTGCCAGTAAAGAGAAAGCCATTTTGGTGAGTGGAAATGGTTGTGAGTTGTTGGCGCGACAGAGTGGGGTAGGTGATGGTTTGCTTCATGGCATCAAGGAAGAGTAGAAGCAATTAGCTACTGCGTATGCAGAGTTGCAGTGAAAGGTTGGCGGATTGTTCCTGAGGTATTTTACTTGGTACATAACAGTTCCTTTGTGGAATTGTCCCTTGTGATGAGGAAAGCTAAGCCTAGCAGGGTGGAAGGGGCAGAGGATGAAGAGAACTCATGATAAGTAGTTCTGTCCTCACTGTGATTAACTTGACTCAGGTGGATCTCATTATTGCCCTTTTCCAACCAATGCTTTCCCTGTAATTTAAATATTAAAAAATGAAGATGAAGTGGAGGAGAGTGATTGTTTTTTCTGAGTTAAGTGAATTTTAATGTCTAGTAGAAAAGTAATTGGGATTACTGTGAGACCTACCAATCAACTAGCAAACAATCTTGTTGTTTTTAAAAAAAATGTTCTTATTGATTTCAGAGAGAGGAAGGGATAGGGAGAGAGGATTAGAAACAATGATGAGAATCATTGGTTGGCTGCCTCCTGCACGCCCCCTAGTGGGGATCAAGCCTGCAGCCTGGGCTCTATCAAACTGTGACCTGGTTCATAGGTTGACACTCAACCACTGAGTCACACTGGCCCAGCTAGCAAACAGTCTTATGTGCCTGTTACATGTGAAGTCTGGTGTTAGGCATAAACATGTCCGCTGACCACTAAGAGCTTGTGATCTAGTTGGGGAGTGGATTAAAAACTGTTTCCAGAATGGCATTACCATGATTATCTTGAGCCAGTGGTCCTTAACCCCACTTGCAACATAAGAATCATCTTGAGAGCTGTTTAGAAACATTGCTGGCACCAGTTATTGGTATTTTTAAAAAAGATTCCCAGGTGATTCCACTGTGCAGCCTTTATTAAAACCACTGGTTAGCCTAATCAGTATTACCACTACCCCCAGGACAGGGGAAGGGCTTCCTGCCCTAAGAACATAGGACAATGAATGAACAAAATTGGGAGACAGTAATGGAGGGGGGGGGGGCGCGAAGGAAATGGAAAGTAATGGGTAGATATAAAAGATATTCTAAGGTCAGGATTTATAGGGCTTTGTAATATGAAGGATAAGAAAGACAGAAATATGAGGTTCGAGCTTAGTTGACAGTGAGAACTATTGTGGATAGAAAAATAAATATAAATGAAGTAAGTCTATCTGGCCCATTGGAAAAGTGACTTCTGGTTTAAACCGATGCTTTGAAAAAATGGGCGGTAGTGAAGAGAAAATAGCCTGGAATGACTAAGGCCCCATATTTTGGAGTCAGAGTACTTGGGTTCTTATCCTTGTTCTGTCACTTATTGGGACAAATTATTTCCTCTTTTTTTTTTGCATCTAACAAATGGGGATATTAATAGTGGTTACTTCTTGGGGACCTTGAAGAATAAAATGAGAAAATACACAAGATGCTTGTAGTAGAGTATCTGCCCCCCCCTCCCCCCCACACACACCACATTCTGGGTGCTCATTATGTTATATTACTTTTCTTTTCACATGGTATGATATATTTTCTTTATTTTTGAAAATATTGGGGTGACATTGATTGACAAAAACCATACAAATTTCAAGTGTACAACTCAATAAAACATCATCTGCACACTGCATCATGCACCCAACGCCCCAAGCAAAATTTATTAAATTTGTATTACTTCTGCTCTGGTCCCTGATAATTTATATCTGTTTTGGTACATATCCACATTATAACCTATATGTGTCTAATCTTATAGCTATACAGGCCTTGGGACAGACCTTTCTACAGATATTATCTGTATGATTGTCTTCATTCACTAAATTTTTAATGAGCCCCACTTCTGTACTATCACTATGCTAGCTTCAGGCCTATAGAGAAGGTCTACTTTCTGCCTTCAAGAAATTTAGTGTAGAAAAGAAATTTAAATCTAATATGTATTTTATATATATTTTGCTTTTACTTTTTAAGATCCTGAATACTATGAGTAAGAATTGGCAGATTTGAAATGCTCTGTCACAATTTTTTTTCAGCCACGCAGTTCTATTTAAATATTAGTAATGAGAATAGTTGCCTTTTTTCCATATTATAAAGGGATACAGTCAGTTCTTGAATAATGTCATTTTGTTTGTCGTTTCATTATAACACTGGTGAGAAAAAAATCTTCCCAGTTGGGGCCACTGTCTGTGTGGAGTTTGCATGTTCTCCCCATGTCTGCGTGGCTTTTGTCCAGTTTCCTCCCACATCCCAAAGATGTGCATGTTTGGTGAACTGGCGTCTCTACATTGTCCCAGTCTGAGTGAGTGTGGGTGTGGGTGTGAGTGCACCCTGCGATGGAAAGACGTCCTGTCCAGGGTGGGTGCCCACCTGTGCCATGAGCTGCCAGGATAGGCTCTGGCCACTGGTGACCCTAAGCTGGAATAGGCTGGATGGAAAAGAATATTTTGTTTTTATTCATCTTCCTTAAATGTATGTGTAGCTCATCTTTATTTCAATGTTTACCATTAGAAGTGTTTGGGTGTTTATTTAAAAGTTCGGTGATGTTTTTGTGACTGTAGGAAATATGACACAGGAACTTAACTTAATATGACATAGGAACTTACTCTTGTTTATGTTAATTAGCCTATGGTTTCCTTATATGTTGTTTCACCCAAAGTCGCAGTTCCCAGGAACCTATCCATGATGTTAAGTGAGGACTTACTGTATTTTTATTATGCATGTTTATTAAATAGAGATCGTTACATAGATCTGGTTTCATAGAGTTTACATTGATCTTTACAACAGATCTTTTTACATATCTCTAAGAATCAACATAGAGGCAAATTTATTTTTTAGATTATGTTGATGTTGTTATTTTGAGAATTATAGTTAGAAAATGACCAAGAGCTTTAAAAATATGTGGAAATAACATCATCGGGCTACTTATCTATGTGTTTATATTTTATGTTTTTGCAATTATGTAATGCATTAATCTTGACTTTCTGTTTCATTTAGATTTTGATGCATACGAAAGAGATGGTACAGAAGGTAATGCTGAGCACTTTCATCATATAACAACTCTTAAACATCATACTTAGTGACATTTTTGTATTCAAGGAAAATTGCAACCCAAACAGACTGGAAATGGCTTCTTAGGATGTCTGGTTTACATTTATAATCCCCCCTAATGGATTATAGCTTTTTTCTTTTACAAACACTGATATGATCTAGCCGCTGCTTGAAGCCTATATGTGAGTGTTTCAAGCAAATTAGTAACAGTGCTAATTAGAGTTTACTTCCTGGCCTTTGTACTGTATGTGCTCTAGTGTTGTTTGCTATGATTGATTTTTTTTGGCACTCTCCGTATTCTACTAAATACTGTTTGAAACTGTTAAGAATTTAATATGGATTTGTGCCTCTGAATTTTAAAATCCTATTATGTTTCTGTTCCATAAATTGCCATGACCACTAAGCTTGTGGTACAGTGAGTAAATATAGTCCCCCTTTCCTAGTCTCTTATCCTCCTTTGTATTATTCAGTTACACATTTTGTTTCCACTGAAACTAGACACTTCCCCTGCCATTGTAATATCTGTTTTAAGAAAAATAAGGAGATGTTTTAATGTGGCAGTGTTCACCTTTCTGGTATATTGGGGCTTAATCTTCATTTGTACACTCCTCACAATATGGATAAGAGTAAATATAACCTTTGGAAAAATCCTTGGAATGTGTGGTTTTTGTATGGAAAATTTCGTTTCATTATGCATAATGGTCACCATGTTTTAGTTGTTAATTTTTATAATTCTTGCTTTTCATTAGATGAATCTTGAAGTTATTTATGGAGATACAGATTCAATAATGATAAACACCAATAGCACCAATCTGGAAGAAGTATTTAAATTGGGAAACAAGGTGAGATAATTTGATAAAATTATCTGTTTTATCTACTTTTGTGAATTATTTTCAACTTGGAACTTCATAAATTCATGTATATGTACATTGTGTGCTTCTGGAAATAATAAACGTAGTGCCTTCAGTTCTTCATCCTCTTTTATTTTTGTTAGCCTCTTCTCTAATTGTTTTGAGGATAAAATTAAAATAAAATTGTTTTTTCCTTAAATGATAGATATGGTTTGCCTTTGAGAACAGTCTAAGTCTGATAAGTTTAAGATGTTATCAAGTTAGTACTTATCACAGGGTTATTCATAAGGAGAAATGTCTCTAGTAGTGTTCAGATGCCTTTCGTACACTATTTGATATGAATAAGTACCTACCTACCTACATGCCTATACACCCATCTATAATTTTAATAGGAGTACTTAAAATATATTTGAAAAGATAAGGGGACATTTAAAAATAATCATTTGTAGCTTACTACAAATGTTAGCACACTTAGTTAGCACACTTAGTGTTTCTTGAGCACTTACTATGTTAAAATATTGTTTCAATAAACTAAAAATAAGGTATCATCTTACAAACTAAGACCTTCCTACCTGTCTTCTCTGAAATGTATGAAATTTGAGCTATAGTCTTCACTTGAGAGTAAGCCTAGCATATTGTATTCATATTGGACCTTGAAAAACTATATATTTTCCCTAGAGGCGATGGTCTGTGCCATGTCCCTATCAGTAAAGAGCAGGTGACTGTTCATTTATTTGTTCAGCATATATTTATTTGCTTATATTTAAGGTACTTATAGTCAAGGTACAGTGAGATTATAGACATTATTTTAATAGCTCAAGTTTTACTTATTTCTGGACTGTGTAATCTCTAATTCAGTAGTTTGAAGGTAAGTACATATGCTTTTAGATTTTAAAAAGACTATGTCATAATTTTTATAATTCTTGAGGCTGACCTTGCCAGTTCTGTCCTTGTGCTTTTTTTTTAAGTGTTCTGCATTGAATCTAAAAATATCGTGTTCCATATATGCTGAGTAAATGCATTCTAGTATCGTGTGACTTCAAGTTCTGTTTAGATTGACTCCTGGGAATTTGTAGCATGTTCATGTTCTTCCTACTAGATGTTTGAGAATATAATATTAATGATTGAAATTTTCACAGGTAAAAAGTGAAGTGAATAAATTGTACAAACTGCTTGAAATCGACATTGATGGAATTTTCAAGTCTCTACTACTGTTGAAGAAAAAGAAATATGCTGCTCTGGTTGTAGAACCAACATCGGATGGGAATTACGTCACTAAACAGGAGCTGAAAGGATTAGATATAGTTAGAAGAGATTGGTGTGATCTTGCTAAAGATACTGGAAAGTGAGTTCTGCTTTGGTTTTTTATTTTGTTGTTTGTCTTTTAAAAATTCAGGTGTGAATGACATGACAACACTTGTGATTCTGCCAAGCACAAGGACACAGCTTCTTTTTTCTTATTGTTATTATTGCATATTAATAATTCTTACTTATTTGGAGGGGAGTTTGATACATTTTTAAAAAGCCACACTGGTTCAGTAAGAGATGCTTGCTGTAGAATTCATCTCATGAGTATTTACTCATGTTGAGAGTAAACTTTCACATTTTGATCCTTACAGAGTTGGTTTTGTTTAATGTTGTTTTGTTTTTGTATGGTTTTGCTTTAATATTCCTATTAGAGAGTGCAATGTATTGTGTTCCTATATTATCCTAGAACAGTGGTTCTCAACCTTGGCTGCACATTAGATTCACCTGGGAATCTTTTTAAAATCCTGATTTCTGGGCCTCATCCTCTGGAAATTTTGCTTCTTTGTTATGGAGTGGGGCCACAACATTAGTAACAAAGAAACAGAATTTCTGGAGGATGAGGCCCAGAAATCAGGATTTTAAAAAGATTCCCAGGTGAATCTAATGTGCAGCCAAGGTTGAGAACCACTGTCCTAGAACCTTTTAGGAACATAATTGTTAAGGCATCCCCATTTTATGGCTTAAAATGTCCTAGGATTCAGAGTGGACCATGGAGTGAGACTTTGTTCCCACCAGTATAATTTGTGTGCAAATATTCTTACCTAAGGTTAATTTAAGAGCTAGTTCTCAAAAACCATATGTCCCTCAGAAATATTATGTACCTCATGAGTGACCCCCTAGCTTTGCACCTGAGACTAAAGATTGTATTAAGACCTGTTTCATTTTTTTAGGATCATATTAATTTATAAAACACCCATTTAGAAAATGAATTGTTGGGTACGTTATTTGCCATCTTTCCAGATATTCCTGGTTTGTGATCCTGAGCAATTCTGAAAATAGAAGAATTTTTTTTTCTTGAAAGCGAAATTTTAAATTAATTTTAACATTGCTGAATATCAGCATATTTTACTTGTTTTCCATTCTTCCTCTTGTTTTCAAGTCAGGAGATTGTGAGCAATTGTTGCTTCTGCAAACTACTCTTGATTAGGCAAAGTTGATCATCCAAGTATAGGTCACTGTTAGCCTTTTATGAAATGTAGTTTGAAATGCTTCATTGCCCCCAAATGTACCAAAGATGAAAGTACTTTGTATAGACTGTCGATTAGAGTGTTCTCTTCAGCTTTGTGTTTTCCAAGAAAAGATGCATCATAATAGAAGTAAATTTCTCTGAGTTAGAAATGTATTAGTAATTAAAGCTATACAAATGTTTTTGTCAGGGTTCTTTTTCTGACAAATTATAATGCAGCTGTCAAACCCTCGCTCTGCATTTTTCTCAGAAATGGATAAAATATTGGCTTTCTTACTCCTTTTCGTTTTCTTTTTTTTCCTTTTTTGTGGGAGTCTGGTGGAATAACGCGACGTTTTTAAGGAATAGTGTAAAGTTAGAGAAGAACACTGAGCAATATAATGAAGCTGAAGAAAGAAAAGTTTGAAATATTTGTGTGTTTTTAAAATTTACATAGAGAGCTGTATATTTCTATATACTTAGCTAATGATCATCTAAGGCAGAGATGATATCTTGATATCAGAGCTAACATCTTGGTGCTTTATGAGGAAAGTGAAATACTTATCGTCTGACATTTTAACTTATGAGTAGAGTATAACTGCTTTTGAATTTTGTAATTGCTTAAAAATACAATGGAATATATACCCTTTCTGTCTGTACTTTTGTATGATGCATTAGATGCTGCATAAAAAATTATCTGTATGTCTAAGGGCAAACCTGACAGTCCAAGGTTGGTAAACCTTTGGCAGAGTTAATGTTAGAAAACAAATAGTAATGGCCTTTTAGACTTTAACCCTCATGTTAGCTTTTATTACAGTTCTTGTCCACATGTTAATCTATTGGCATTTATCTTTTTTCACCTTTATTAATGAAGTATGATATTTAAAAAATCAGTCCCTCTCTTTTTTTGCAGCTTTGTCATTGGCCAGATTCTTTCTGATCAAAGCCGGGATACTATAGTGGAAAATATTCAAAAGAGGTTAATAGAAATTGGAGAAGATGTGCTAAATGGCAGTGTCCCAGTGAGCCAGTTTGAAATTAACAAGGTAAATGTAGCATTTATTGCTGAGCCCAGCTGTTGCCACGTGTTTTTCTCCTCCTTCAGATAGTTGAAGAACCACCTTATCCTTGCAATTGAAATAAATTCTAGCTGGTGATGAAAGCTGCTTAACAACTATCTCACAGACTGCGCATTAGCATAAAACTTCCTGTTCCAGCCATTGGTACCTCCATGTCTGCTGCAGGGCCTTCTCTCTTCATTCTTACTTTAATTCATGGAAGCCTTCTTCCTATGCCAATGGTTCTCAACCTTCCTAATGCCGTGACCTTTTAATACAGTTCCTCATGTTGTGGTGACCCCCAACCATAAAATTATTTTTGTTGCTACTTCATAACTGTAATTTTGCTACTGTTATGAATCGTAATGTAAATATCTGATATGCAGGATGTATTTTCATTGTTACAAATTGAATATAATTAAAGCATAGTGATTAATCACAAAAACAATATGTGATTATATATGTGTTTTCCGATGGTCTTAGGCGACCCCTGTGAAAGGGTCGTTCGACCCCAAAGGGGTCGCGACCCACAATTTGAGAACCGCTGTAGAGGTTCTGTAGAGTAATATAGTTGATGTTTCAGGGACTAGAGAGTACTGCCTTCTTCATAGTCCTCCTAAGTTATAGTTGTTTGGGGTCAGGCCTGTCAGCTGAGAGAGAGAGAGCATGTGCGTGCGTGCGTGCCTGTAACTTCACAGAAGGTGATCCTTAGAGGTACTGTAATTAAGCAGGTTTTTTAGGACCTAACTATAAGTTACACTTTATGGGCAGTCTTAGTTGTTGAAAATAGGGAATACTTTTTTCTTACCTAGTTTGAAAAAATAAAATCCTCATTTACAAGATGTTAGGTTACAGATTTTTCCCATTCACAAAGAGTAAGTACTTAGAAGCTAATTTTGTAAATACCATTTTAGCAGTTTTGTGATAAATAGATTTTGTTCTCCAAGCTCATAAAATGTAATTTTAATAAAAGATAATATAATCGTTACATTAAATGGAAATTTTAGAATTAAAACTCAATCATAATTTGCTTATGATAAAAGTAATGCTTGCCCCAATATTTTCAGTACCCACCTGGCTTTGTAAAGTATATGATTGTCTAACCACTATACTGTACACATGTAACTAATACAAAATAATATAGGATATAAACTAACTTAAAAATAAAAAATTGTATTTTAAAAGAGAAATACTATCAAAAGAAAAAAAGCAATGCTTGCCATTTTTGCAAACATTTTTATGTTGCAGCAATTACAATATTAAAATACTGAAATCTATTTTCACTTAACATAAGCAATTTTTTTCACATTTTTATATTACCTTAAAAACCATCTTGTATATCAGTGTGTTAATCTTATATTTCACTGCTAAAACTTTATTTAAACTTTTTGTTTGATTATTTAAATTATTTATTTTTGCTATTGTAAATAACTATATTTTTTTAAGAAGTTTTTTTTTTTAATATATTTTATTGATTTTTTACAGAGAGGAAGGGAGAGAGATAGAGAGTCAGAAACATCGATGAGAGAGAAACATCGATCAGCTGCCTCCTGCACACCCCCTACTGGGGATGTGCCTGCAACCCAGGTACATGCCCTTGACCGGAAACGAACCCGGGACCCTTGAGTCCGCAGGCCGACGCTCTATCCACTGAGCCAAACCGGTTTTGGCCTAAATAACTATATTAAACATCTTTGTCCATTTAACTTTTTGCTTTCGGATCAGTTACTTTCTTAGTTTAGAATCCTTGAAGTGGAATATTTGAGTCAAAAGATATGAAGATCTGTATGGCTCTTGTCAAATTGCTTTGCAAAAAGGTGATACCAATTGATAATAAGAAAATATGTGCCAATTTCACCACAGATTTGCTTGTATTGGTGATATTTCACTGGCGATGCAATCATTGGTGATATTTAAATAAAACATTGCTACCATAATGGATATGAAACAAAATTTCACTATTGGATTTCATTTACATTTCTTTGATTTCTAGAGAGAATGAATATTTTCTATGTATGTCTTATGATTTGTATTTAGTCTTAACTAAGTCACTTGTTCATTACACTTTGACCCGTGATATCTTTAGTCACAAAAGAAGACATTCATTTATACATAAAAATATTGAATTATAAGAAAATGTGTACCTTGGCACTAGCTCTTCACTTTAAGTGATGCAATGGCATGGAACTACTTGTAAAATCTAGAAAATGGTTTCTTTTTAGATTTTGTTTTGTCTCTCAAAAATTTGAATTGAGTAAGAGTTATTACTTCAATCTGCCTCTGATCAATTTTAGCATCTATTCTGCAGACTGTATCCTTGACACTGTCTACCTTCTTAGAAGTGTGTGATTTCATGAGTTTGGAAGGCTCAGTCTAAACATGAATACATTATTGGCAAAATAACACTGAGCACATGTCCTCTAGGGTAGTGGGCCCACACCGTCATCTCATATGAATGATGAGACAGTATTACTAGTGTGCAAAGAAACCTGGAGTCATAAACATACTGGCAGTCTTCAAGTTCTCATGAACAGTCTACAATTTTGTTATTTTAAAGTTTTTATTATTGAAAATTTTAAAATTTGATATAGAAGTAGAGTGGTATCATGAACCCCCATGTACCCATCATTCAGCTTTGATAATTATCAACTTACAGTGATACATTATTATCATTAACTAGATGCCCAGTGCATGAATTCGTGCACCAGTGGGGTCCCTTGGCCTGGCCTGCGGGATCGGGCCAAAACTGGCTCTCTGACATCCCCTGAGGGGTCCCGGATTGCGAGAGGGTGCAGGCCAGGCCGAGGGACCCCACTGGTGCACGTTTGGGGCCAGGGAGGGATGCAGGAGGTTGGCCAGCTGGGGATGGACCAAGGGAGGGCTCCAGGGCGTGTCCTGCCTATCTTGCCTAGTCCCAATCGGCTAGATGCCAGCAGCAAGCTAACCTACCGGTCGGAGCATCTGCCCCCTGGTGGTCAGTGCACGTCATAGTGACTGGTCGACAAGTCAACTATCTGCCCCCTGGTGATCAGTGCATGTCATAGTGAGCGGTTGAGCAGCCTTAGCATATCATTAGCGTATTACACTTTGGTTGAATGGACGACCAGACACTTAGCATATTATTAGGCTTTTATTATATAGGATAATAGTACTTAGTGTGAATGGAGCTGTGCATAGTTTTTTTCCTGTGGCAGAACTGAAACTGACTTACTGTCTATATATCCTCCATTTCACTTGAAGTGAGCTATAAAAGAACTCATTTGCTTATTTAATCATCTATTCATCAAACATGGAGTACTTCTTATGTGCACAGTACTGGAATCTGGGTTATAAAAGTGAATGAGCAAAGCATGGTCTATATTTTCAAAATGTTAATGGTCTCTTGAAGATATTTACTGTCCTCTATTTTTATACTTATTTTTCAAAACACAGTGCAATATACAGAATTGTATATCTGAAACCTATATAATTTTATTAACCAATGTCACCCCAATAAATTCAATATTCAATAAAAAAGAATTTCTGCAGATATAACTACAATAAATTCTAATGAAAAGACTCTCTATTTAATAATTATTCCTGCAGCGGTTCTCAACCTGTGGGTCGCGAACAATGAAAATACATCCTGCATATCAGATATTTACATTACGATTCATAACAGTAGCAAAATTACAGTTATGAAGTAGCAACGAAAATAATTTTATGGTTGGGGGTCACCACAACATGAGGAACTGTATTACAGGGCCGCGGCATTAGGAAGGTTGAGAACCACTGACGGTAAGCTGTTTATATGTCAGAGGTGATTTGTCCTGTTAACATTTGTCTGAATATTTGTACTATTTAAAACTTGTGAGCATTTCAGTTTTTACTTTTATCTCTTTGAAAAAGCAGTGGAATAGAAGAGTCTATGTATATGACTGGTTGTGAATGGTCTTATTACAGGATGGATAGATAGATGTAGATATAGATATAGATAATAAAATTTCAGTAGCTATAGATGATGCTGGTAGGAGTTGAAAATGGGAGGTTAGCCTAGGGTGGAGGGATGAAGTGGTATTTACCACTATAAAATTTTAGCCCTTGTTGCCACAAACAACTGATTTTCTGAACTACTGTAGTCTTAGCTTAAATATATTTCATAAAGTAACACAAAATGTGACAGCTGATTTTTATAGACCTGGCTAATTTGAGCCTAAACCACCAGAAAGCATTTTTCCCCCCAAATCAAGGCACCTAAAACTAGCTTGTAAAACCCCCAATAGTCCCAATTTAATAATTGGAAAGTATGTCAGATGAAATTCAGAATTTCTTAACATTGCACTGAAGTATAGTCAATTGGAGAAGATAATGGTTTTCTCAAGTAGAGTTATATTGATTAAGATTTCTAGGCACTATTACCCAACTGAGTCAATCAAGACTTCGCATAATTCAAGTTTGAGGAGATTCAAATACTTGGAGAGTTTCCTAGGCACTCTCCTACACTGAGCGTCTGATTTAGAAAGTGTATATAATGTGGGTATGTGCAGCCGTGTTTGAGGACCTGCTTTATTCTAATCTGTAACAGTTCTCAGATTTCCTAGCCTCAGGACACCTTCACACTCTGAAAATAATTGAGGCCTCTAAGAGCTTTGGTTTATGTGGTTTGTGTTGATATTTACTGTGCTAGAAATTAAAACTGAGAAATTTTAAGAGCATTTATTAATTTATTTAACAGCAATAAGCCCATCATGTGATTACAAAAATAACTATTTTGAAACAAAAACAAATTAGCCAGAGGAGTGACATCATTTTACAATTTTGCAGATCTTTTTAATGTCCAGTTTAGGAGAATACATCTGGATTCTCATGTGCTTGCACATCCAATTTGTTGTGATGTGTGGCTTAGGTTGAGTATAGGAAGAAAATCCAGTTTCCACAAATATGTTGTTGGAAAAGGGAGATGTATTTCAGTAACTTTTTTCAGATAATTGTGCATATTCTTCTTTGATTCTACACCAAGACTCTCTAAGTAGTGTTTTTTAAAGGTTATTTATAATGCGGAATCTGAAACCATGTCAGTGAACTTTGCATACTCTCTTACATTAAACTCTATTGGTCTGTGTTGTACTTTGATTGGCTATTTTACCCGTGCATGACATTATGCTTGAACTTAGTGAATTAATTTAGAGTGAGTGACATCATTTATCCTGCAAACATTTGGTTGCTACTGTACGTCAGGTATCATTCTGAGCACTGGGAATGCAGCTGTGAGTAAGGCTGGCATGTTCCTGCTCTCCTGGCGCTTACTTTCTGTTAGAGACTCATCATTCTGCCTTTGTAGAGCTTAAGTTGACAGTGGGAGTAAATCCAGTGATTTATGGTACCTTTGGGATTTATTTAGGCTAGAAAAGCTTTTGAGAAACACATCCGTAAGTCAGAGTAGCTGTTATCCATCATCCATCAGTCCTAACTGATCAGTTAATTCAGTGAGAGAATCGCAAACATTAGGAGAAACTCTAAGATTGAATTTATAGTCTTATTTTTTTATGTGTAAGTATTATGTGTCATAGCCCATAAACTTGTATTTCTTTTTTTTTTTTTGTCAAGGTTGCATCTGGTTACATTAGTTACTAAATGTAGGAGGATGGAATGTCTAAAGATTCTGTGACAGTGTTTTCTACATATATCTTATGTCATTTCTATGTTTATGTATGATTCTAGCAAAGATGTACTAGTGTATAGCTGTGTGAGAAGGGTTTTATTCTAAAGTTTGGGGCATTTTGTTCCCTCTTTTTCTCTTTTAGGCATTGACAAAGGATCCTCAGGATTACCCGGATAAAAAAAGCCTACCTCACGTACATGTCGCTCTCTGGATAAATTCTCAAGGAGGCAGAAAGGTGAAAGCTGGAGATACTGTGTCGTATGTCATCTGTCAGGTAAAAATATCATAATTAAGACTCATACCACTTATGACACAAAGTAAAATCCAAATGGCCACAATGTCTTATTTTAATAGCCTTTAAGATAATTGATGCTGTCAAGAGATGGTTTAGTCTGATTGGTTTTACAGCATTTAAAAATAGTCAGGATATGGCATATTTTATTAAAATTTTTGCAAAACAAAGACGTGTATTTTGGGTCACTGAAATTATTTTGGTGAGACAGGTATATGACAGTAACTACAGTTAACTTCAGTGAAAATGTATATAGGTTTGGTCATATGTCCAGCAGCAGTCATTTATCATTCCTTTTGCCACAGTTTCCATTATGAATATTGGTAGAATAAGAGAGTAAATGCATTTTCCCTAGCCTTTGTTCAAAGAATTATTTGAAAGAAATACAAAATGCATGATTATATGGAGAAAGGTGAGATGTCCTAAAAATATACCTTATCGAGAAAACACAAATTTACCAGTTTCCAGGTTTTTTTTCCTTTCTTTTGAGTGGAGGGGGCCTAGAACCCACCTTCTTTCCTTCTCCCTGTTCCACAAGGCAACTCTGAGGAACCTTTAGGCCAGCCGTGGGCAAACTACGGCCCGCGGGCCGGATCCGGCCTGTTTGAAATGAATAAAACTATTGAAATAAAAGACCGTACCCTTTTATGTAATGATGTTTACTTTGAATTTATATGAGTTCACACAAACACTCCATCCATGCTTTTGTTCCGGCCCTCCGGTCCAGTTTAAGAACCCATTGTGGCCCTCGAGTCAAAAAGTTTGCCCACCCCTGCTCTAGGCCTTACAGAGCACAGCTTGGCACCACTGACTGGTTTCATTTGAGAGTAGCATGCCTCTAACAATTAGGGATGGGGAGAGAGGGTAGGACAGAAGAACAGTTCTTTTCTTTGAAAACACTTCAGTTGGGACAAAGGAGAGGTCTCGGTCTCATTCCTTCTCTCTGTAAAAAAAAAAAAAAAAAAGCCAGTCATAGCCTTTATCCAGATTCTTTAAAATGATTCTGATCTGGCCTGTCTACCAAAAGGCATAATTCATTTGAATAAGACTGCTGCTTTTAAATTAATTATTGCATTGTGTTGTTACAGTAAGAAGTTTAGATAAGCCTTAAACTTCATTGCAATAGCATTGATCTTTGTTGAACTACACTCAATGTGCTTTTAAATCATAGAGTCTTTTCAAAATTTAAAAGTCATTTGCTAATATCTGCTCAGTACTGTAGATGATGTACATAACACATGATTTAACTACATGGACAGGAATCGGCACTTGACTCTGTCTCCCTCCTAGGGTTACCCTTGATTAAGAACTGTTACAGAAAACCAATTCCTGCAGGAAAATATTTCCATAAATGTCTGACTCGCTCAAGCCCTTAATGTGCTTTGCATATTGCCTCTGACAAATCTCATGTCAAAAAAACAATTTTCATATTATGCAAGTAAAGATTTTGGTAAATAGGCCAGTTTTTTTATTATTGTCTTCACATACATGGAAAAGCTCTTAGATTATTAATGAGAGGAGCAATATGGCAGCATATAACTTTAAATAGCATCTAATAATGAAATCCAGCCACAGTTACGTTTTGGCTAAAAGTAGAATGGAGATGTATGGTGGTATGACTGATGTACTAGTATTTAAAAGTCAGAGTTTTATTTTTTGATATCTAAATAGTAGGTCTTGCTCGGCCGATATGGCTCAGTGGTTGAACACCGAACTATGAACCAAGAAGTCACTGGTTCAATTCCTAGTCAGGGCACATGCCCAGGTTCGATCCCCTATTGGGGCGTGCAGGAGGCAGCCAATAGATGATGTTTCTCTCTCATCGATGTTTCTATCTCTCTATCCCTCTTCCTTCCTCGCTCTAAAAATCAATTAAAAAATTTAGCTATTAGGTCTTATGATTTCTTCTTCTCAGGACTTATTGATACGGAAAAGCGCAAATGCTGATGCTAATATAGTACAATAAATACAATTTTCTGTCTTTTCAACATTTCCCTTATCCACTGGTACTGGACCTTAACTTGCTTGTTAAAACTACAGTTTATTTTTCTTTTTATTAACTTATTCTTCTCACTGTATCCCAAGAAATGCTCTAGGCCTTTAATTTGCCTTTGTCCCCTAGCAGTGGGACATGCCCATTTTCACCAAAGCTGCCTACCTCCTTTGCTTTTAAGCACTCAAATTATTCTTTCTGTGCTTCACAACACAAACATATTTTTAGACTATGTTTTTGAAAATGTATGATCATACATTTTAAGAGAATTGTTTATTGCTCTAAGCAGAAGTGCCCTCCAAGTATAGCCTCTCTCTTAAACAGGTTCTCTTTTGTTTAAAATTTACATTTAGAATACAGTGTTCTACTGATAACTTACTCAGACTATAATTTTAGATGAGTTTAGGGTAATGTTTTTGGTATCTAATTTGTATTGTAGTATGTGGTCTTATAAAACCTAGATGAATTATTTGCTGATATCTTAACCCTTTGTGGTCGTATTATATTTGGACATGGGTGTCGTACTGGTCGGAATTAATTTCCATTGAAAGAGCAGTGATACATAACATGCAAGATTATGAAGGATAAACAAGATTTATTAAAATTTTTGGAACTACGTCACTACTAGTAGAATCACTACAAACGTTATCACTTTCTACATCAGAGTCAGTATTCAAGGTGCCAAAATAAAACTCTTCATCATTACTTTCAGATTCGCAGTACACTTCTTTCGGTAACTTTCTTTTTGCCATTTTGGAGTATTATTTTGAAACTCGAGGCCCGGTGCACAAAAATTTGTGTACTCGGGGGGGAGGGGTGTCCCTCAGCCCGGCCTATGCCCTCTCGCAGTCTGGGACCCCTCGGGAGATAACGACCTGCTGGCTTAGGCCTGCTCCCTGGTGGCAGAGGGCAGGCCCAATCCCTAGGTGCAGCCCCTGGTCTTGCTCAGAGCAGGGCCAATTGGGGAGTTGGGGCGCCGCCCCCTGTCATGCACAGAGCAGGGCAGATCAGGGGGTTAGGGCACTGCCCCCTGTCACGCTGATCCCGGTGCCGGGAGGCCTCGCAGCTCCGCTGATCCCAGTGCTGGGAGGCATATTACCCTTTTACTATATAGAATAGAGGCCTGGTGCATGGGTGGGGGCCGGCTGGTTTGCCCTGAAGGGTGTCCTGGATCAGGGTGGGGGTCCCCACTGGGGTGCCTGGCCAGCCTGGGTGAGGGGATGATGGCTGTTTGCAGCTGGTCACACACCCTTCAGGGTAGGGGTCCCCACTGGGGTGCCTGGCTAGTCTGGGTGAGGGGCTGAGGGCTGTTTTCAGGCTGGGGGTGACTGAAGCTCCCAACTGCTCCTTTTTTCCTTTTTTTTTTTTTTTATTCTGGGCCAGCTTTAGCTTGAGGCTTGGCTCCAGCTCTGAGGCCTCAGCTGCTGAAAGTAGGTTTCTGGCCTTTGCTTACAATGCTGCGAATCTGCTGGCTGAAGTCCAGCGGTATTCGTTACAATGTTTCTTAAACTGCTGGCTCAGAGGCCTGCAGCCGCAGGCGGGGAACGTTGGTTTCCTCCGTCACCGAGGCAACCAAGCCTCATGTTAGTGTCAAGCTGCCTGGCTGCCGGCCGTCATCTTGGCTGACAGTTAATTTGCATATCTCGCTGATTAGCCAATGAAAAGGGTAGTGGTTGTACGCCAATTACCATGTTTCTCTTTTATTAGTGTAGATATCTTAACAAGCAAGAATGCCTAATTACAGTTAAACGTAATGTGTAAAGCTTTATTTGAAATTCTGCGAAGTATCTCCGAAGCTTGTCGATTTCTTCACTCTCAAAAGGCGACTGACTCGCCACGGTGTTTTACATGGCGAGTGTGGAACGACCGCGTTTGTTTATATTGAGTTTTGATATCTCCAATTTGTCGGGGCAATGTTTTGGTTCGTGACAAGGTCGCTTAGACACTTAAGAGCTTTCAGAGAAATTATGAACTGATACATGAATGAATAGAGTTAAGATTCGTACGGTTCCTTGCTGTGGTGGCTGAGAGCAGACGTATGACTGGAACGGTAAAAAAGCTTTGGTGGCTGAGAGTAGACAAACAACCGTAAAGGGTTAAATTGGCTTTCACTTATTGCTTAAGTTTTAAATGCTTAATTATTTAACTTCCAGTCGACATCATTTCCATAAGGCATGACTTTAACACTTTTAGGGGCCCACTTGACATCTGTTTAAAATTTTTTTCCATTGCTTTTTTACTTAAGATGACTACATAGTTTTGAATGAATTGACTGTACTACCCAGTTGTCTCTGTGAAGCATGTACTTTGTGAAGTTCACAAATGACTACATGGGCACTTCAAGCAAGACCAACATTATTCCTTAATCTGATTTTAAAGGTATATGCTGTATGTTATTGCATATACCATGGGGGTCTTGCTAGGTTTGAGAAGTAGGTCTTATGTCACAGCCTAAATGTTTTTCTAATACAACACAGCAAAACCTGTCATCCATTCTTTTGCATTTAATTATGTTTAAGCTCAGATTTTTAAAATACAGTAAGAAATGTGTTTGGGTCACTGTTAAAACTAATTTTTTATGTGACTATTTAAAATAAAACCTTTTTCAACTGAGAATATGCTTGGACATTTTCAACTGCTGATGAGAACATCTTCTAATGGTATTTTGGAAAGTAACTCAAGTGCCATTTTTTTTAATACTCACAAGGATATTTTTTCATTTATTTTTAGAGAGTGGAAGGGAGAGGGAGAGACAGAGAGAAAAACATAGATGTGAGAGAGATACATTGATTGGTTGCCTCCTACATGTGCCCTGACCAGGGCCAGTGATGGAGACTGCAACTGAGGTATGTACCCTTGACTGGAATCGAACCCGGGAGTATTCAGTCTATGGGCTAATGCTCTAACTATTGAGCAACCCAGCTAAGGCTCAAGTGCCATTTTAAAAAAAATACATTTGTATTTATTTCTGAGAGGAAGGGAGAGGGAGAGAGAGAAACATCAATAATGAGAGAGAATCATTGATCGGCTGCCTCCTGCACACCCCCACTAGGGATCAAATCTGCAACCCCTGACCTCCTGGTTCATATGTCGACGCTCAACCACTGAGACACACCAGCCGGGCTCAGGTGCCATTTTTTTTAACTTGCCTCTACAAATCTGATTTTAATTCACCACTAAAAATTAGTAAGCTCAACACTATAATCCTAAGACAGACCGTATTTTTTTAAAAAAACTACAATTTTATAAATTGATCAGATTTCATGTGTTTATTAAAAGACAATCTGAATATAGTTGTACTGCATAAAGAAACTGCCCAGGCATTTTTCATACTCATTTTGTCATTGACTGTCATTTTTAAAAATACATATATTTTATTGATTTTTTACAGAGAGGAGGAAGGGTGAGGGATAGAGAGTTAGAAACATCGATGAGAGAGAAACATCGATCAGCTGCCTCCTGCACACTCCCCACTGGGTATGTGCCTGAAACCAAGGTACATGCCCTTGACCAGAATCGAACCCGGGACCCCTGAGTCTGCAGGCCGATGCTCTATCCACTGAGCCAAACCAATTAGGGCCATTGACTGTCATCTTACTCATCTAACAATTCAAACTTCTAAAAGGACAACAATTAAAGTTGACTAATTTTTTACTGTTACAAACTCCTAAAAATAATTATAAGCAAGTCTTTTAATCTGAGGTTTGCTCCCTTTCCAGATATTTCATTATATCTTAGAATAGGTAGAACCTAGTTGATAAATATCCCAGTTTGTTTCCATCAGGAGCCCAGCCAGAGAAAGAGACCCCCACTTCCAGTTTCTGGTAAAGACAGTTGCGTGGAATGTTGCTTTTGCTTTGGGCTGGGCTCTGAGCTGAGAAGGGACTGATTGTAGCAGGAATAAAAGAATAGGATTCACATTATAATCAGTTTTGCAGAGCAGCTGAGCACTGTGAATAGTTATAATTTACTAGTGTGAATATTAAATTCTGTTGTTGCAGACAAGAGGAAGAGTGGAGTGAGTTCTTGGATGTTGGTCCAGTAAAGTGATGGACTTTTTGATTCACAGATGATGGTGACATCACCACAGGACTGTATATGAGCCAATTATATAGAATTTCACAACTTCTCTTTTTATAGAGTAAAGAGAAACTCCTTAAAAGGCTCTCTGACCATCATCCTTGCCTTGAGGAAGAACCATATAAACAGTGCAAAATGGCATGCCCTTTATTCCAGTGGCCAAATAATTTGCTTTAGGCAAATTCCACCAGATACCTCATTAATTTTATTCTTATCTGTTATATCTTGACATAGGTGATGACTCTGTGGGTTTCATTACCATCTTTTCCCCTTGCTTATTTGATTCTCAATGATATATGCAGTTCTTGTGGACAGTATTACTCCCAGGGCCTTTAAGATGATACCATGACTAGAATGCCTGCTTGAAGGGGTTGCATTAACATAATAAAGGACCACACATGTTTTTTGTCATCACTCCTAAAAGGCCCTCTAACTAGACTAATTGTTAGCAAGTCTTCTCAATGTGTTTCTGTGATGTGGCAGTTGGAATTATTTAATCTAGGCGTTCCATTTTGTTGGTTTCATGTTTCAACAAAAAATAGAACACAACACATGCTGGATTTACATTCTTGGGCAGTGGGCGAGATGTTCTCCTTCATCTTCCTACTCTGAGATGCTTATGAAATGTTCACCAATAGGTTAGAAGAACTTCTTGATGTCCTGGGTGGTGTGATTCAGTGGGTTGCACGTTGTCCCATGCACCAAGGAGTTGCCAATTCCATTCCCTGTCAGGGCACATGCCTGAGTTTCAGGCTCCATCCCTGGTAGGGGGGCGTTCAGTAGGCAACCAATCGATGTTTCTCTCATTGATGTATTTTTCTCATTGATTTTTTTTCTCTCTCCCTCTCCCTTCTTCTCTCTCTGAAAATCAATAAAGAAATATTTTTTTTTAAAAAAAGGACTTCTTGGTGTTTGTAATTAAATACACAAAATTTGAATTCTTGTTCCTCTTTTGACCAAGCAAGTGTGTGTGGGGTTGAATTTCTTATAACTTTCCTTATACTGTGTCCTCTTACAGGATGGGTCAAACCTCAGTGCGAGTCAGAGGGCCTATGCACCTGAGCAGCTGCAGAAACAAGACAATTTAACCATTGACACCCAATACTACCTGGCCCAGCAGATCCACCCAGTTGTGGCTCGGATCTGTGAGCCGATAGACGGAATTGATGCTGTCCTCATAGCAACATGGCTAGGTAAGTACCCCGAGTTCACATAGCCCAGCTGTGGGCAAACTACGGCCCGCAGGCCGGATCCGGCCCGTTTGAAATGAATAAAACTAAAAAAAAAAAAAAAGATCATACCCTTTTATGTAATGATGCTTACTTTGAATTTATATGAGTTCACACAAACACTCCATCCATGCTTTTGTTCCGGCCCTCCGGTCCAGTTTAAGAACCCATTGTGGCCCTCGAGTCAAAAAGTTTGCCCACCCCTGACATAGCCCCTCACCCAGCAGTAGCAACACTCTCCGCCCTCCCTCCTTCAACTGTTGTGTGCCTTTTTATAGGCCCAGTGCTGAGTCAAGCACTTCTTTGTTTAAAATTGGGCATTTATTCTTGTGGTGGTTTGGTTAATGTCTGTCCCTGCTCATAGACTACGAACTCCACATAGTAACCACATGCCTGCTCCATAGTTGGCACTCAGTAAATGCTGATGGGAGAGAGAAGGCAATAGAAAGGATGGAGAAGATTTTGGGCACCATTATAAGTCTCTGAGTTAATACTGTTGTAGCTTTTATTAGTGAACTTAAATTACTATGGAGATTGATGGTATCTTGATTGATTGTCTCTAAAGGTGATGCATGGGAGATGCTGCACATAGCCCAGGAGCAGAGGGAGTGCTTAGTGAGTGCTGTTAGCAGCCACATCCCACCCTCCCGCCAGGCTCCTGCATAAATATATCAGACTCTTCCAGTCCTTGAGATTTGCACATAGTTAGTGCTCAGTGTGCATTGTAGACTGAGATTAGGCAGATGAATTATCAAGTCACATATTCTCCATCCTGCTCCTGCTGAGTATGTGTCTGAGCTCTTCCCGCAAGTCCCGTTTCCACTATCCCATCAGTATCTGCTCTGGAAGTGGAAGCTCATTTTTGACATTTGCCTAAGCAAAACATAATTAGGAAGATAAAAATTCTGCTACCCGAATCATCATATAATGTATTCTCAAAGTTGAGTTGTATTTGATGATATTTATAAATCCTCAGCTGGGAGGTGGGAGCATGAGTGCACAATATTTTTTAGCTTCTTTTTTTTCTTGCCTCTGTGTTCAGTGCTTACTCTACCGGATGCTGTGATAAGTACTTTGCATATATTTCGCATTTAATTTTTGCAACAGCCTCATGTGCCTACATTGTATTTGTTCCATTTTACAGAGAAGGAAGCCGAAGCTTAGAGGAGTAAGTAGCTTGGTCTTGTCACATAGCTGGCAGTGACTGAATTGGGACCCAGCTCTGTATGACTCCAAAGCTTGTACTCTTAACCATTTGTGCTAAATTGTACTGCCCCCTCTTAGCTCTGAGAGGTGATGACATATATTTCAACCAGGAGTGGGATAGCATGGATGTGACAGCTCAGGAGCTTTATCTTCTCCCTCCTCTCCCCACTGCAAGCCCCACCCCTCCCCACTGGAAACCCCTGAGCAAAACCATTATTTTGTTTAGAGTACATCTCCCAGCTTTCCCATTTGTAAGATCAAGAACCTGATCTAAATGCTAACCATTACCCTTTCCTTTTTTGGTTTTGGATTTTCTAGGGCTGAGGAGGGGTAAATGGAACAAGCCCTGCCCCATGAGTGATACTTACCAGATAAGTGTGGAGGCTTGTATTGAAGCAAAAGAGCTGTAGAATAAAGAGTGGTGGGGCCTGCCCAGAGGATAGCCTGTTGCCAGCTGAGCTTAAGAGCAAGTGGGGACCAGACTGATTTTGTTGGTTCTGGGGTCTTATTTAAGATCTTTGTTTGTTTTGTTAATTCTCACCTGAGTATATTTTTTCCATTGGTTTTTAGGGCGAGTGGAAGGGAGGGAGACAGGGGGGAAAGAGAGAAAGAGAAACATCTGTGTGAGAGCGACACATCCTTTGGTTGCCTCCTGCACGTGCCCCAACTGGGGCCAGATATCAAACCTGCAACCCAGGTGACATGCCCTTGACCGGGAATCAACCTGAGACTTTTCTGTGCATGGTCTGAAGCTCTGACATTGAGCCATGCCTGCCAGGGCTAAAGATGGATTTTATATAAATTAAGCAGTAGGCAGAGCTTGACTTGCTTAAAGCCAGACTTTATCCTAATTACTGGTCATAGGCTGCCTTATGAATCCAGTTTTCACAAATGATTCCGATAGTCCTGGTAGGTCCCATCTTCAGAGGTTTCATGTTATTACTGACAGATCTCAGTCTATGGAGGGAACCCTCCATGCTTGTGCATAGTCCATGGTCCTGCCATGCCCCAGTCTCTCCTATCTCATCACCTGCAAGTTCTCAGTGCAGCCCTGACTGTATGGACACTATTCTGGGCAGCTCCTTCTTGGTGCCAGGTCGCCAATTAGAGGTGCCAGAAGGGCCTGTGTCCTTAGCCCTAAGGAATTGATGCTGCCCCCCCCCCCTTATCTTTTTCTCATTTTTATCTTCTGCCACTTGATAGCAGTTTTTATATTGAGGGTGAATGAGGTTGTCATTATTTTGCAGTCCCCTTCCTCTCCTGCTCATCCTCTTCTCCC
Source organism: Myotis nattereri (assembly GCF_964212035.1). Lineage (NCBI taxonomy): Eukaryota > Metazoa > Chordata > Mammalia > Chiroptera > Vespertilionidae > Myotis > Myotis nattereri. The sequence goes on from NC_138078.1 coordinate 16,547,879, forward strand.
ACCGCCATCACCAGCGGTATCCATATCTCTATCTACTGGAGCAATAAATCTCATAGTCCTTTATCTCTCCCCGTCTCCTCATAGGAGGTACCACATTAATGGAGTTCAGGACAGTATGTGCCAGGCACTATGAAGATCTGTAAAAAGCACTGCAGCTCGCCAGGCATATATTGCATGCATTTGCACCCTGCCCTATTCAGGAGCTGCACTTTGATCTGCATCCTTTATTCCTCTACCCCAAGTGAAAAATTAGGGTGGCTGTCCTTCATTAGGGGATTTGAGGCCCCTGTTATCAGTTCTCACTTAGCCTGTGGTTTTAGAGAGGAGGAGGGTGGAGATGGGGAAGTGGTGGTAAAGTAAGGGGAGTGTTAGGGGGTGCGTAGTTTCTAAGAGGTGCAAGCTGTAGGCATAAAATTACTATAATTTGTTTTTAAAATTCTAAATCTGTTTTCTTTATGTAAAAAAACTGCAGTTAGTGAACTGACACTGTTAAATAAGTTGAAGTGTAAAAATGTATACATAGAATACAAGCCCTCCAACTGCCTAATCACAGACATAAAATAATTCTCTTGCTTTTAATGTAGTTTTTATCTTTGATTAATGAAATGTATTATAGTGTTGAAACTTTACTGAAGTTTGATACTTTGTCCTTTTAGTTGGTACAAAGAAATCAAGAATAATGGCATAATTTCATTTAGGAAAATTATTAAGTTCATGATTTTTTATTTTTAAGATTCTTTTGTGGAGAGCAACTATATTTTTCAACTACCTTTTCCTTTTTCTATTGCTTTTATACTGCTTTCCTTGAAATGAAAGGCAAGCATCAAGTGTTGGTTTTATCCCGTGGATTCCCTTTGGAAATTCTCTATTTCTCCCCATCAAGATACCTCCTGAAGTCTGTCTGGTGGCATGTTGCATGGCCAGGTGTTCTGTACAGGAAGGACATTTTAGTGAAAAGGAGAGAGGGTAGTCTATTAAATGAGTGAATGAATAAGTCTGTTGAATTGAAAGAGAATGATTTATTCTCTCTAATAACTAATGGTCCTTATTATCCCACAGTAAAATGTGTATCATTTTTCTGAAATCCATGCAAGATTATTGCTATTGGGCTTAAATAAAGCAAAATTTTACTCTTTTCCATCTGTGAATAGAAAAAAATATAGTATTACGCTTTTATACAATAGCCCTTTGGGAAACATGGCCACTAAAACTTGGAACTCTTAGCTTTTGTTCTCCAGACTGTAGGTTTTTCTCTCTCTTGTTCTAATGAAAGCTCTTTATATTCTGTGGATGAAATATTCACAGTATGTGCCAACATCCATATAGTCTTCTGTACCTGGCAAAACAAGCCAGTGATGAGAGTAGTCTTAAAGTTCATTCTTGCCCAGCTGGTGTCACTCAGTGGTTGAGCATAAACCTGTGAGCCAGGAGATCACGGTTTCATTACCCATCAGGGCACACGCCCAGGTTGTGAGCTCAATCCCCAGTAATGGATGTGCAGGAGGCAGCCAATCAATGATTCTCTCTCATCGATGTGTTTTTTGTTTTTTTAAAATATACTTTTATTTATTTGAGAGAGGAAGAGAGAAATTTAAACATCAGTGATGAGAGAAAATCATTGATTGGCTGCCTCCTGCATGCCCCACACTGGGGATGGAGCCCACAACCCAGGTATGCAACTTGACCGGGAATCAAACCGTGACCTCCTGGTTCATAGGTTGATGCTCAACCACTGAGCCAAACCAGCTGGGCCTTTGATGTTTCTATCTCTCTTCTTTTCTGAAATCTATAAATATATATATATATATACTAGTAGCCTGATGCATGGATTCATGCACACTGAAAGGAAATTAATTAGAAGGAATATTTTAATATAACTATTCACCCTTTAGAAGTGTCAGAGATGAAAGAAAATTAGTAAAATGTATATGAAAATAATATATAAATTGATTAATAAATAAACAAAAAGAAAAAAGGAAACAAATGTACTACTCTTTGTAATATTTTAAGCAATTAAAAAAATATATAAAATGAATAAATAAACAATAACAACAAAGTTATAAAAACAACAAAAACATGATATGAAAACAACATTGATAAAAACAATGACTGATAAATTGATTAAACTTATTCTAATACCTCCCTGTATACCACATTAAGAGTAAAAACTCAGAGTGCTTGACTAATTTCCCTTGTGATGAAGTATTTACAACTTTAACATCACACGCTCTTTGAACTCAAGAGAAAGCAATATATAACTGACCATGTCCGAAAACGGGTTCAGGTAGGAATATTCCTACTCTATCTAGAGTTTGTCCTTGTGATTTATTAATAGTCATCGCAAATGCTGGCATCATGGGAAACTGTTTTCAAATTAATTTAAATGGGAGGCCAGTGTCAAACGGGGACAAATATCACGTATGTGTGGGTCAATGTTTATTTTTAAATTGCCAGTGCCTGTCATATGAACCGGCTGGTCGGACATACGTACGGTTGGTCACTTAGCCTTTTATATATACAGATAGATTTTAAAAGTTCATTCTTGAATTTCACCTTTTAATAAATTTATACAGTCAAACCTTGGTTCTCAAATGTCTCCCGTCTCGAACAATTTGGTTCTCAACCAAGTTGTTCACAGAAAAAATGTCTTGGTTGTTGAACCAAAATTGTGGTTTTCGTCCTGACAACCCTTTCATGCTGATACCTCAGCTCCTCTCAGGCAACAAACAATGGAGAGAATGCTTTCGTTGCTGGCAAAATCAAGGATTAGCACAGTTTTAAAACATAAAGAGGTCATCAAGAGTGCTAATGTTGCTAAGGGTGTAAAAGAAACAAGGTTCACAGGCAATTGAACAGGTAGACAAACTATGTTGATTAGTTAGCCAATAGCAGATTTCAGAGGTAGTGATACATGAACAAGCAAAGATGCTGCATATTGACCTGAAAGATGCTAGTTTGATAAATTTAAGAAAAGTGTTCATAGATTAAACAGTACATTAGGCATGCACTATATATAAGAAAAATGAAAACAGAATTATTTGTGGGACTGGAAGGAATTAATTCAATTTACATTATTTCTAAGGGGAAAAATGATTTGGTTTTCAAGCAAATCGCTTCTCAAACAGCCTTCTGGAACGAATTAAGTTTGAGAACCAAGGTTCCACTGTATTTCATCTATAATGGCACTTAGAATTATACTAGAGACTCATGTACTGGTGGGGTCCCTCGGCCTGGCCTGCAGAAATAGGGTCGAAACCAGCTCTCTGACATCCCCCAAGGGGTCCTGGATTGCGAGAGAATACAGGCTAGGCCAAGGGACCCCACTGGTGCACAACTGGGGCCAGGGAGGGACCACGGGGAGGGCTCCAGGGTGCTTCCAGCCCGTTTTGCCCAATCCTGATTGGGGCCTATTGGGGCAGCCGGTGGGGGGGGGGGTAGGGACCCGTGTGAGGGCTCCAGGGCATGTCCGGCCCATCTCGTCCAGTCCCAATCGGCTGGACCCCAGCAGCAAGCTAACCTACCGGTCAGAGTGTCTGCCCCCTGGTGGTCAGTGCACATTATAGTGACTGGTTGGACACTTAGCATATTAGGCTTTTTAAAAAAATATATATTTCTTTATTGATTTCAGAGAGGAAGGGAGAGGGAAAGAGAGATAGAAAGATCAATGATGAGAGAGAATCATTGATCGGCTGCCTCCTGCACACCCCCTACTGGGGATCGAGCCCACAACCCAGACATGTGCCCTTGGCCAGAATTGAATCTAGGACCCTTCAGTCTGCAGGCTGACGCTCTATCCACTAAGCCAAACCAGCTAGGGCACATATTAGGCTTTTATTTTATAGGATAATGTCTTTCCTCCAATGAGCAATGACTTGTACAATAGCTATCAAGTACATCTCTTCATGGTCAGTGATAAAATTTCAGGCATTTATCTATCTGGGCAGTTTTCTCATTGGTCCTGAGAAATTATTAATGTTTGAGGAATATGAGAAATTAAAATTTAATTTAGTCTCTGAAGTAGTGCTTAAAACAAGACAGTGCACACTTAACCCAATGTGTTCCTGGTTTAATTTAGAAAGTAAAAATTCTCTTATTAAAAAAATGGCTATATCACTCACAGTGTAGAAGGTAGTTTATTATCTCAATAGTTGGGATCCAGTAACATCTTCTAAGAAATAAGTGCAACAGTGGGCCAGGTGGTGTTTGGATACCTTTGTCAGGCTCGGAGAGATATACCTACAAAAGATAGGAAGGGCCATGAAGTATAGGTTTTTGGGCATAGGATGATGACACCAGCAGGTGTCTCAGGTATTACTGTATCTATCAAGACTTTTGTCTTTTTTCATGATTAAGCTCTTAGAATAATACCGATACTTGACCATCATTTTCAAACATTAAACATTTTCTATAAAATAATGGTAAAATTTTAAAAGTAAGATCATACCAAAAGCAAAGTAGAATAGTAAGTCTAGTCAGCTGATAAGAACCACCTCTTTCAGAATGGAGTGCCATTCCAAGTGCATTATCAAATGGCTCATGTTCTAGGCCTACTTTTTCATTCATTGCATGGATTGATGTTGAATACTTGCTGTGCTCAATTAATGGGTCCTGTGGGGGATACAAAGTTGAGTCAGCCATGGCTCCTTTACTCAAATTAGAGCCCTGTGGATTCATTATTTTGGGGAAGTCTAGTTGGTAACAGTACTAGTACATGCCTCAAAAGAGGTAAAATAAAGGATTTTTGATGTTCAAGGGAAGCAAAGACCACTTCTAGCCCCACTGGGAAGAGTGTATAGAAGTGGAAGCATTTGAGGCATTGTGGGAATGCGCTGTGGAGGGGCCAGTGTGGAGTTGGGAATGGTTGTCTACCCCACCTCGCACCAATTTTTCCAGCCCATTGATGCAGTGTCAGGGGTCCCGACCTCATTCACAAGGTAGCCCATGCCATTGCAGCCACTCCCTATAACACATTAGGGAATTCACAGAGAACCTCAGGTATCAGCTGCAAAGCTTTGCACCTCAGTCCCTACAAAGCAAACCCATGATGTTGTTTCTGTCTCACTAGCCTATAATTCTGAGGGCCTGCAGTGACACTTCTCACCTAACTCAAGCAGAGACCTCTGAGAACTTAGAACCAAATTAGAGCATGTTTGGAATAATCACTTGGACTAGTAATTCCTAACTCTGGCTTTGTAATACTTGGAGTTTTCAAAGGAAAATGAGAATTTCTTGAATTATTTAAATTAGATCAATTTTTTAAAAAAATTTAACTTTATTGAGGAATAATTGACAAATATAATTGTACAAACTTAAAGTGTACAACATGATGATTTGATATACATATACATTGTATAACAATTATCAATATACACATCCATCAGCTTACATACTTAACTCTTTTTTTGTGGTGAGAATGCTTGAGATCTAATCTCAGCATTAAGTATACACTGCCATATTATTAACTACTAGAGGCCCAGTGCACGAAATTCATGCACGGGTAGGGTCCCTAGGCCTGGCCAGCGATCAGGGTTGATCTGTGGGGCCACCAGTGGGGTGATCGGGGCCCCCGCTCGCACCTGCCTTGTCTGGCCTGGCACCACCGAGTCACTGGCTCTGGAACCCCCCCGCCGCCACAGGTCAGGGCCTGAAGGCTGGGGGCAGCTCCTGTGTTGAGCATCTGCCCCCTGGTGGTCAGTGTGCGTCATAGTGACCAATGGTTCCACAGGGCATTCCACTGTTTGGTTGACTTGCATATTAGGGTTTTATTATATAGGATAGACCATTTTTTAAAAGATTCATCGTACACCAAAATGACACCAGGATTTTGTAGCCAATGAAAAATGGGTAAGATAGAATAAATGTAAATGGTTTAATACAGGATTGTACACAGATATTTAAATGATATTAAATATATATGTATAAATAAGACATGAAAGGGTGAAGGTGGTGAATTATAGGTTCCTTGTTGAAAAAAAGGTTACTATTTTATTAATAAAAATAAGGTAGTTTTTACAATATCTGAAGGAAGAAAAACAGTTTAACACTTACTGACTCCTAAAAGGTGGGTGTTAGGGATCTCCTGCCTGACTGTTTCCCCACCATATCTGCCTGCATCGCTGGAGAGCAGAGGGCTTTCTTGTTAGAGAAGCAATTTTTTTGTTTATTTTTTTCCAAATATTTTTTTTCAACATAAAGTTACTTTTATCAGATTTAAAAAGAGGAAAGAAGACATTTCTAAAATTTTTTCCTGCCTAGAGGTACACGTCTTACCAAGTTAAAATTCACATTCAGAGCTGTCATCAAGGGCATTAAAAACAATCAAGCGAGGTCATAAAAGTACTACACATCAGGATTTCTTTTCTTTTTGTTTTTTTATAATTGAATATTGGGGTGACATTGGTTAATAAAATTATATAGGTTTCAGGGGTACAGCTCTATAATACATCATCTGTATATTGTATTGTGTGTTCCCCACCCCAAGTCAAGTCTCCTTCCATCACCATTTAGTATTTTTTTTCTGCCAAGATTTTGGGAGTTATTTTGTACAGGATAATAAAAATTTTCCATTTGTCTTATGGAGGCAGTTTCGGTTGTTTGTCACTTTATAGTCAGTTGTTTAGGTCAGAGGTCCAGTATTTTAAATAGTTTTTATTATGGAAAATTCTAAACATATACAATAGTAGAGAGAATTTCATCAGAAGCCCCCATGTGCTCAACACCCAGCTTCAGCAGCAGTCTGCAACTGTGGTTGATCTTATTCTGCTTCTCCACCTCTTCTGATTATTTTGAAGTGAATCCTAGAGCAGCGGTTCTCAACCTGTGGGTCGCGACCCCTTTGGCAGTCAAACAACCCTTTCACAGGAGTTGCCTAAGACCATCCTGCATATTAGATATTTACATTACGATTCATAACAGTAGCAACATTACGGTTATGAAGTAGCAACGAAAATAATTTTATGGTTGGGTCACAACATGAGGAACTGTATTTAAAGGGCCAGAAGGTTGAGAACCACTGTCCTAGAGTAAATGTCATTTTATCTGTAAACTAGAGGCCTGATGCACAGATTTGTCCCTCGACCTGGCGAGGGGGCCCGGATTGCGAGAGGGCGGTTCTCAGATGACGCACCCCGGAATCGGGCTCCCTCCTCTCTGGTTCCAGGTGCATCACCCGAGAACTGCAGCTGTCAAGTCACGCAGCTTGGCAGCTCCTGCATTGAACGTCTGCCCCCTGGTGGTCAGTGCACGTTATAGCTACCGGTCAGATGGTCGCTTAGAGATATATATATATATATATATATATATATATATATATATATATATATATATATATATATAATTTTGCATTTCTAAAAGACAAGGATTTCCCTTTGCAACATAGCTACAATGCTATTACTGGGGGGAAAAACACCTTCATTTCATCAAATATCCAATAAGTGTTTATATTTTGCAGATCATACTATGAATACACTTTTTATAAAAAGCTCTTTGTTTGAATTGGAATATAGTCAGGGTCCATATGATAGTTAATCTCCTCTTTTTTTTCACCCTTCTGATGTATTTGTTAAAGAAACTGTATTCTGCTCTATAGAATTTCCCATATTCTAAAGTTTGCCGATAGTATCCTCTCCCCTGTATTCCTGTAAAGTGGTAGTTAGCTCTGCCCATACTTCGGTTCAATTTTCGTTTTTGTGAATACTACTTCTAGATAATGGTGTGTACATCTGTGAAGAGGTACATAATGTCTAGTTGGAATCTAATACATTTTATAGAAACCTCAGAGGTATATCATAAGAAATACTCAATACTCACTTTCCTCACCTTTTCCAGTGTTAATGTTCTTATATAACATGCATACAGAAAAGTACACAAAACCTAACTGAACAGTTTAATGAGTTTTCACAAACACATACCTTTGTAGTCAGCTCAAGAAACACCCCCAGGAGTCCCCGGTCTCCTAGATACTGTCCATCCCTGACCAGAAAATGACATCATGACTTATGACATCATAGATGAGCTTTTGTTATTTTTGGATGTTACACAAGTTGTGTCTATATTTTTTGTGTCAGGATGCTTTCATTCAGTATGTTTGTGAGATGGGTCCATGTGGTTATACTGCATTTCTGTGCAGTATTTTATTGTTTGAATATACACTGTGTGACTGAATGTAAAACCTGTGGGTTTTTCCCACATTTGTACAATTATGAATAGTTCTGCTGTGAGCATTCTTGCACATGACTTCTGTGGAACAATTGCATGTATTTTCTGTTGGGTATATATTTAGGAGGAGATTTCCTGAGTCATAGGGGACGTGTATGTTCAGCTTTAGTAGATACAACCAATTTTCCAAAGTGGTTCCAATGTACACCCTACCAGCAGTATGTGAGTACTCCACATTCTTAACCAGCACTTGGTGTTTTTCTCTTTTTCATCTTATGTGTTGACATAATGTTGTGGTTTTAATTTTCATTTCTTTGATGATTAATAATGTTCGGTACCTGTTCACATGCTTAATCGCCATTTGGATATCTCCTTTTGTGAGGTGCCTGTTCGTCTTTTTCTACTCTTTTGTTGGGTTGCCTTTTTCTTACTGACTTGCAATCATTTCTTATCTATTTTAAATGAGTCTTTTGGAAATAATATATCACAGACATATTCTATTTGGTGTGCTTTTTTTCCCCAAGTGTAATTTACATACCATGACATGCTACAATCTTCAGAGTGTATACATTTTATCAAGACAGAACATTTCCATCACCTAGAGAGTTCCCTTGTACCCCTTCCCAGTCAGTACAACCCCCTCCCCCGCCCCCCGCAAAGCAACCACTCATCTGATTTCTATGACCATGGGTTAGTTTTGCCTACTCTAGAATACTATATAAATTATTTCCTATGGTATATCTTTTTTGTATTCAGCTTTTCTACTTAGCATATTTTTTCAGATTCATCCATCTTTTTGCATCTATCAGTACTCATTCTTTTTCATTGCTGAGTAGTATTTTATTTATTCACTAGAGGCCCAGTGCACGAAATTCGTGCAAGAGTAGGCCTTCCTTCCCCTGGCTGCTGGCACCAGCTTCCCTCCAGCACCCAGGACCAGGCTTCCCTCACAGCCCTGGCTTCGTCCGGAAGGATGTCTGGTCTAATTAGCATATTATACTTTTATTATTATAGACTCTCACGTTGTGGGCATCTGAACAGAATTGTTACCCAATTTTTGGTTATTATTAATAAAGCTGCTAGAACATTCTTGTACAAGGTTTTTTATGGATGTAGCATTTACCTTTTAAAAATTCATTAACTACTTTTTGTTTAATCACACTAAATTTTTAGTTTGTGTATTGTTCTCTAAGTAGTCCAAATATATGAAAGCCTGAATTTGTGCAAAAGATAAATGATTTATTTCCTAAAAGAAATTTTTAGAAGAAATTTACTGTACGATTTCATTAATTAGCTTCCCTAGTAGTTTGAGTCATATTACAAACAACCTACTGGGAATATCAGGTACTCTACTCATTTGGAGTTTCATTCATATAGATTATTCCCTCTTCCTCACTTGTGTGAACATATAAAATTGGCTTTACTGTAGTTATTTACAGTTACACTAATAGGGATCTTGTCTTTTGGAGGAAGAAAATTATTTGGTCAAATGTATTAGCCTCTCTCTCAGCCCTGTTTAGGAACTTGAGTTTTGAACAGTGTAAATACTCCTTTATTGGGGGCATGTGAACATTCTAAAAACAGAAAGCTTACAGGGGTTACAAAGTACAGTGATAAGAAAAATAATTTTGTGCTAAATATCACATTGGAGGTGTGTGTGATAAGAATATGGTGATGTTAAGTAAAAAACAGCATTGCTGAACTCCTCCACCCGAATGCCTATGATGTTACTTTCTATAAATACTTTTTGAAACATGAGAGCTTTGATCCTATTGCCAAAATAATGTGAGATCCTATAAATTTTCTAATTATAAATGACAGTAGTTTAATTTTATTCTACTGCCCCTTCTGTCCCACCCCCAAGAAAAAAAATGGTGTGACTAGATCACTAGAAGTCACAGTATTGAATTACAGCACATACCATTTCTCCTTATTGTGGGGAAAACTACTGTTGCTCTTCCCCTAGAGAACTGGTGCCAAGTCCAAGCAGGCTGCTTTCTTTTATTCTGTGCCAGACCAAATGATCAAACTCACCTGTCAAAAGCGAGTCTAGTCAAAAGTGGAAGTTCTTTTTCTCAAATGGGGCATAAAGTTTATTTTTTTAAGCCAGTTATTTAGCAAAAGCTCTCAGGAGGGATCAGGAATTTGGAATTCAGTTTTGCATCTCTTGCTCAAAGGCTAACAGGATTACTTGCTGTATGATGAGCATTTTAATATTGATTATACAATACACATGTAAGTATATGCCAACTGCAATCATAAAGATTTTTGCTTTAATTTCTGACAAAAGTGTCTAATTTTGGAGAGATAGTAATTACAAATAGAGTTCTTTGCAACAGCTCTATTTTGCACATTTAAAAATTCAGAACCTACCTTTAGGTGGCAGCACCAGATACTTTTTCCGGTTGTCTCACTACAGCCTTAATGAGTTATGTATAAGCGGGGAAACTTTCAAGTCTCCCAAAACTTCAAAATAAGCTGCTTATTGCCAATTTTGTGAGGATTTAGAAAAATTATGTTGAATAAGTTGGGGGCTTGTTTAAGCCTGGATTTTGACCTTAAAGAATATTCTGACAGCAGTGATCTTTACTTTTTAACATGACATTGTATGTTTTCTTAAAAAGATTTCATTTAGCCCTCTGTGATTTGCCTGTTGAACTTATAATTGTCCTCCCAAGAAAATAATTTTATGACATTTTTGTATTCAAGTGACTTGTACAAGGATCATTATATACCTAATATTTTAAGGTAATTAGTGTCTTTTCCCTTTATATATTAAAAGGTTAACATTGACTTATGACCATGAGTGCTGGGATGAAAAAGTCCCTTCTCTTGAAAAAATCAGCTTGGGAATAAATTTGAAGTAATTAGCTAGGCCAGTTGGCTTTGTTGTTTCCAGGGGCAGATAAGTGTTGTTTGTGGAAATGGATGTTTAAAGTAGACATTTCATAAGGCCTGATTTTTAAAATAACTTTGTCCCCTTGTTGGGCTTTTCTCCATAACAAGCAAGGTAGCCTATGTCCAGCTTTGGCTTACTCAGCAGGCAGCCTGGCCCGTGCCTTTCATGCACTAAGTAGACCTGGCTGGTACTGGAGAAAGCTTTCGTTGTTCCCCTGTCACAGCCTGGCCAGTTCTGTACATGTGCAAAGCTAGGGTGGTTCCGTTCCTTGATTTTCAGATTGTAAAATATCTTGCCTTTTAGAAAATCCTTGCTTATTGTTTTTCTTTTTCCTTACTTTCTGAGTAATAGTCTGGGAAATTGATGAATAATGATGTCATCAGAAAAAAGATGAAGTTGCATCTTCATAAAGCAAGACATTATGTGAATACAGTTGGATTCATAACTAGAGTTTAAGAAATTCGCAAGTTGCCCTTCACTACAGAGACAAATTGGCATCATTCAACGGGCATGGTCTCTCTCACTCAACTCCTCTACCCCTCCCTCACATCTCACTAATTTGCTATTTCTCTTACTGGATTGCTAACTTGTAAAATAAAAATGTACAGTGAGTCTTGGGGCCAAGTGACTTATGTTACAGTAATTTGTCACACACCAAGAACAATTTTGTCAAGTTGTTTTTGAATGTGTATTTTTTTGTTCTTATTATGCACTGTCATGTTAGAAAATATTCACTTTGATGAATTCCTACAAAGAGCAGCTATTAACTGGCTGTGCAGCATGAACATGTGTTTCATTTTGAGTGAACATAGTCCAAAATAAATGATGTTCATCCACTCTTTACTTTTTTTATCTGTATGACATTTACTGAGTATTTATTTATATAGGCCCCATTTAAAACAGTTTGTCCTCTAATGACTTATTTAAACTGCAAAAGTTCATGGTTGGTGGTACTACATCCATTTTCCAGGTGAGCAAGCTGAGACTCCAAACTTATTCTTTGTTTAGCACCTTCCACTGCGTCAGAGTTAACCTTATGTAATGACTAGATGTCACTTGACAATTGACCAAATAAGATTTAGCATCTTGTCACTGAATTTTGAAAACATCTGTTAGATTATCTACCAATGCAGCTGTTGATAGAGTCAAAACAATTTTTAGATATTTTTGGTATTTGAACTTTTTGCTTAGTGATGTTTTATGTTACTTATTCACCTTTATACTAAAATAGGTATGCTTGTTTTCCTTAGATTTCTAAACAGCCTAGAATTGTTAGGTATTGCTAAGGGGTGCTTTAAAGAAAATATTATAAGCTATAGTATAGAATAATTATCTTGAAGTTTCAATTCAAATAGTGAATTTTTGAGAGATATGCTTTGATCAAGGGTATATTCAATTGGCTGACCTTAAAATGTTTATTTTCTCAAATAGTTTGGGCAAACAAGATAGCATAAACTATACATCAATTGATTTATTGGGTCATTTTGATTGAAATATGGAAGGTATATTTGGTTCCAGGATTGTTGGGGACATTTTGGCCTATAGAATCTGTAGAATCATATTTTTTGCTCATATTTTATACTTCTGAATTCAGAATATCAAAAAAACCATGTCACGTTTTGTCTTATATGCTGCTACTGAATTTTAACCACTGGATTAGATTGCAACCTACATGCTGTTAACTACTGAGCCAAGATGGAATCGACCACTGCATTGAAATCAGGATTAGCAATTGTGTCTGCACTTGAAGGAGTTGTAATAGCAGTGAACTTGTTTTCTTTAATGGGATTTTTATTCTCTATTTTCAGTTTTAATGATGATTCTTTGATTTTAAGAGATTTTCTTAACAGCAGTGCAAATTTATTTGAGATTTTCTTTATAACTTTAGGAAAATACTAAAACCATCCTGTAGAAGTAATTAGTTGCTTCCAAATCCAAATGTCCGCTAGTATATATCTGCATTGTTTTAATGCTGTTTACTTGTTTTATTTATAATCACTTATAAAAAGAGCCCTTTGTCCATGCGATATGAGACTCTATCTTGAGTTCAAATGATTGTGTGTGTGAATTTAAAATTATTCTTTTGTGAGTTTTTTTTCCCTTGGGCTTATTTTTTTGGGTAAGGGAATTCAAAGAATTGTACCTTTCTAAATTTCTTCTTTTCTTTTGCATTAATAGGACTTGATCCCACCCAGTTTAGAGTTCATCATTATCATAAAGATGAAGAGAATGATGTTCTACTTGGTGGCCCAGCACAGCTCAGCGATGAAGAGAAATACAGGGACTGTGAGAGATTCAAATGCCCATGCCCTGCGTGTGGGACTGAGAATATTTATGATAGTGTCTTCGAGGGTTCGGTTAGTTGTTTCTATTTTCATTTTGTGAGCAAATTAATATAAAGGCCTTTTTCCCCCACTATTTGTCTAAAAAGGAAGAAACACATTGCTTTTATGTGTTTAATATTGTTTTTGGCTTCCTAGTGTTTGGCCTTGGTTTCTAAATGGAACCTCTTAAAAGATCTAATTATCTTAAAGTATTTTTATTTTAATTCCTTAATTAGTAACCTATATTTCCCCACTCCCCAACCCAATTTATTAAGACTTAGAGCAATATTTTTCTGTATCTTAAATCAAGTTAATGGGAACTAAGTGTTTTTGGAAAGTTTTTTGTTTATCTTTACACATCCCACTTGCCTCCTTTTTGACAAAGGTACTCCGATTATCGTTTCTGCTGTCTTTGCATGTCAGACATTTAAAAAGTCACAGGGAGACATTCCTTTCAAGAAGTACTGCCAAAAAATGTATCATTGACCTTGGATCAGAACTTGAAATGTGGCCAATTTACTTGATTCTACTGCAGTGTTATATGTACTAGCTATTGGCAAATGAGTAGGCAGTAGAACCATGTAAAACCTTGAAACTGAAAGAAAATGCATCCTTTATCTAAATTAAAAGTAATTATTTTAAGTTAATTTGGACAAACAGCAGATGTTTTGAATTTTTTTGAATCAAAACAAAGCGGTCTTTGGAAGCAAGTGCAAGGAAGAGGCAGACGCAGATCAGCAGTACATGCTAAATCCTTGAGTTTTGCTTCATTACAGCTGTAAATAAGATAGTTAATTGCATGGAGGCTTGACAACTTGCAGATGGGCTAACTGTGGAAGAGCCGATGTCAAGCTCTGAAATCTCTTCCACCTGGAATTGCTTAGTGTGGTGGGTAGAGTTATGTACCAGATTGGAGCAGGAAACCAAGATGTTTAAGTATCAAGAAGGAAAACACATGGTCCAGAAACCCCAACAGTTTCCCTATATGTTTGCTTTGTCTCTGCTTAAAACAAAACAACAAGACATTTTCTCCAAATACTAATAGTTAATTCTTGCAAGTTTCTACTTCTCCTGCTTTCCCTCCCCCAAATACGTTTTAAGGGGGTTAGGAATTTTAGCTTTTCTAAGCTGACAAAGCCTGATTGCTTTGTGGTATAACACTTAAATTTTAGGCTTTATTAAGTTGACGATATGAAAGCAAACTAATGTCATTAGTGCACTTGCTTTATCCTCAAGTTTGTAATGAATAAGGGCAAATTTAAAATTTTGATATGTCTGAAAAGAATGTTTATTTCCAATAATGTCACTTCACTGGTATTTTCACAGGGAAAACTCATTTATCCAGAGAGTCTGTCATTTATTGAGTGTTTAAGAAAAAGTGATATTAGGATTTTCCCTTTGACTTCATGCTCCATTATGATGGTGGCAAAAGAGTGGAAGTTATATGTGACTAAGGAGATCTTTGGGAGGAAAGCAGTTGAGGAAATAGGGTTAAATTAAGACTGTTGTACACCAGGACAGCATATAAGCTTTTAAGCACAAGAAATCTTTTTATAATCTTTTGTGTACTTGTCTGACTTGAATTCTATAGGGAACTGATCTGGAGCCCAGCTTGTATCGTTGCAGTAACATCAACTGTAAAGCTTCACCTATGAACTTTATTGTACAGCTGAGCAACAAATTGATCTTGGATATTAGACGTTGCATTAAGAAATACTATGAGGTTAGTATCCATAATGACTTTCTTATATACACAGCTTATTTAAGTTTGGAACTTGTTATAAAATAAAACAATGTAGTTTTGTATTACTGTTTTTTTATGAAACTAAAATTTTTTAAAGACTTGAGAGGAAAATGGTTTGATTTTCTATTGGGTATTACATCTCTTTCATTAATGAGTAATATTTTAAATAGTGAAATTTTTGCTTTTAAGGAAAAATGAGAATATAACCAGGACTTTTAAAAATGTATTGTTACCTAAATAAGACCACATTAAATGGTCACTCATATCTTTGGACAAAGGAGGAAAAATCAGTATTGGTTACCTTTGGCAAGTAGAGCCATAACATCATGTGTGATGTTTTTAATAAGTTAAAACTTTGTGTTTATGTGGTAATCGAAACCATTTCATAGCCTAGTTGTCCCAGGAAATAAAACTAAGTATCTTTGAAATTTAAATGCAATTTGTCTGGCTTTTTAAAGAGAATGTCTAATTTTTAAAATACATAGTATAGTTAAAATACCAGAGCAGTAAGTGATCCGTCTGTGTTAGAAAGGCTTTTTTCACAGTTTTTATTTTGTTTTGTTTTTAACAATTTCATATGAATGAATTCTTTTCTCTTCAAAAATTAAAATTAAAAAATTCACATTTACCATTTGATTTTTCATAGTGTTTCATTATATTATTTGTCATCTAAGCAAAATTGTTATTACTTGAAAGTTCACTAACTTATTTAAAGAAGCTACATTGGCAAGGCATTTCCAAAAATGCCCAGATTCTATTAGGTAAGGCCATGACTTTGTTCAGTATCTTCCTATAATGTCTTCTTTTATGCTAATTAACATAGCATTTTCTTATTTAAAATTGATCTCATTAAATGAAAACTGAGTATTAGATCATTAGGACAAAGAATGAAAATATAGAGTTCCAGTATTGTGATTTTGGAGTTGAATAACTTGTATTTGTCCAAAAAAAAAAAAGTAGGTTTGTCTGAAGATATTTTTAAAATAATAATTAAGACTACATTTTGGGAAATCTGAAACATTTTAGTGAATAATGCTATTCTGTACTTAATGAACAGTTAGATGGGAATAAAGGGTATCTGTAGGTTCACATTCCACAGTAGATGAAGTGCTCCGCACATGAAATGTTAGGCCTTTATTTAAGCACGAAAAGCCCAAATCAAAACTATTCATCTCCTCATTTACAGACCTCACAGAGTAGAGCATGATTCTTGACTCTTGTGAAGAATTCCAAATTTTCTCTCTGTGTTTAGTCTATCAAAATCTTCACCATGGAAATGTTAATACTAGAAGAAACTCATCTATTTCCTTCTATAAGAAGGGATGATCTGTTTTGACTAAGTTGGGAATAGGCAGAAAAATGATCTTTGTAGTTAGAAATATGCCCTAACTGAAAGATGGATTTCTAACCCAATTGTTTGTGTGTTGTGGTGGTGTTGGTAGTGGTAGTTATATGATTATTTTTTAAGCTAAATAACCTAGTTTTATGAATCTAGACCAGCTGTGGGCAAACTACGGCCCACGGGCCGGATCCGGCCCGTTTGAAATGAATAAAACAAAAAAAAAAAGAGACCGTACCCTTTTAGTAATGATGTTTACTTTGAATTTATATTAGTTCACACAAACACTCCATCCATGCTTTTGTTCCGGCCCTCCGGTCCAGTTTAAGAACCCATTGTGGCCCTCGAGTCAAAAAGTTTGCCCACCCCTGCGTCTAGACATTCAACCTAAGGTTTCTATAGCATTTGCTTCCATTGTCTTCTCTGCCAGCCATCTCACTACCAGCAAGTAACAGTTTTCCTGTGGTTACTGCCCACTTGGTTAATTTTCCAAAGGGATTTCTTATGAAAATATCTAAATGTCGCTCTTAAAGTTGAAGATTGATATGACTATCCTCAAAATTAGGGACCTGTATCTCTACTGTCTGATCTTAGTCATATATGATTAAATGTTTCAAATATTGTCAAGATCAGAGCTTTTATACAGAGAGCTCATGCACCTCTAGGTTCTACTTCATTGGTAGACTATTCTCTTTCCTCCTCACCCCAGACTTAAAAGAACTTTTGCAGGTAGAGGGACATGGCATTGAGTTTCTTTTGTATTGTGCCTCAAGTGATAGTCATTACAGTTAGTTCAGGGTGATGTACCATAGTGGTGGTAGTCCAGCTGGCGATTAATACACCAAGTATACTGGAGACAAGGATATTGATAGTAAGTACAGGCATACCATGTTTTATTGCACTTGTTTTATTGTACTCCACCAATGTTGTGTGTTTTTTACATAATGAAGCCAAGACCCTCTATCAGCAGAAAGATTACACTCATTTTATTCCAATACTCTCTCTTTTTTGGGGGCGTTGTCAAATCTTTAATTGAAGCATTTTCCTTTGTAGTTCTTAACATGTTAAGCGCCATGTCACTCACCGGTGACTGACACTATACTCTCCGTTTGGAAGACAAAACAGGTTGGGCGCTTAACATGTTAACCAGCCAGACATTCCACTGCACCACTGTTGATATCATCTATGATGTTATGAGTGTGTCGGCCATCAACATTGCAGCTCACAGACTGGGCAGTCCCCAGGATCCGTTTAATGGTTCCAGAGAGTTCTCTAGCTAAAGATCAGTGCCACATCTGTCAGGCAATGCTGACAATCTCATCAAAAGTGGTATTTCTTTTTTTCCTTAAATATATTTTATTGGTTTTTTACAGAGAGGAAGGGAGAGGGATAGAGAGTTAGAAACATCGATGAGAAAGAAGCATCGATCAGCTGCCTCCTGCACACCCCCTACTGGGGATGTGCCTGCAACCAAGGTACATGCCCTTGACCGGAATCAAACCTGGGACCCTTGAGTCCGCAGGCTGACGCTCTATCCACTGAGCCAAACCGGTTAGGGCCAAAAGTGGTATTTCCTCTGTGCTTAATGTTTTTTTGTTGTTGTCTTATTTATTTATTTTTGCTTCTTTCTGCCTCTTGGTGGTTCTTTGAGGGCTTTGATGATCAGGGCAGAGGCAGAAGGCACTACCTCAATCTGGGCCTGTCTGTTCTGAATGGTCAGTTTCACTGTAGTCCTCAGACCCTTCCAATCACCAGTCGCTTTGGCAATGTCATCACCAACCGTTTTTGGAGACAGGCCCAGGGGGCTGATCTTGGGGGCTAGGGCAGACGTGGCACCTACTTCCCCACCAGTGCACCTCAGGTATACGACTTTGATTTCGTTGGAGTTGAACTTTGGTGGCATGGTGGAGGCGGCTGGTGTTGGATGAACCCAGATTTGGGACGACTGAAGAAAATTGCACCTGAGCCTCCTCCGAGCTGAAAGCCAAAAGCCCAATACTGTCTTGAACCCACAGTATCTCTGAGGTATGCCTATACTGAGATTAAGTGACTGTTCTCAGAAGCTAATAACCAAAGGGGTTTCCTCCTATTTTGCAAGTTCAAAAATACTACCCACTGGACATAAAAGTTATTAGTGGATTAAGAGCAAGTCTCAATATATTTTTTTCATTTTAGTCTTAGAATCACTGCAAGGAAAGTACAATCTACACTGAGAAAGGAAGGCATCCCCATAAAGAAGGAACTTTAGGCCTGGCCAGTGTGGCTCAGTGGTTGAGTATTGACCTATCAACCGGTTCAATTCTGGGCACATGCCTGGGTTGTGGGCTGGATCACCAGTGAGGGGCATGCAGGAAGCATCTGATCATTAATTCTCTCTCATCATTGATGTTTCTCTCTCTCTTTCTCCCTCTCCCTTCCTCTCTGAAATTAATAAAAATATATTCTTTTTAAAAAAAGAAGGAACTTTAGGAAGACAGTGGAGGAGTAGGTACTTGACCAAACACTGTAACCTGCAAAGAAACAGCTCTTGATTACCAATAAATTGAATTGTCAGGAACAAAGGGACAGAAGTTCAGGGTAACCAAATATCCTTCTAAATCTCTTTTATTTTAAAAAATGCATCACATTCTGTTATTTTCTGTCATGAATAAACAGTACTGAGTAAATTAATGTAATATAATAAATATTAAAAATGTAAATATCTGAGACTCAATCTATATCATATTGTAACATGTGTGTTTGTTAATATATTTTTATTGATTTCAGAGAGGAAGAGAGGGAGAGAGAGATAGGAACAGCAATGATGAGAGAGAATCATTGATCAGCTGCCTCCTGCACGCCCCGCACTGGGGATCCAACCTGCAACCCGGCATGTGCCCTGACCAGGAATCGAACCATAACCTCCTGGTTCATAGGATGGCGCTCAATCACTGAGCCACGCCGGCCCGGCTCATATCATAATGTTTTAATACTGACTCTTAATAGGAGAGGAAATGCTTATTTCTCTCTCCCCATATAGCAATGATTATCTCTCTCGAATTCTCATTTCCTAGAACATTTAAATTTCAATATACATAGAATTACCAAAAGTACCAAGCAGGATATTTTAAGTAAATATTAATTTCTTTAGGAGGAAAAAAACTCTAGTGTTTTATCCCGAGATTTGATGAAGCATTGAAAGACTTTGAAGTAGCACAGAAAGCTCTAATTCAAAGTTGATTTTGTGCCCTGGGCCTTGTTGGTCCCTCTGTACCAAGTTAAAATTGAACTGGTATTTTTTTAAAAAATTACAGAAAACCAGTTTAAAAACTATATCTCTAAGCTTTTAGGGATGTTTTTGAAAGATTCTATTTTAGAGTAAAAATTTGATGTGTGTTCTCCCTCCCCTTAAATTCTGCTTCAGCAGAGCAAATACACACACAAAAAGGGAGAGAAACACTAGCTAATCTAAATTGGGAAATGAAGAGGGCTTTTTTTAAGCATGAAAATTTCATCATCTTGTCAGCTGGCAGAATGCCTGCTGTGTGGATTCACAAAGGCTAAGAATTACACTTTCATGAAATTTTCCTCACTAACTGCCCTGGTTAATTTGAAAGATAACCCACTGTTCTAATTCATTCCTCAATTGGGCGGTGCAGGTTTTATCTTTGATCTGACAAAGCATTTGTGTTAATCGTTTTGGCCCTCCACTAGACACTCTTGGGATTGTGCTTTTACAATAAATGTGTCTGTGATAGCTCTTTAGTCTATTATACTTACAATAGATCCATAGAACTGGTAATTAATTCTCTACTGCTTTGGAAATGGGAAGAATAGGTGTAGCTCTGTCAAGTGCTGCTAGGAAGTTTGTTTAGCTGGTTCATTTTTGAAGTGTTCCCCTCAGCCATGAAGCAGCCGCGGAAGAGAGTCTGAGATTGGGGTGCTGCCTCCTCTGAAGACTTGTTCATAAATGGGAAATCTGACCCCTATTGGTACCTGGGAGTGGGGTAGTGGGTCATCTACTTTCATCTCAAGTACTATTATTTATAATATACAGTAAACCCTCATTTTAATACTTAAAGAGCCATCTGTTTCTAAAGGTGGGTAGTCAACTAAAATATGCTCCTAAACTCCCATTGATGGCTAATACAGGATTTATTTATTTATTTTTTAAATATATTTTATTGATTTTTTTTACAGAGAGAAAGGGAGACGGATAGAGAGTTAGAAACATCGATGAGAGAGAAACATCGATCAGCTGCCTCCTGCACATCTCCCACTGGGGATGTGCCCGCAACCCAGGTACGTGCCCTTGACCGGAATCGAACCTGGGACCTTTCAGTCCGCAGGCCGACGCTCTATCCACTGAGCCAAACCGGTTTCGGCGGCTAATACAGGATTTAGAGTGTTCCAACCAATGGGGCAAAATGGATTCCTCACCAGCCTTGCAGTTTGTAGCTACTTAGAAAGGAGTATTACTTAGATCACTTCACTGCGATTTTTTAAATATAGAGATATTCTGGCTTTCCATCTAGAAAAATTGACAGTGGCCTTAGTCGGTTTGGTTCAGTGGATAGAGCATCAGCCTGCGTACTGAAGGGTCCTGAGTTCAATTTTGGTCAAGGGCACATGCCTGGGTTGTGGGCTTGATCCCCAGTAGGGGGCGTGCAGGAGGCAGCTGATCAATGATTCTATCTCAACATTGATGTTTATATCTATCTCTCCCTCTCCCTTCCTCTATGAAATCAATAAAAATATATATAAGAACAAAAAGAAAAATTAACAGTGAACAGCTAGACCAGCCGTGGGCAAACTACGGCCCGCGGGCCGGATCCGGCCCATTTGAAATGAACGAAACTAAAAAAAAAAAGACCGTACCCTTTTATGTAATGATGTTTACTTTGAATTTATATTAGTTCACACAAACACTCCATCTATGCTTTAGTTCCGGCCCTCCGGTCCAGTTTAAGAACCCATTGTGGCCCTCGAGTCAAAAAGTTTGCCCACCCCTGAGCTAGACAGTGCCATGCCTATGATAATCACTGATTAATAGCTAGGACCAGAAATTGGTGGTTGAATTCCTTAGAAATTTACTATTAGTTTTACAGTCTCAGAATTTTTAGAGAGGAGGAGGGAGAGAGAGACTATTTGTTGTTCCACTTTTTATGGATTCATTAGTTGACCCCTGTATGTGCCCTGACCAGGGATCGAACCCACAACCTTAGCATATAGGAATGACACTCTAACCAACTGAGCTACCTGGACAGTGCTGGAAGTTTATTAATGGTATACAAGATTCTCAGGTTAACACAAAATTCCACAGAGTTTTAAGGTCATGAAAGCATTGACAAATAAAGTCCTTTGTCACTGTGTTTTATATTTTATATCACTGATTACTGTTGATTTCAGTATATGCCTTTCTCTAACTTCATAACCTTGTTTTCTACCCCAACTAAGTATCAGGCAAAGAGGCATTGACCAGAAATATTTTTATCATAATACAAAATCCCATCCTGCATGGACATCCTCTCATTGTTTTGATATAAAAGTCCATCTCTAACTCCATAAGGTGGCATAGAAAGTGGATGCCTAGCTGTTATTCCTCTCTCACTCCTGTCCACTCCCTGTATTTTTCTCTGTTACTTCTTGGTATATTAATTGTGGCATAAGCCACATTTTTAAAAAAATCTCTTTTGGACCCACTTTTATGAGGAATTCCAAAAATAATGAGCAGTGTCTGTTGTCTCATTCTGCAGAAAACTTCCTTATGCTCACAGGAAAATAAGGGAGCATTTGCCCAACGATGCGACCCCTCGGTGTGCTGCTGGCTGTGGCTCCCTCCGGAAGACAGCACACATCTAGGAGGTGGACTGGGATGCTTTGTAGAAGAATCCATGTTCAGCTTATGCTTTTATCTTTGCCCAAAAAAATGCTTGTTAATTTTGGAATGGATCTGCCTTCCTCAAAGACAAAATTAATAACCTCCAAACATGATGTTATTAAGCCAGAAACTAAATTGGAGCTACCTTTTTATTTTTTTAAATATATTTTTTATTTTCAGAGAGGAAGGGAGAGGGAGAAAGAGACAGAAACATCAGTGATAAGAGAATCATTGATCGGCTGCTTCCTGCACGCTCCCTACTGGGGATCGAGCCTGCAATCTGGACATGTGCCCTGACAGAATCAAACCATGACCTCCTGGTTCATAGGTCAATGCTCAACCGCTGAGCCACACCAGGCAGGCAGGAGCTACCTTTTATTAACAGTGCAAGGAGGGCAGGGTGAAGTACTGCAGAAAACATTTGCTCCACCAAAATGCAAACCCATTCAGCATCACAGGCAACACAATTCAGGATGCCCGACATTGCCTGACGACGGATTATTTCTTTAGGAATTCACAGAACTCTATTAGTAATTAAATCTGGCAAATTAGAGGTGAAGCAGCCTCGTACCCCACTACTCCCCAGCCACCCTCATCCATGTAAGCACTGACAGGGCCACTCTCATTGCCGTTGTCCTTCACTTTGCAGTATAGCAGTGCACATGACAGAGCTATATTGTGCAGATGGATCTGTGGGGTTTAGAGCCATACAATGATGTTCTGCAACTGTCTCCCATTCTGCTGCAAATATTTGGTGTTCAATAACCCACAAAATTTCTCATTTCTTACCTGTGGTGATGTGGGCTGATAGTTTTTAGGTGATAGGTTGCAATATGCAATAGTCTCACAGGTACATTAGTTCAAAATAGTTTAAACTCTAAGCACCATTGGAATTATTGTTTATTTCCTTGCCTCTGCGTTTATATTTAGAACATTTAAAAAGAATAAATTGGGTTTCTTTTTTGTAAAGACTCTTAACAGCATAATTATAAGTGGTACAGAAGGCATGCAAAGAAGCAATAGATATCCATCCCACCCATTCAGCATCACAGGCAGTGCAGCCCATGCTGCCCAGCAATGCTTGAAGAAGGATCATTTCTTTAGGAATCCATAGACCTCATCCTGAATCTGATTCAAACAAAATAATATATTGAGAATTGGTATTTATTTTTTCCTTCAAACCAGTTAAGCGAAGCATAAATGGACACCAACTGCATTTTTTAAATGTAGTATTCTAGCCCAGCTGCAGTGGCTCAGTGGTTGAGTGTCGTGTCGACCTATGAACCAGGAGTTCATGGTTCGATTCCCGGTTAGGGCACATGTCCAGGTTGCTGGCTCGATCCCCGATCGTGCCAGAGGAAGCCCATCAATCATTTTCTCTCATCATTGATGTTTCTTTCTCTCTCTGCCTCTCCCTTCCTCTCTGAAAAATATATTTTTAAAGAAGAAATGTAGTGTTCTAAAACCGAGGCCCATGGACAGGGAGTTGGTATGCCTATAGTAATGAATGGCTGACTTTTGTTTCGTGTGGATATCAGGTAAGCTGACTTTGAGTCAGTTATAAGATTTGGTGCTATGCTGAGGTGTGTTCTGGCAGAAAAACTAACAAGGGATTTGATGATGGTTGGAAGAGAATCTCTTTGTAAGTAAATTTATTATTGACTAAATATAAGTGAATAACATGAGTCCAGTGCCCCTACACAAGCAGCTTATCGTATGAATACTATCTATTTATTATAGAGGAGTTCTAATAAGCAAATCAGATCAGATACGGCTTATATGCCTCCTGATTTTTATCCTTTATGGCATTGGTCAGCAAACTGCGCCCCCTTGAGTGTGGCTCTTCCACAAAATACCACGTGCGGGCACGCATGCACAGTGCGATTGAAACTTCGTGGCCACACTCAAGGGGCCAAAGAGCCGCATGTGGCTGGCGAGCCATAGTTTGCTGACCACTGCTTTATGGAATAACCAACATTCACTTGTGTTCTCTATATTTATCTTTTTTTTTCTATATTTATCTTAACACCTCTTTATCTTTGACTTCATTTAATCTTAAACCTTATGGCATGAACCCTGTTTGTGGAGACTCAGAACTAGAGCATGATTGTGAGGAACTGAGGGGACCCATACCAAATTCTGAGGTGCCCTGGCCATAGAAAACAGTGTTGTCTGTTAAGAGCTGAGTTTGGGCCTTGTTGTTTTCCACATATACATATTCACCCTCCTGAGTTTTTGGTTTGAGGTGGAGGCAGTTATGGCCACTGCCCTTGCCTGCCCTTTCCTTACATTCTGAAAGTTTAGCACTTAGTTATGTCAATTTTGAGACCATCCACTGCTAGCTTCATGATAGATTGTGAGGTTTTGTACTCAAACACCAAGATCAGAGTTGCTATTTAGTCACTTACCAGGTTTGTAACTTGGGTTAGTTGTTGAACTTCTTCAAGCCACAGTTTTATAGCCTATTAAATGACAATAGTAATGATACCTGGCACATAAGGAGAACTATATGGGATGATGCATTTAAAATGCATAGAAAGCACCCGTTATTCTGATCTGAGATGTGGTAGATGAACATAACTTGGCTGTGTTCTTTTGTGTGCTCAGAACTCCCAGAAATTCCGATCCGGGTCGGGACCTTGCTGCCCCAGTCTTCCTGAGGGGTCCATCTAGAAGCCTTAGTTGTCTTGCTGCTCTCCATGTCCTGTCCCATCAGAATGATGTCGTAATGTACTGTGCTTCCTCATGGCCCTCCCTGCAGTCTGCCAGTGTGGGAGTTTTCAGGGTTGGTGAATAGGTTCTCACACTCAGCCTTAGAAAGGACACTGCTAAGGGCAGCTAGGGCTAGTGGTTAAAAGCAAGGAAAGGACACTGGGCTGTACTTCCTTGAGGTCAGCACCCCATAATGTACCTAACCTGCAGGTGCTCAGGAAGTAGTTATTGAATGCGTTCATGATATTCTGAGATGTTGGTGCTATCAAGCGACTCTCAGGTCACAAATAGTGACATCAGGACTGCAACCATACTTAGGGACCCTCGTCCAGAATTCTGTGCATCATATATGCTGATACAGCTGTTATGAATAACAAGTTGCTCTCCATCTTCAATATGGTCAGCTTTTCAGGATACCACAAGACCTCTGGGATTAGCATTAGAAGCTAGGCCAGACCACTAGGCTGGTGGGGGCATGAGTCCAGAAAGCTGATTAGAGCCGCCCAGCAATGGACTAGTCCAGCCATTGAAGGGAATCCTGAGGTTTCAGCAACTTCTGATACAGTTTGCCTCTCCTGAAGGGAAAATTGGAGGTTCTCTGAAATACTGAGGAAATCCCGTAGGAGTTGTCAAATATCTGCAAACCAGTGGGTAAAAACAGAAAACCACTTGTGCCAAAACAGTAGAATTCTTTTCTTTAGTTCAATTTCTCTACCCTTGTGTATTTAGGAAAAACTCAACTTCAGGTCTAACTCCAGTCTTCTGGAGCTACTGTCTTGTAGTAGAGTAAGGAATTGAACCAGAACATACTTCATTTAACCTTTCAGAAGTGCGATTTTCACACCGTTGACTTCAGGGAACAAAATGGGACTATCTGTTCTCTGCTGCACATGTAAATGAGAGAGCGCCACAGACATGGCTGTGTCTTATATTTTGTTTGCCTAGAAAGTGTACGCATTATCGTTCACATGTGGCAATTGGCCCTTTGCAGATCGTTAGATATGAATTTCCAGATCGCCCTGTTTAGCTTACTCTTTATTAAATGGAACAGCCATACTCTTGCTCAGGAGGGAGTTAATTCAGCTGCCTTTCCAAGGCACCATAGACAAATTCTCAAAAGCCTGATTCCAAAAAATAATACTGCTAATAAAAATCAGAGCAGCAGTATTTTCTACCTGATGGGTATTCATTTGTTTTGTGCTTGCCATAAATCAGTAGTGGCTTTATCATATGCTCACCCCAACACTTGTAATGTGTTGGTCTTTGCTTGGTTTTGAAAAGCAATGCATAACTTTTTGTCCTTTTTCAAAACTCATCTGACTCTTGGCACTCCCTCAAAATTCTTTTGGTTTGTTTTTACTATGTTCCAGTAGAGTATAACTCTTAAGGATGGTGATTTTCTGAAGTATGTTGTCCAGCTTGTTTCCTGAAAGGTCCCCTGTCCTCATTCAGGCTGCACATGTGCTCAGGGCTCCTTGGCTGTTTGAGGAGTTCCTGCCCTGGCAGGGTAGCACAGTTGGTTGAAGCATCATCCCCATACGCCAAGGTTGTCAGTTCCATCCCAGGTCAGGGAACATATAAGAATCAACCAATGAGCCTGGCCAGTGTGGTTCAGTGGTTGAGCATCAATCCATGAACCAAGAGGTCACAGGTTTGATTCCCAGTCAGGGCACATGCCCACATTGGGGACTCAATCCCCAGTAGGGGGTGTGCAGGAGGCAGCCGATTGTTGTTCCCCTCTCATCGATGTTTCTTTCTCTCTCTCTAAAATCAATTTTTTAAAAAAGAATCAACCAATGAATGTATAAACAAGTGGAACAACAAGTGCTCTCTTGCTCTCCCTCTCCCTCTTCCTTCCTCCCTCCTTTTTTCCTTCCCTTTCTCTCTCCCCTTCCCCTTTTCTCTCTCTCTATCAAATAGTAAATTAAAAAAGGGAAGCTCTTCTGCTGGGAACCTAGATGATTTGCTAACTAGATCTTGGAAGCCTAGGAAAGCTGGCCTTCAGTCTCCAAACCACCAGCAAAGAATGTTCAAGAATCATGGCAGGAAAGAAAACAAAAACTGCCCAGAATTTCTGTCTATATATATACTAAGGATTTGGAAATCACATGAGTGAAGTCACATGTACTCTTTTGATAATAATTGCCCTCAACTAGAGCTTCCCATCTAGTGATATTCAAGATCTATTCCTTTCGGGAATTGATCAGCAAAGAAAAATCAAAGGGGAACCTAGAGTCAAGAAAGACTTGCTTAGCTCTGGCTGGTTTGGTTCAGTGGATAGAGCATTGGCCTGTGGATTGAAAGGTCCTGTGTTTGATTCCAGCCAAGGGCACATGCCTAGGTTGTGGGCTCGGTCCCCAGTGTGGGGCATGCCAGAGGCAGCTGATCAAGATTCTCATCATTGATGTTTCTCTCTCCCTACCCTTTCCTCTCTAAAATCAATAAAAAAATAAATCGAAAAAAAGAAAGACTTGCTTAAAATTTCACAGCAAAATGGATTATCCTGCTGATGAATGTACACAAAGGTATAGCACAGTGGTTCTCAAAACTTTTGGTCTGTGGGACCCTGTACACTCTTAAATTACTGAGATTATCAAAGAGTTTTCGTTTATGTGGGTTATACGAATTCATATTTATTTGATTATAAATTTAAGCAGACATTTACAAAGCACTAACTCATAATCCTATCTAATAAAGAGGGAATATGCTAATTGACCCTCATGCCATCACAAAGATGGCAGCACCCACAGCCCATAAGGAGGAAATATGCTAATTGACTGCCCCCGCCCTCAAAGATGAGAGTGCCCACAACCACAAGATGGCAGCGCCCAGTCCCCTCATCCCCCCAGCCACCCAAGGCCGGTCCAAGGTGCAGGCAAGCCTCTGATGTCAGCTGCCCCGCTGCCCAGGGCCACCCAAAGCTCAGGTAACCAGGGCCGGCCAAGGCTTGCACTGCTGGCAGTGGCAGCAGCAGAGGTGTGATGGGGCGTCGCCTTCCCCTGATTGCTGGGTCGCCTCCTGTCCCTGAGGGCTCCCAGACTGTGAGAGGGGGCAGGCCGGGCTGAGGCACTCCCCCATCCAGTGCATGAATTTTCATGCACCGGGCTTCTAATTAACAATAAACCTATTATATGACAAAAAATATTTTCATGAAAAATAGCTGTATATTATAAAGCAAAATTTAGCAACTGCAGCATTGTTTTACATTTTTTGCAAATCTCTACTGTCTGACTTAGAAGTCAGCTGAATTCTCACATCTCCTTTTACACCCAATCTATTGAGATAGTGTTTTGGTGGAAGTGTGTGAATAAAATTTGGTTTCACACACGTATATCATTGGAAAAGGTAGGAGTATTTTTTTTTATCCTCACCAAAGGATATGTTTATCTGTGGTATCTGAAACCATATCAATAAACTTTTTGTACTCTGGTACATTAAAATCCATGATCTTAAATGGGTCTTGGTAGATAGCATTATATTTCTGTTGTCCAAGTCTTTGGCAGTGAGCATATATTATCTTTTTAAGGAGTGGTGTTGGTTGCATTTGAAATTTTATTTTAAAATTTACGTACAGTAGAATTTACTCTTTGGTGTATAGTTCCAGAGTGTTGACCAATACATGGAGTTGTGTGACTGCTGCCACAATCAAGATACAAAACACTGCCATCACCAACCCCCCTTCCCACAATTCCCTTTTGCTACTAATGTGAATTATACTTTTATTTTTTATTTTTATATTTTATTGATTTTTTTACAGAGAGGAAGGGAAAGGGATAGAGAGTTAGAAACATCGATGAGAGAGAAACATCGACCAACTGCCTCCTGCACACCTCCTACTGGGGATGTGCCCGCAACCAAGGTACATGCCCTTGACCGGAATCGAACCCAGGACCCTTCAATCCGCAGGCCAACGCTCTATCCACTGAGCCAAACTGGTTTGGCTGTGAATTATACTTTTAAAAGAGGTTCATTCAGATGGCTAACCTCTTCTCACTTTGCTTATAAAGCGTCATGTTTTCTGATATTATCTTCCACCTGGGACCCACCACACTGAATGTGCTGCCATTCCCAGAGATGTACAGAAGAAAATTTTGTGATGTATGTGTTTCTTTGCTTAGCTAGGAATATATGTACTTGATCTGTGGATATAAAATGAAATTCTAGCCCTGGCTGGTATGGCTCAATGGATAGAGCATCAGCCTACAGATCAAAGGGTCCCGGGTTCAATTCCAGTCAAGGGCACGTAACTTGGTTGCAGGCTCCTCTCTGGCCCGGGCCCTGGTCAGGTTGTGCAGGAGGCAATCAAGCAATGTTTTTCTCGCACATAAATATTTCTGTCTTTCTCCCTCTCTTCCACTCTCTCTAAAAAAATCAATGGGAAAATATCCTCAGGTGAAGTTTAAAAAAAAAAAAGAAATTCTAAGGACAGTCCCCCCAAGTAATAAGAAATGGAGAAAAATTTTAACATTTCCATTGGAACTTTATCGCAAGATAAATTTTAGTTCTGGGGATTTGAGAAAGAAAACTAATTCATATTCTGAACTCATTACTTTCTTTCAATGGGTCATGAAGTCAGAAAATCCCAGTATCATGAGCAGTGATTCTAGCACTCAAGTAATTATAGTTGCTCCTCCAGCTTTCTAGAAATGAGACCTAGATATTTAACCATTTAAAGGGATAACTTAACTTTCCTATATTCATATGTGTATCCATTTTATCCTACCCAGGATACAAAATAGTTCCATTGTTCCCCAAACACTCCTTCTTGCTATCCCTTCATATTCACTTTACTTCCCACCCCTAACTTTGGCAACTATGGATCTGTTCTCATTACTATAGTCTGTCTTTTCAAGAATGTCATAGAAATGGAATTATACAGTATGCAGACTTTAGAATTGTTTTCTTTCACTTAGTTCATTCCTTTTATTGATGAGTATTATTCCATTGTATGGGTGTAGCAGTTCGATCCATTCACCCATTGGTGTTTGGGTTATTTCCAATTTGGGCAATTATGATTCAGATGCTATAAACATTTGTGTATAGGTTTTTGTGTGAGCATAACTTTTCATACTCTTAGGTGTATAAGTTTTCATTCTCCCTAGCGGTAGAATTGCTAACTCATGTGGTAAGTGTAAGTTTACATTTTTAAGACATTGTCAAAACTATTTTTTCAAGATGTTTTAGCTATTTCAGTTCTTTTGCCTTCCCATATAAATTTGAGTCACCTTGTCTTTATCAACAAAAAAATCCCACTGGGATTTTTATTGGAGTTGTGTTAAATATATAATCACTTAGGGGAGAATTGACATCTTGTGTTTTCTTCCAGTCTATGAACATGGTATAGCTCTCCATTTGTTTAGAATATTTTTCTTTCATTAGTATTTTATAGTTTTCAGCATACAAGTCCTGTAACTTTTAGATTTATACCTAAGAAGTTTCATTTGGGGAAAATTTATATTTAAAAGCAATTTTCTCTTTAATTGTATTCCCTAATATATAAAAATTCAATTATAAAATATTTTGTTTTGATATTGCTCTAGTTCATAGAGTTACAAGTGAATCAGAAGAGTATTGAGGACCTACTAGACATTAAAAATAATCTACATAAATTCATAGTTAATATGCAATGTTTCAAGTATATTTTATAAGTCTATATTTATTGGACCAAATATTTGGCCACATAATAATGCCAAGTTGTTTAAAATACATCCACCAGCTTATTATAGTGTCACTTATGTAAAACTCGCGTCTCTTTCTGTGTATGCTTAGATTTCTAGAAAGATGTTTACCATATGTCAAAAATCATATTTGAGTAGTGAAAAGTTTAGATATTTTTTCATATTTCTTTTCTCTATTTGAATATTTCACAATAGGCATGTATTCTTTTTATCAGAACAATGAAGCTGCTTAAAAGAGAAAAGAAAAATAAAATAGTGACTTGTAATATGGTTTTTGCCAGTCAATGAGGGTAGTACAGACTCAAGTCCTATCTGAGAATTAAGTATTTGCATCCTAGAAACTTCGATGTTGCCCCAGCCATTTTATGATTCTACAATTTTATATTGCAAACCAAAGGAACGTTTCAAGACACTTGGAACGTTCTGAGAATGCTGGGTTTAGAATTTTTCTTGACCACAGCATTTCTTATTTATCACATGCTTGTCTCTGTATCAGGTCAAGACAGTGGGTCTCAAATTTGGCTGCATATTAGAATCACCTGAGTGGGATTTTTAAAGAGTATTTGATGGATCAGCTCACCCTGAAAAGTTAGATTAGGATCTGAGGGTGGGTCCAGGACATTGGTGTTTTTAAAAAGTTCCCCATGGGATTACTAAGCTCTTAAAATATGATTGCTATATATGAAATATATGATTATTTTATATATTAATATATATGATTTCCATATATTCATATAGGTTATATATGAAGGTATAAAAAGAAAAGGTTTTAATCTGTCCACATTTTTCATGGGAATTTACCATCACTGTGAAGTGTTCAGGCATATTGCTGACACTTGACAAATGGCACATAATTAACATTGCTCAAACCTTGTCTCTTCTCGGGTGTGGATATGATTATATAAACCTAGGCTGAGGAGTATTTGTGCATAGAATGTCATCTTCTCTGATTCTCTTCTAGGAAATCTCCCATATAATGATTTTATGACATCATCAAATCCTGTGTATGATGAGAAATTAAGTTTCATTATAGCACTTAAATTGGTTCTGAGATCTGTAGTCCTGTCACCACCCTCTCAGACTATGATTCATCATAATCTTCTGAGTAATTTCAGCCTCCCACGTGTAGGAATTGCCTAGTTTTTTGCATGCCTGGCATTACATGAGCAAGACCCAAAAGTCAAAATGGGGGAGGGAAGAAGTAGTCAAAGGGCATGAAGTTGTGTCTAGAGATGTGGTGTAATGTATGGCATGATCACTGTAGTTAATAATACTGTATTGAAGATGGAAATTGCCTGAGAGAGATTTCAGGTGTTCTCATCACGCACACAATCTCTGAAAAGCTTTCTTCACTCAGCTCTCTCCAGGCAGAAGGTCTTCCTCTCTCCTGCGGGCTCCATAACACTCTGTACATACTTGGGATGACACCTATCACCAAGTTAAGTGGCTCTCTTTCCCAGACTGCGAGCTCCTTGTGACCACAAGCTGTGCTGTGTAGTGATGTGTTTAGTTTCATGTCCCCTGAGCAGAGCATAGTACCAGGGACATCGCTGACATTGGACTTGATTATTTGAACAAGGGAATGGCTTTTGGAACCTTCCAAAAGGCTGTGTGTGCAGCATTTATGTTTAATAGAATGACTAGTTCTTATTTGTTGTTATTGATGACTCCATACCAATGGCCAGTATTTTCTGGGATATCATCTTTAATCTCTCTCAGTATTTAAATTTCAATCACCTTATGCATTTCAAGAAGTTAAACATACTTTTGCATTATATACATATACACTCAGTACACATTTCGCCTTAAAAAATGTCTCTGCTTCTTGAACCAAAGGTGTGGTGTTGATCTTCCCTTTTGTCTAATAGCACTCTTCCTGCCCCCCAGACCTTGACCAGGAAACTGACATCTTAGCAGCAGAGCTGGTTTTCAAACTGCTGTTGGCATAGGTTCTCTTAACACTGGGTAGTCATATCTTTATCCTAAATACCATAACCCAGACTTACAGTTTTGAGAAGCCCTTAGCACCATGTGTATATGTGTATATTTGTCTGATTTTATGTGCTCTTTCCTAGCCCTAATATATACAAATGCACCCTTGCAGAAGAGTAAAGGGCCAGTCTAGTTGGCGTTTGCTTCCTCTTGGAGAGTTGTTCTGTTTATTGGTCATCATATACTCAATGTAACTGCCTTATGACCCAGAGATTTCACTTCTGGGAATGCATCCAAAGAAACCTGAAACACTAATTCAAAAAAAAAAAATACGTGCACCCTTATGTTCATTGCAGTATTATTTACAACTAGAGGCCCAGTGCATGAAAATTCATGCACTGGAGCGGGAGTCCCTCAGCCTGGCCTGCCCCTTCTCACAGTCCAGGAGCCCACAGGGGTGGGAGGTGACCTTGCGATCAGGGGAAGGTGACGCCCCCCCATCCCACCTCTGCTGCTGCCACTACTGGCAGCACAAGCCTTGGCCAGCCCTGGTTACCTGAGCCTCAGGTGGCCCTGGGCGGCTGGGCAACCACCATCCGAGGCTTGCCTGTGCCTCAGGCCAGCTCTAAGCAGCTGGGGGGCTGAGGGGACTGGGCACCACCATCTTGTGGCTGTGGGTGCCACCATCTTTGAGGGCGTGACAGTCAATTAGCATATTCCCTCCTTATTGGCTGTGGGCACTGACATCTTTGAGGGCAGGACAGTCAATTAGCTATTCCCTCCTTATTGGCTGTGGGTGCTGCCATCTTTGCGATGGTGTGAGGGTCATTTAGCATATTCTGTCTTTATTAGATAGGATAGCCAAGATTTGGAAGCAGCCTAAGTGTCTATGAGTAGGTGAGTAGATAAAAAAGCTGTGGTACATTTACACCATGGAATACTACTCAGCCATAAAAAAGAAGGAAATCTTACCTTTTACAACAGCATGCATGGACCTCAAAA
The DNA here is from genome assembly GCF_964212035.1 of Myotis nattereri. Classification (NCBI taxonomy): domain Eukaryota; kingdom Metazoa; phylum Chordata; class Mammalia; order Chiroptera; family Vespertilionidae; genus Myotis; species Myotis nattereri. The sequence continues at coordinate 16,581,526 of NC_138078.1, forward strand.
GTGTTATGCTAAGTGAAATAAGCCAGTCAGAGAAAGACAAGTACCATTTGATTTCACTTATACGTGGGATCTAATGAACAAAATAAACTAACAAACAAAATAGGAACAGACTCATAGATACATAGAACAGACTGACAGCTGTCAGAGGAGTGGAGGGTTGGGGGCTGGGTGAAAAAGGTGAAAGGATTAAGAAAAAAAAAAATCTCATAGGCACAGACAACAGCATACTGATTACCAGAGGGAAAGAGGATTGGGGAAAGATAGAAGAGAGCAAAGTGGGGATAAATGGGGTCAGAAAGAGATGTGACTTTGGGTGGTGAGTGCACAGTGCAGTATACAGATGATGTGTTATAGAGGTGTGCACGTGAAACCTGTATGGCTTTACTAACTAGTGTCACCTCAATATATTTAATTTAAAAATCAAAGTTGTTTTATCATATTAAACTGCCAGGACTGTGTTTTCTTGACACAAGACCCGTGAAATGCCTATTACAATGCATTCATGGATTCAGCAGACACTCAGTTTCATGTAAAGTCACACACACTTGGCCCTGACCGGTTTGGCTCAGTGGATAGAGTGTCAGCCTGCGGAGTGAAGGGTCCCGGGTTCGATTCCAGTCAAGGTCATGTATCTTGGTTGCGGGCACATCCCCAGTTGGGGGTGTGCAGGAGGCAGCTGATCAATGTTTCTCTCTCATTGATGTTTCTAACTCTCTATCCCTCTTCCTTCCTCTCTGTAAAAAATCAGTAAAATATATATATTTTTTAAAAGTCACACACACTTGGAAACATCTGAACTCCCATTTCTGTGTTTATAAACATGTGGACTGTTAGAACTCATTTTCTAAACTAATGCTTTACCTGGCTCTTTAGTGATCTTTTAGGTGACTACAGGCCATTACCACAGAAGTTAATATCTGACATCCATCAGGGTGGTTATTGTTTGTTTTATGGGAAGAAAAGATAAAATGTTAGGAAAAAACCAGTTAGGTTTTGGTAATGTTTCTGATGCATTAGCCGTGGAGCTAAATGTCCATAGCAAAGATTTATATAAAATGTATCGTTGCATCTTTATGTATACTTTTGTTTTATTTATTTTTGTTAGTCCTCACCCTGAGGGTATTTTTTCCATTGATTTTTAGAGAGTGGAGGGAGGGAAGAGGGGGGGAAAGATATATATATATATAAATAAACATCTATGTGAGAGAGACATATCAATTGGCTGCCTGCTGCACGTGCCCTGATCGGGCATAGAATTCGAGACCCTTCAGTGTGCAGACTGATTCTCTAACCACTGAGAAACACCAGCCAGGGCTATGTATATTTTTATAAAATTTGATTTATTATATAAGAAGTTTAAAAAATTCTGATAATGCTGGTTGTACACACACATGCATTTTTTTTTAAGTCAAGAATCACTCCTTTTCTTCTAAAGTAGACAATCAAAATAAGCAGTTTGAAGAAATGGATTTAAGACAGCAAAATTGTTGAATCTTTAGCTGTGTAAAAGAAGTACTGTACCTTGGACCAGAAAACGTGTAATAGCGATGCTTTGGTTAGTGACTGCAAAAGCAAAATAAATACCATAGTGTAAAATACAGTTCCATATGACAGCATGTTTGGCGAGTACTTAGTATCTCAATTTAGGAAGCGGTTAGCACTAAAATGTGTTCTGCTTCTTTGCATGAAACTGCATTAATAATAAAATCTTACATACAGTGCTTTTGCTTCTTGTTGATTGCTGGTAGGAAGAGGTTTGCTCAGGTTTTGTCAATGTTTGTTTTCTAGGGGAAGAAGGGGAGAAGTGTGTATCGTAAATCTATTCCAAAAAAGTCGCCTTATTTCTCCTTTTCAGAGCTTCCACTGCCTATGCTGCCTTTGTGGAATAAAGCTGCATTGTTTATTTGGCATGTAGAAGGTTGATCAGAACTTCATTTTTTTATGTGAAATTATAGTGTAATGAATTAAATTCTAAACTTACTTGCACAGGGATATTTCCTTTCCTCTGTTAGAGTTAATCTTTTTTAAAAATATTTTTTTATTGATTTCAGAGAGGAAGGGAGGGTGGGGAGAGAGAGAGAAACATCAATGATGAAAGAGAATCATTGATTGGCTGCCTCTTGCATGCCCCCGACTGGGGATCGAGCTGCAACCCCGGCATGTGCCCTTGACTGGAATTGAACCCGGGACCCTTCAGTCTGCAGGCTGATACTGTATCCACTGAGCCAAACTGGTTAGGGCTAGAGTTAATCTTTAAACAGTCTCCATGTTCAGAAAAAAGATGCTGTTAAAGACCCCAGATTGCAAAAGCAGTGCCACTTCTTTGAGAGCTTTGGGGCAATCCTCTGATGTGTAATTGCTTTTACATCAGTCACAAGAGAGACAAGAATGTGCTTTCCTTGAACTTAACAGTTTGGGCAATTTTCTATAATCCAGTAAATACAAATTGTAGCTTGATTATTCATCTACGTCTGTCAAGCAAATTTTAATGGATGAATGAATGAGTCAAATCTATGCATGGAAATATACAAATGTGCAAAATATGGGTCTAATTACCAGGCTGCTGAATTTACACAAGGTCAGGTAAACAAGGCACCAGTGTAATGATTATTAATTGTTAATAATGCCTTTGGGAAAACATTCACATTTTCCTTATGAATACCTAACAGTTTGCCTTTCTAGTTATTTTATACTCTGAACATTTTAGCTGGTCTAAGAGTACAAAAACATTTTTGCCCTATTTTTATCCTGTCCCTATATTTGCCTATTAATTCTTTTAGAATAACAAGTAAAATATAATAACTTTTTCAGGCTGCTGTTGAAAATCACAGTTTAATATGATGGTGAGAGAATTAAGGGGTGGGGGTAGGATAACACTCACACAGCAGAATGAAATAGCTGCTATCTTTTGTCTTCATTGAAGGGATGAGCCAGCCTCCCGTCCTCCAGCCTCTTTTCAAACATAATCGACATTCTAAAACACAAAACCAAGGTGGTAATAAAGGAAAGGAAATCAAAGCAGGCTTTTTTCCCCTCTATTTACCATAGTAAGTCAACATTTGACTCTGTCTTGATATTCTATAAAGTGAATGCTGGAAAAAGAATAATATCAATGAATAGTTTCCCATCGAAGTGCCCAAGGGCCGAAATAATTGAGGGAGTACTTGCCGAGGTTTTTCTTAGTTCAGTAACTCTTTATCACTGTGCGGTTTTGAAGCTGCACTGTCATTAAGGGCTCTCCATGTCTGGAAGGACACCCCCCCAGCTTTAATCCAAAAGTCATAAATTGTAGAACTAACATGTCGTCTGCGGGTCACCCAGGCGAAAACAGTGCATCTTGAAAAATCTATCTTTCTGCCACTGTGCTTTTGAAAATCTTTTGAATATTTTGCATTAATGGTACTGCTGCAGTCTCTTGCTGGGCTGTCTTCTAGTTCTTACAAGCTCCACATTCAGAAGTTTTTCCCCATGGCTAATCTAAACGTTCTCCATTCTAGGCCTTACTGCCTGCTGTGCACCCGCGTTGAACATTAAATGAATACAACCACATTTTTTATGCTTTTCTTTTTTTAATATTTGTAAATATCACTCATATCTCCCTTTCATTTCTTCAAGCTCTATACTTGATGACTCAATCTCATGTCTTCAAAATTTTCAGCTTTAATTTTTGTTTTTCTGAACTCCTATTTTTATATCATGGTTGCCCTTTGTGGGTTAGTTTATTACTAAATTTAAGCCGCATGGATTTGGACAGTTTTTTGACCTTAGCTCAATAGGTAGCATTCTATCCTCTTTTATAATTAACTCTAGAATATAATGGACACAATTTATACACATTCATGGGTGCTGCAGTGGCTTAATTCAATTTAATCATAATTATAGCCAAACTCTTTATTCTGGCATTTCAGACATTGTATAATCCAACCTTCCCTCCCCATAGACTCTCCCATTCAGGGATACTGTCCAAATTATTAACCCTCCAGACAGACCTGCTTGTTTTCTTATAACTGCCAGTATTGTCCTCACCCAGTTGCCATCTCAATCTGTTTCAGTTCTCAGCCTTCAGGACCCAAGCCTGTCTCAGTTCCAGCAAGTCTTTCATTGACATTACAGCTGTGAAAGGTTTTTATCTCCCTCTGGATTCCTAGAGAACTTCGAATGTATAACCTTTCTCCCACAATTTCTTTAATACAGTCTCTTGTTAGGTATATTCTTTTATTTGGAAAATAATGAATTTGTTCCCTATAAGGTTGTAGATTTCCAGAGAACATGAGAAGAAAAACTAATCTTTTCTGAGCTAACACTTATTTTACCTACATGGTATCATTTAATTTTTGTAGCAACCCTATGCGGTGTGAGTTATCTTTTCGTTTTGTACAAATCAAGAAGCTGAATCTGACAGTAAGCAACTCAGCCAATGTTAAAGACAAACCATTGTAGAGCTGAGATTTAAATTTGGACCCCCAGTTCAAAACCCATACATACCCTCTTTTCAAGACCTCCTCCAGCCCTAACCAGTTTGGCTCCATGAATAGAGCGTCAGCCTGCAGACTGAAGGGTCCTGGGTTCAATTCTGGTCAAGGGCATGCACCTTGGTTGCAGCTTCCATCCCCGAGAGCGAGTGTGCAGGAGGCAGCTGATCGATGTTTCTCTCTCATCAGTGTTTCTAACTCTCTATCCCTCTCCCTTTCTCTCTGTAAAAATCAATAAAATATATATATATTTTAAAAAGAAGCCTCCTCCACATAATGACAATTTGCATCCTACTCTTTTAAGTTTTAGAAAATCCAAAGAACTAAATAGGTGTTCAGTAAATTATTAAATTTATCTCTGCGGAAGACTTAATTGCTTCAGTTTCATTTCTTTTACCCATCTGCTAATGGTAATGTGAATTAGCAATAAAATAGCCAAAGCCTTAGTAAGGGCTCTCTGTATTCTTGGACATGGCTGATACACTGTTTACTTGGGACAAATTCTGTATTTTGTGTATCTGTTTTTAAGCTTTTGTTGATCACTACATTCATTGGTATTGTTAAATGTCACTCTTGTCATTTAGTATTTGAATTTCATTTTAAGAAAGTAAATCTGATTGTAGCAGCATGAATAATTGATTCTTCTGTCAATGAACTTTTAAAGCACCGGAGGTTGAAAAATATGCACGTTTTAAAGTTGCCTCTCTCTGAGTGTTTACTCAAGTAGTAAACCTGAGCTCTTACTAAAAAACTGTAGCCTTACTTCAATTTAGAACCCTGTGCCAAGTTATAATTAATTGTGCATTATGGATAAGGAAAATTTTGCATTTTATGTTTCATAGAAAATAGACCTTTGTACTTTTGGGGGGCTGTTTACATTTTAATATAAAAAATGAATTTTTTATGAAGTATATTCTTGAAGAATTAGTAGTTATGAGGATTGGTAAGAAGATTACACAACCTAAAATGAACAGAATTTCAATTTGATGAATACAGGCAATGTGACTGAGCTTTGGGGTAACAAAAACATGGTGTTTTAAGTATGTGAGGTTTCTTCTTCTCAACTTCTGTGCATATTGATAAGTTCAGCCTATTTTACAAACAGTTACTAATGCCATAATGCAGTTTCCCATATCTTCCATCTGAATTTTTTACTATTATTGATTGAGGATTCAGTTGAGAAATGTGCTTAGAACCCTGCTTTCTGTGGTAATCACAGAAATCAGTGGGGAGACAAGAAAATTGTATTGAAAGAAATTGTGTACGTGTGTGTTTTGTGTTTCAGCATAGATTATCTCTGCTAAAATAATAGCTGTCATTTTGTTCTTGTTGTATTAGTGGCCTGTAGCTTACCACTACTCCTTTTGCCTTAGTTTTGCTTCTGACCACTGGTTATTACCCTCAGCAAGAAGACCTTTTTAATTGAGAATTAAATATCTCAGTTTGAATGATTCTTGTCCTAATACCATCGCCATTTTGATCCATTTCAAATTAGAGAGCCCTGGGTTGCTAACTCTCACCTCAACACGGCAGCCCTTTAACATTCAGGGACTTTGAAACTTCACTTCTGTTTAGAATTTCATATCATGCCCATCATAGGTGGGAAAGATGGAAAATGTATACGCTGAGCCTATAGGACTTCCTGCAGTGCTTATTAATCCTTTATGGATCATTTGAAATGTTTCTAGTTTATTTAAGCTTTGCTGCTTGTATCAGATTGTTCCTATGAAAAAAGAAAAAGTGATCATGCTTTGAATTTTTAAAAATGATCTCACTTTCAAGCAAAAGCACTTTTATGCTCCATTAAAGTTGAATTTGCCAAACTCTTACATTGCATTAACACAAGCTTTACTGGGTAGATAAATGTGTTGTTCAAAGATTGACTTGAACTTTACCAAACTGCATATTAAGATTTTTATCTTCATACTTCTTAGTTTTAAATTATTTTAAAATAGATTAATAAAATAGACTAGACTTGCCCGAATGTACTTTTTAATGGCAAAATAATTTTTCCATTTGATTTAAAATATTAACATAGATTGTAAGCTAATTGTTTGACTATGAAGCTAAAGTAAACAAAATACTTTGAACAATTAATTTTACATTTTTCATCCTTGTTTATATAGTATCAGTATATCAATAAAACTTTTTTATTTTGTTTCTTTTTTAAGATTTTTTTTTATTTCAGAGAGGAAGGGAGAGGGAGAGAGAGATAGAAACATCAATGATGAGAGAGAATCATTGATTGGTTGCCTTTTGCACGCCCCACACTGGGGAATGAGCCCACAAGCTGGGCATTAAACCGTGATCTCCTGGTTCATGGGTCAACGCTCATCCACTGAGCCACGCCAGCTGGGCTTATTTTGTTTCTTGAAGTTTGTATAGGTGACTTAATATTTTAGCATTTTAAAATACTATTTATTTATCTTGTATTCAGTATTTTCTTGAAAATTTTAGTAGGTTGGGCAATAAAATGACTTATTTTTCTCCTTTTCAATTTAGTGAATTTTTAAAAATATGCATAGAACATCTTCCAGTTTTTTTATGAATTGTGATGTGACACTCACTGTTTTTATTTATTCCATAAAGTGTTTAGCTTGGAAGTATTATTTTTGACCTACAGTTATTTGGAAAAGTCTAGTCTCATTTGTACCATTCTTTCTGGCTCCCTGACACCATTATAAGGACTTGCTCTTTCCTTTGCATCTCCTTGGCCTTGAAGTTTTAATTTAATGTTTTTGTTCTTCAGAAAGAATGTAAGCTAATTTTCTACTTGAAATGACTTCCTGTATTCTTTAAATATATAAAACCTTTACAAAGTATGAGATTTTGTTTTATCCAAAAAATACATGCATGCCCTTTTTAAAGTAGTAATTTACGTTAGCATTTATACTGACCTTGAAAATATATATTTTAATGGCAATGAAAATATACTTGATATAATATCAAGCTAAACCTTTTTCAACTTCATAGATTCTACTTTTCTGTAGCTGTTGAGTCACTGGAGTTTTTAATCAGAAGGAAAATGCATTTTCATGAAATTACTTTTTTAAAGCGAACAGCAAAGTGTGCACACAGAGGGAAAGGAGAACTTTGCATATACTCTGTGGAGGGAAAAATCCAAATTGTTAGATGAAATATTTAGCATGTTATTTTAATGTTAGAGCTTGCCATTTCTGAGAGATGGTTCCTTGTTAGTAAGAAACTAAATGTAAAAATCTGCATTGAATTCATTTCTCACTAATTCACTTTATTCTTGTCTCCTTAGTGTTTCCATGACCTTTCAGAAATGTGTAGTTCATATTTTGTGCCTACAAAAGCTACCCCTTAGGATGCATTGAATAACACAATGTTGAATTATGAACATAATGGTGGTCCTCTGTGGCATTTCCAGTTCAAGCTTAACTTTTAGTCTGCTAAATTCATAAGCAAAGTGTTTTTAATGTTGTCCATGTTAGGGAAAAGGTTAAATAATGCTGGACTTCTCTTCATGGGCAAACAGAGCCGCATGGGTTTTTTAGTGGAAGGTTGTTGTGTTCTCATATTTTCATTCTTTGGTCAGCATAGATGTTATTCTGGATTGTTTTTGGAGTTTTCAGACAAGGCTTACATACTTTGCAAATAGTTTATAAACTGCTCATTGTGCGATGGAACTCAGTTCATCCTGGGGTTTTAAAAAAAAAATACAACTTGAAATGTGTTATTACTTCCCAAAGGCATATGTGTTGAGAGGTGGCAAGAGAATTAACAACAATGTCTTTGAATTCTTTGAAAACTCTGATTTCCAGCAGAAAAACCTGGTTACCCCCAAGAAAATGGATGACGAACACTATTTAAACTTCAAGAATAATCTTTCTGAAAGTGTAATTTCACTTGAGATTTATCTTTCATTAGCTAGCAAAATATATCTTTTGGTTATCTAGTCAGTATTTAATTAATGCAATCATTATTGAGCCGTCTGCTCTGAAGGGACATAGAGAAGTTGTGTTGTTTTCCATTTTCCAAGGAAAACGAATCACATCATAATCCCTAAGTAACCCATTACTGAGCAGTGGTTCCACAGTATCTTGATGAAATCATTTAAATATCCCTTCAAGAAAAAGGCCCACTAATGCTGTGCTGTATATTGTCAGGAACGAGGACCTGAGAATATCACTTGTTCACAAGTCTTGACAGTTTTAAGACATTGGTCCCACATGATGCTTATTGTATCATCCCATGAAAGATGGAGGGTAGGTGTTATTTGCAGTAGTCCAAGGAGGTGAAGAAGTCTGCCCAAGGGATGTGGCTCCTGAAGCTAGTGAGGTGAGGGGAGAGCTTTGAGTTGGTTCTACTTGGTCACAGAGCTTGATCTTCCTTCTGCAACGGAAGGGCTTTTGGAGTCTCACAGGCAACCTAGCCTGAGGGAAGCTGAAATATTCAGCCATTCAAATTAATCTTGATATTTTTGAGTTGGATCCCATCAGTTTAAATTTAAAAGAACATCTCTTCAGCTCCTGCAGTGCCTCAGACACTGTGCTAGGCCATAAAGCTCAAGGCTGAATGATAGGATCCCAGCCCCTGGGGACTGAGGGACTAGCTTTTTCTGTCTTCCTTCTACCTCTTCCCTTCTTTCCTCCATCCTCAAAATATTTTTTAGTCTTTTACAGTAATACCTTTGGACCTCCGCTTAAAGTCTTGCTCAATCTCTTGCACTCCAGGTCTCCCACATAAAAATGTCCATTACCCAAGAGATACAATGGAAAATATATTTTTAAATACAGACCCAGTGTGTTGTTTGCCCTTAGTAAATGTTTGATTTGATTATTCGATCTTTCCATTTAATTCATATAAATATGTGAAAAATACAACTCGCTTGGGAGATTTTCATTTTAAAAGTCACTTCAAATGCTATTTCAGGAATGATGTTCCTAGTATACGCAGCTAGGATAGAAGCTGGATTAGATGAAGGCCAAACCCTTTCTGCTTAGGGAATCAATTTGCCAGACATGTGAATAGCTATATTTCCACTCCACATACCTGGACCACATACCTCTGTCATCATTAATGTGCTAGTGATACTGTAATTGTAGCAGTAGAGTGGAGAGTCTTCCTCCTTTCATATTGGTATGGAAAATGCCTCAGTTGTTTGACCACCTTAATGCAAAGGGCTTTTACAGTATGTACAATAATTGTGTGTAAGGTTTGTGGCCAGTTTGCAAAGCATCTCAGACCTTCTCTCATCTTCACAGAATTCATAAAATCTATTCTGTTACAGGAGACTTTCCTTCCTCGGTGATAGTTTGAAGTCTAGTGCATAGAAATGTCTCTCTCTCTGCTGGCTTCTAATATATGAGGCTTCCAAGCATGTTCTCAGGGAAGGGGAGTTGATTAAGTAGAGACTTCTCTGTTCTTAGTGAATTAATGACCAACTCCAGCCCCATTTTAGGCTTTGTGGAGGAACACTCAGTGACTGTACTAATGCAACAAAGTCAAATTCTTTAGTTTTATTATGGAAAACATCAGGTGAGGAGCTAAAGAAAATTTTTTCCCATCTGTGTCTCATAAGCCCCAGAGTGGAATCCGTGGGGCAGTGGACTAGTGAATGGATGGGCATGCCGAAGATTATCTCAGCATCCATGGGAGGCATGGCTGCCTTGCTGCAGATGGGCAAGACATGAAAACAGATTGAGGGGCTATCAGGGGTGGGCAAACTTTTTGACTAGAGGGCCACAATGGGTTCTTAAACTGGACTGGAGGGCTGGAACAAAAGCATGGATGGAGTGTTTGTGTGAACTAATATAAATTCAAAGTAAACATCATTACATAAAAGGGTACGGTCTTTTTTTTTTTTTTTTTTTTTACTTTTATTCATTTCAAACGGGCCGGATCCGGCCCGCGGGCCATAGTTTGCCCACAGCTGGCTAGTTAGAAGATTCAAAGCAAATTCAACAGAGCTGGGAAGCTGAAGGTAAAGAATTTTTCTTTGAATATGTTTCAGTAACGTAAAAACATCTAAGGTGGATAATACTTTCTTTAGGGATTCTTTCCTTATGCTTCTTCCAATTTAGAAATTGTAGGCCCTGGGAATATATATATATATTCAAATCCTGAGTAATATAAGTATTCAGAAGGGCATAGAGCATTTGGGGCTTTGAGAGGGGTAGCATAATTGGCAAATGTCAGGATCAGTAGCTGATTTTATTTATATATATATATATAATATCTTTAGACTTCTGTTAATCTAGCACTCTGCCTTCACCTGGCTTCTATCTGTTTTACAACTTAATAACGTGTACCATTTAGCCTCATGATTTATACTTGTTAAACCTTATTTGGAATATCCTCAGATGAGGATTCACAAAACAAAGCAAAAAAACACGTTATTTATATAAATGCACACCCATTTTTCACAGCCACACCATGGAAGACTTGCTAAAACACAGATTGCTAGGTGCCACCCTAAAATGCCCAATTCTAGGTCTAGAGTGGAGCCTGAGAATTCGCATGTCTAACACGGTGCCAGATGATGCTGATGCTGTTGGTCTGGGGACCACGCTTGGAGAACTACTACTCTAGACATTTGCTGAGGTATACTGCTCAGCCAGGGGCAGTTGAATGAAAACGGTAATAACATCCGATCCTAACTTAATAATGTTAGAGTAATGAGATTTCGTTAAGAGGAAATACTTTCAGTGATAGGATCATTTGTATATTTTCCTAACCTCAGTTGTGGCTAAGTCATGAAGGCTTATAGGAAACCTCATGTTCATTTTAAAAAAAAATCAGGTCCTGGAATTAGAGGATTCTTGTGCTAGAACAGACCTTATAACAACCATCTAGCCTGGTATAACACTCTTTTTTATGAAAGACAAGACTGAGGATCCTAAAATTGAAATCTCTTCAACTTCATATATTACTTTTTTGTTTTATCTAGTTATTTATTTATTTTTAAATCTTTATTGTTGAAAATATTACATATGCCCCCCCTCCCCCCATTGACCCCTTCTTTTTAAAGGCAGAGCCAGGAGAAATGATTGAGTAAGAAGACTGCTAGGGAAGGGAACTTTCAAGAGGATTAATTCCCAATATAAAGGGAACCATTTTAGTATTTAGTCAACCATTTAATATCCTTAAATTAACTTGAACCCTGAAGTTGATTTTAGGCATTTCGCACCAAAGGTCTATAGTAATATTTTTTTATTATTTTTTATTTTTTTAATCTTTATTATTCAGATTATTACAGTTGTTCCTCTTTTTCCCCCCCCCATAGCTACTCTCCACCCAGTTCCCACCCCACCCTCTGCCCTTATCCCCCACCCCCACTGTCCTCATCTATACGTGTACGATTTTTGTCAAGTCTCTTCCTGCACCCCCCACATTCCTTCTCCCCCCAAGAATAGTCAGTCCACTCCCTTTCTATGGCCCTGACTCTATTATATTCACCAGTTTATTCTGTTCATCAGATTATTTATTCACTTGATTTTTAGATTCACTTGTTGATAGATGTGTATTTCTTGTTCATAATTTGTATCTTTACCTTTTTCTTCTTCTTCCTCTTCTTAAAGGATACCTTTCAGCATTTCATATAATACTGGTTTGGTGGTGATGAACTCCTTTAGCTTTTTCTTATCTGTGAAGCTCTTTATCTGAACTTCAATTCTGAATGATAGCTTTGCTGGGTAAAGTAATCTTGGTTATAGGTTCTTGGTATTCATCTCTTTGAATATTTCTTGCCACTCCCTTCTGGCCTGCATAGTTTCTGTTGAGAAATCAGCTGACAGTCATATGGGTACTCCCTTGTAGGTAACTGACTGTCTTTCTCTTGCTGCTTTTAGGATTCTCTCTTTGTCTTTTGCTCTTGGCATTTTAATGATGATGTGTCTTGGTGCTGTCCTCTTTGGATTCCTTTTGTTTGGAGTTCTCTGCACTTCTTGGACTTGTAAGTCTATTTCTTTCACCAGGTAGGGGAAGTTTTCTGTCATTATTTCTTTAAATAGGTTTTCAATATCTTGCTCTCTCTCTTCTTCTGGCACCCCCATAATTAAGATGTTGGTACGCTTGAAGTTGTCCCAGAGGCTCCTTACACTATCTTCATATTTTTGGATTCTTTTTTCTTTTTGTTTTTCCGGTTGGGTGTTTTTTGCTTCTTCGTATTTCAAATCTTTGACTTGATTCTTGCGATCCTCTAGTCTGCTGTTGGAACTCTGTATAATATTCTTTATTTCACTCAGTGTCTGCTTAATTTCCAGTTGGTCCTTTTTCATATCCTCGAGGGTATCACTAGATTTCTTGAGGGTCTCACTAAATTTATTGTGGTTTCTAGAAAATTCTTGAAAAACCTTATAAGTGTGGTTTTGAACTCTATATCCTGTAGTTTGCTTTCCTCCATTTTTGTCATTTGTGACCTGTTTCTTTGTCTCCACATTTTTTATGCTTCCCTGTGTTGATATTGTGGCTTTGTGTGCTAGGCGTCCTATAGGGCCCAGTGGCTCAGCCTCCCCAATTACCTGAGGTGGACACTCTTGGTGCACCCCTTTGTGGGCTTTGTGCACACTCTTGTTGTATTTAAGCCTTGATTGTTGTAGGTATCACTGGGAGGAATTGACCTCCAGGCCCGTTGGCTGTGAGAATCAGCTGTGTCTACGGTGGGAGAACTTCTGTGCTGGAGACACCCTTCTGGGGCAAGACTTGCTTCAGTGGGGTTTTGGTGCTCACTGAGTCTGTCCCCTGAGTGTGTCCCTTATGGACCTGAGGAGTTATAATCTGGATGGTCCCACTGTGACCACTGGGTACATTGGCTGTTGGATCTCTAAGGAGGTGCTAATTTAGCCTCTGCGTGAGGCTACCCAGCAGGAGCTATGGAGAGATCTGCAGATTCCTCTTCTTTGTTTGGGGTTTGGAGGTGCCCAGATGAGGCCCAGTTGTGAAGCAATGCAAGCTGCTGTGGGGCCTTGGGCCTTCTTTTGGAAGTTCTGGTTCTCTCTGACCCAGCTGCAGTTTGTTAGGTAATTTTCAGATCGCAAAGGGCCAGGCCTTTCATATGCAAAAGCCTCATGTGCACAGCTTGGGTGGGGCAGGGTCTCAGGGGATCAACAGGGCGGAGCAAGCAGCTATGGCTGATCCTTAGTCCTACCCTAAGAGGCCCCAAGTCTCGGTAATCGCTGCAAGCACCTCTGAGAGAAAGCCGCCCTCGAGTTCCGCCTGATGCCAGACAGTCCAGTTTCTCCCCATATGAGTCTGGGTCCCCAGAGACTCGCCCAGTACTGGAGTTCAGAGCAGTAGGGAGCTTGTGTCTCCCTGCCAATTGAAAAAGACAACAGCAGTTGCCAGCCCTTTCCACATGCGCCTCCGTACCTCTGCACTTTACTTCCGCACCTCCTCTGAGTCTCAGTGTGCTTTTCTCTTTCCTTCTAGTTGTAGAATTTCTACTCAGCCAGCCTTCCTGTGGTTCTGGATGAGGTCCATTTTGTCTTTTAGTTGTATTTTTGAAGTGGTTGTGCGAGGCAGCAATTTCCGGTGTTTACCTATGCCGCCATCTTGGTTTTTCGTCTATAGTAATTTTAATATAATTACACTAGAGGCCCGGCGCACAAAAACTTGTGCACTTGGGGGGATGGGGGGTCACTCAGCCCAGCCTGTGCCCTCTCGCAGTCTGGGACCCCTCGGGAGATAACGACCCGCTGGCTTAGGCCTGCTCCTGGGTGGCAGAGGGCAGGCCCAATCCCTAGGTGCACCCCTGTCATGCTCAGAGCAGGGCGGATTGGGAGGTTGTGATGCCACCCTCAGTCACGCTCAAGGTAGGGCAGATTGGGGGGTTGGGGCACCGCCCCCTGTCACAGTCAAGGCAGGGTCGATGGGGAGGTTGCGGTGCCACCCCCTGTCACGCACAGAGCAGGGCCAATCAGGGGGTTGGGGCGCAGCCCCCTGTCACGCACAGAGCAGTGCCGATAGGGGAGTTGGGGCACCACCCCCTGTCACACACACAGCAGGGAGGATCAGGGGGTAGGGGCGCCGCCACTGTCACACTCAGGGCAGGGCCGTTGGGGAGGTTATGGCTCTACCCTGTCACACACAGAGCAGGGCCGATCAGGGGGTTGGGGTGCTGCCCCCTGTCACACACATAGCAGGGCCGATCAGGGGGTTGGGGCGCCGCACCCTGTCACAGAGCCGCAGGGTGATCAGGGGGTTGGGGAGCTCCCCCTATCAGGCATAGAGCAGGGCTGATCAGGGGGTTGGGGCGCCTTCCCCTGTAACGAACAGAGCAGGGTGGATAGGGAGGTTATGGCCCCGCCCCCTGTCGCACACAGAGTCGCAGGGCGATCAGGGGGTTTGGGCGCTGCCCCCTGTCACACTGATCCCGGTGCTGGGAGGCATATTACCCTTTTATTATATAGGATAGAGGCCTGGTGCACGGGTGGGTGCCGGCTGGTTTGCCCTGAAGGGTGTCCTGGATCAGGCTGGGGATCCCCACTGGGGTGCCTGGCCAGCCTGGGTGATGGGGTGATGGCTGTTTGCAGCTGTTCACACACCCTTCTGGGTGGGGGTCCCCACTGGGGTGCCTGGCCAGTCTGGGTGACGGGCTGAGGGCTGTTTTCAGGCTGGCGGGTGACTGAAGCTCCCAACCACTCCTTTTTTTCTTTTTTTATTCTGGGCCAGCTTTAGCTTTGAGGCTTGGCTCCAGCTCTTAGGCCTCTGCTGCTGAAAGCAGGTTTCTAGCCTTTGTTTACCTTCTGTATTTGAAACAATGTTGCGATCCTGCTGGCTAAAGCCCGGCCGACTAAAGCAGGTTTCTGGGGTTTTGTTTAGCTTCTATATTTGTAACATAGTTGCTTAGAGTTGCAGCTCAGAGGCCTGCAGTGGCGGGGAACGTTGGAGTCCTCCGTCACTGAAGCAAGCAAGCCTCATGTTAGTTTCAAGCTGCCTGGCTGCTGGCCGCCATCTTGGCTGGCAGTTAATTTGCATATTGCCCTGATTAGCCAATGGGAAGGGTAGCGGTCGTACACTATAATTACCATGTTTCTCTTTTATTAGATAGGATGTTTTCAGTTGTAGAGATCCTGTGGTGGCTTGGATCCACAGCCCTAGATTCTTGGGAAATCCAGTGCTGGAGGCAGCCTAATGAAAGTCTTGATTAAAAATCCAGTTGTGGAAGCATTAGCTATTGTAATTAGATAAGAAAATGAAATAATTCACAGGAAAATTTCCACAAGGAAGATGGCCTACCAGTTATTAAAATTTTAGGGCATTTAGGGTAATTAAAATATTTTGGTGCTCTTCTAATTTTAATTGAGTCAATATAGAAAGTCCAGAAGTAGACTTAAAGTTGCATTTAGTATTATATAAAGGAGTGGCTTATATCAGTAGGAAACAGTCATCTGGGAGAAAAAATACAGTTGAATTTTTTCCTTGCTTCCTGCATTAAAACAAATTCCAGGTGGATAAAAAATTTAAAGTTAGAAAATGAAACTATAAAAGTAATACATATTTTAATAATGTTGGAGTAGGAAAGACTTCTTGAAACATCACAAAATTCAGAATCTGAAAAGGGAAAGTAATGATAAATTTGACTACAAATTTAAAAGTAAAAATTTCTGCAGGTTCAAAAAATTACACATACACATAGATGTCATAAAATCAAAAGAGAAATGATGATCTAGGGAATGTATTTGCAACCCATGAAACAAATAAAGGTCTAATTTCATTCACACATAAAAAGTTCTTGCTGAAACCGGTTTGGCTCAATGGATAGAGCATCGGCCTGCGGACTGAAAGGTCCCAGGTTCGATTCCGGTCAAGGGCATGTACCTGGGTTGTGGGCACATCCCCAGTAGGAGATGTGCAGGAGGCAGCTAATCGGTGTTTCTCTCTCATCGATGTTTCTGACTCTCTGTCTCTCTCCCTCCCTCTCTGTAAAAAATCAATAAAATATATATTTTTTAAAAAAGTTCTTGCAAATCTAGGAGAAGAAGACCAATAATCTAGTAAAAAAATGGGTAAAGGACAGGGACAGGTAATTCATGGAGAAGGACATTAAAATGGCTAATAAACATAGGTAAAGATGTTTAAGCTCACTCTTAAATTCCAAAGTTCAAAGGAATACCAATTTTCACCTATCAGAATGACAAAGATCCAAAAGTTAGGTAATGGGTAGTGTAGGGAAAAGAGTATTTGCATACAGTGTTAGCGGGTGTGAAAATTGATATGCCCTTTTTGGATTACAATTTTGGCAACACCTGTCAAATTTTTAAGTGAACATACGACTCAGCAATTCCAATTTGGGTATCTCTCCTTCCAGATGTACAGTACCTTGAAGTTGTTGCCAAATTACTGTACAGGGATATTCCTTGCAGCATTAGTAATAATAGTAAGAGACCAAAAACAACCTAATTATTGATCAGAAGAGGATTTGTTGAAGGATTACAATAGAAAATAGAATTCTGTGCAGCCATTAAAAGGAACATTGCAGGTCTTACATGTACGTATAAGGTATAATTTCCTCTACTGTTGAGCAAAAAAGGCAAGGTTTAGAACTGTATAGGATACATTCCCATTTGTGTTTTTAAAAACAAATAGAAATAGTCAATAATAGATTTTACTTAACCCATCATATCCAAAATATTTTAATCTATAATGAATATTAAAATGTCAGTAAGTTATATTATCTTGTTTGGACTGAGTCTTTGTTTATTTTATACTTGTAACATCTCAGTTTGGACTAGCACATTCCAAGTGCTCATGAACCACATACAGCCACTGGCTTGTGCATTAAGCAGAGTAGGTGTAGGACAGTTACAGCGAACCTTTTGAGCTCGGCGTGTCAGCATTTTGAAAAACCCTAACTTAACTCTGGTGCCGTGTCACATACAGAAATTTTTTGATATGTGCAACCATAGTAAAACAAAGACTTATATTTTTGATATTTATTTTATATATTTAAATGCCATTTAACAAAGAAAAATCAACCAAAAAAATGAGTTCGTGTGTCACCTCTGACACGCGTGTCATAGGTTCACCATCACTGGTGTAGGATGTAGAGTACTGGACTAGAAGTTCAGAACCTGGGTGGCCCTGCTGCTGGAGGCTCTGAGAGTGCACAAGGAATATTTTTCCTGGGCTTCATTTTTCTCAGAATATGAAACATTAGACTAGAGCTCTAAAGTCCCTTCCAACTTTAAAATTTAGGGTCTAGATTTTTTATTTCAGATTACTTGTCAAGTAAAAAATGTAATTGTGCTTGTTTTCATAGACACTGTTTCCACCAGCACTCCTAAAATTCTGTGTTCCTAAGTGAAGCACACTTCATATTATGGGACTAGATTGTTATCATTAGAGTAAGGTTCTTTGTTTATTGGTTTGTTTAAAGGAAGTATGTTACTAAGCTGCATACATGATGTAAACTATGTAGAAATTGGAAGTTCTTTTTTGTTGTTGTTGTTAATCCTCCCCGGAGGATATTTTTCCCATTGATTTTTTTTAGAGACAGTGCAAGGGAGGGGGAGAGACAGAGAAACATCGATGTGAGAGAGACACATAGATTGGTTGCTTCCTGTATGCACCCCTACCGGGCTGGGGATGAAGCCTGCAACAAGGTACTTGCCTTGACCAGAACTGAACCCATGACCCTTCAGTCCTCAGGCCGAGGCTGACGCTCTAACCACTGAGGAACCAGCTAAGGCTGGTCAGTTCTTTTAATAGAATTAAGTCCAGTTTGAGGGTTTGCTGTAAAAGAGAGAACCACATAACAATATCTAAAGAAAGACTAAATATTGAATGAGAAAGAGTTGAGATTTTTTTTTAGTACAAGTCTGTTTATAAAGTCCATTCTTCAGAAGATAGTAACCAATAGTTTTCTTTGAACAAGAGAGAATGAGAATCATATGGACAGTGGATCACAGCTGTGGCCACACATTGGAATCACTTGGGTTGCTTTTTAAAATCCCAGTTCTCTATCCTGTACCCCAGACCCATGGTTCTTAAAGCGTGGTCCTCAGGCCTGCAGCAGCAGTATCACCTGAGAACTTGTTAGAGATGTAAATTCTTAGGCCCTTCCCCAAGACCATTTGAATCAGAAACTCTGGAGTGGTGCCCAGCCAGCAGTCGGTGTTATAGTGCTCCCTGGTGATTCCAATGTGCAGCCAGAGTTGAGAATTCTAGAGCAAGGAGGATTTAGAGCAAGGATAGCAGGTGGGTTTCATAGTGCATGCTGGCTCTCATCTTATATGGACCATTGGGGAGGGAGTTGAAGATGGAATGCAGTCACTTGCTAGGTATTTGCCATTCCTGATTTTGGGATTTGGGTAATTTATTGATATTATAGAGGGTTGGATGTTGCACTTCACAAATAGAAGTCAAGAAGCATCCTATCCAGTTGGCCAAAGTGGGGAAGAGGGAACAGAGGAGAAAAGGAAAAACAAACAAATACTGGAATAGAAGAAACAAAAGGTTGGGCCAGGAGGGATCAAGTGTACTAGGTAAAATGTTATAAGTGAAGACATTCCAGATAGATTATCAAATATTTCATTTGGGCGGGCCCTGGCTGGTTTGGCTCAGTGGATAGAGCAATGCCTGCGGACTGAAGGGTCCTGGTTTTGATTCTGGTCGAGGGCACATGCCCAGGTTGCGAGCTCTATCCCCAGTGGGGAGCACTCAGGAGGCAGCCAATCAATGATTCTCTCAGATCATTGATATTTCTATCTCGCTCTCCCTCTCCCTTCCTCTCTGACATCAATAAAACTATATTTTTAAAAATTAAATATTTCATTTGGGCTTCTTAAAGAAGTTCAAGTGTCATGGGGAGTTTATGCCCACTTTATGGTCTAACGTCAAGCCTATTTGAAAAGTACCGAAGGCTTGTTCAACCCTTATTGTTTGGCATTAAAGGATACATTTCCTCTTAACATTTGGACTTTTGATAAGAATGTACTTTAATACAGGTATGGTAAATTTGAAATGAATTAAGCCAGAAAATAAAATATGTTTTCCAAGTATAAAGAGATTGGCACCGACGTGAGGAGTTAATGTGTCACATTCTTTTGATTTCCACTCCTCCAGAGAAATCACAGTATCTGTAATTTCAAAGGCATATTCTGAAGAATGTTATATTGTGATTTCTCTAAGCTGAATCTTCGAGATCTGTCTGGGAGTTTTCAGCTCTGACAAAATAAAAACGGACTCATTATAGTATCAGGTTCATTTGATTTTTCAAAAGTTAGTGGAAATATGCAGATCCCTGGAGAAACTCCTTTTGCTCTGCCTCGTTATAAGGCAGACGGAGGAAAGCAGGCTGGGCTGTGTTGAGTGCATCTGGAGCTTCTTATTTTTCAGATCTCAGCAGTATAACTTCTGCAAGCCCTTTCTGTGTGTGTTTTTCTCATCTCATCGTAAAACATTACATTTTCATGAGAAAGTCAATTTTGATCATTTCCAAAAAGCTAGCCCGTATAACAGAGTGTATGCCTCTTAGAAAAAAACTGTTCCTTTACTATAAAATAGAACCTGTCTTTCATACCTGATAAACGATTCTGATATAACTTTTATAATCATATTTATTACAGGAAAGATAATACTATTTTTTGAGATTACGTTTATCAAAATGTGGTTTTAATTTTTGTATTAATTTCTGAGTACTGACTTTATATTTTTAGATTGTTTTATGAATTGGGCTCTCTCTGAGTATAAAGTGGTTTTCAGCACACTGATATATTATTGAACATCTTCCTCAAATAGCAAACACATGCATTTCAACAGCTTTTTGGACAGAACCACATTTAATCATTATTTACAGGAAAAAATTTATGGCTTTTTAATTAACATTATTTTCTCATATTCTGGCATTGAAATTATGAAACTTCGTCTCAGTGTGTAGACTTACCTTGTTGTATTGCCAAGAGGAAAGAAGTGGCTTTTCTGCAAAGCTAAATAGTTTGTACTTTATTGTCTGCTACGAAACAGCTGCTGAGACCAGAAAAATGCCGTCTCATCATTGCGCCTGGGGTGTCCAGAAGAGGCAGGGAAAAATGACTGTAGCTCCCTGTCTGCCCTGGCACTCTCCTCCTTTCTTTTCATTTTCACTGCCCTGAAGAGCAGGAGAACAATATTCTGCAATTAAGGGTTCCATTAAGTTGAAGAAAAGAGCAAATGGGGGATGTTTGTTCTCCAGGCTGAAAAAATTTGTCTGGGGTTGGGGGGATAGTGGTAGTGGTATAGAGAGAGGTGGGTGGAGAGACGAAGTCAGGGCTGTTTGTTGAATATACTGTTAAGGACTGTTACCATCCTAATTAATCAAGTTAGAAATTACAGCTGTAGTCGGTTCCCCCCCAATTCTTGTTATCAATTTTCTTCTCTTTTGAGACAAAGCAAATATAAATTTTGTGTTCATTTGTCATTCGTTCTTTGACTTCAGCATCTCTGAAAATAACAATGTAGCACAAAAGCCCAGTATTTACCTAGTTGTAATGTGGGTTGCCATGGTGTTTTGCAAATTATTGCAATTATGTTCACCATGCGAGTCGCCCTTGGTAACTGGCGAAAAAACTGATAATCCTGTTTTGAACAAAAGGTCAAATTGCTGAATAGAAAGTCTTGATTAACTAAAAGATGTACAAAGTGGAATTATTTCCTACCATTCAGAAATAGTTCTTGATCGGGTTTGGGGGAGGGGGTGAGTAAGTACATCTGATTACTGAAGTACAAAGCATTGAAAGGATGTTGTCTTGAGCCTTTCATGTAGTCTTAATGGTGGCTTTTTTGTCAAATTTACCCATTTGCGGCATTGAAAGAGGCAGCTGCATTTAAGCTGGAGAGACGGTGCTTTTTCAAGAGTTCAGTGCATGGAAAGTTCTCAGCAGTATCTGCAGTTTACTAGTAGCCCCTGGTCTATTAAAACTGATGTGCCGCATTTGAGCCCATTGCTCTCAGTACTTGTGAACCCCTCTGGCTGATGATCTAATAAAGTGCTCTTACTGGACAATCTCTGATCAGCTACTTAAAAAGGAGCTTGGAGGAGGGGGCCGGAGGAGGAAGCCTCACAGGCAGTCAGACTTGGTGTAGGCCAGGAGATGTGTGGCTAAACCAAAAGGCTTGTCTCGAAGATAATCTGGGCTGAGGTATTTGCCATGGGGTTTTGGTTTTTGTGCCCCAAATCCTCTAAGCTGTGATCACCTTTTTTTTTGGAAGGAAATCTTAATTTTATTCCATGCTGAATAAGTTAAGATTAGAAATGTCTTTTTAAAATTCAAAAATCCACCTTTGTGGATTTGTTTGTGAAATTACGGGCATTCATAAAATACATGATTCTGTGTTTATGTCAAAGCAAAAGTTTCCCTGGTTACATCCAAAGATGCATTTCTTCTTTTCTGAATCTGGCAGATCATCTGGGGGAGTGAATTTCGAAGGAAGGGGGGTTCTCTTTTTTTAATGGCCACCTGAAAAATCAATTCTCAAAACTTTTGAGAGTGTGTGAAAGTGGCATGAAAGCAAGGGAAACCTTAACAAGTTTGTGAGTTTACATTCTGCATCACCTAGCAACCCCCTGGCTCAGCCAGATCTCTTGTCTACCCTTAGTTCTGTTTACAGACCATTCAAACAGCCCTTCGAAACCATGAAAGATATTCCGTTTCATTAGTACCACTCTCAAGGAGAAAATAATTAAAGTTAAATGAACAAACATTGCCTGGTGATGGTTTGAACTCCATACTGATTTTAAGATGCCCTTTGAGGCAATTGCATATATAGTTCAGTTTTAACATTTGCTGCTCTGTACCCAAAGGCATACCACATTAAACCATGCCAATAAATTCTAGCCTGCATACAAACAAATAATAACAATTACTTTAGCTAGACTTGAGCATAGAAAAGAAACTGTGCTTGTAATAAGGTTCGAGCATGTCCTCCTGATTGAATTTTTTAAACATTTGATTCCTACCCTGGACATGAGCTGATCCATGTGTACACTGAATAAAGGCAGGGGAGGGGACGTGGGAACAAAGCGTCTCTCTTTAAAACTGATTTGCTACCCACCTTCAGAGATCCAGCATCATAAAGAAAAGTGTTCAAATCATCTTCCATCGAAGGCTATGTGGATCTCAGTGAGTGGCTTAATTTGATAAATTATTCTAATACCACTAATACATGCCCTGCCACTTTCTACTTGAGAACTGCTTATATGCTTAAATTGACCTATTTTTTGAAATTTCTGAACTAGTCTAAAATGTTTGAAAGAAAAAACGATTTTATGTGCTCTTTTTTCCTTAAGCACATTCCCAGAAAATTCATCTTGGTTACAATGAAACACATGGTATAGCTCAAGGTATTTTTTCAGATGGATTGGTGATTTGATTATATTGAAAGCTCTGTCAAAACTGTGTCTTCCCTCATTAATAACGGTTTTCTGATTATAAAAGCAATATACACTTACAGAAATTTTAGAAAATACAGAAACAGAAGAAACCACCAAAAGGGAACCAGTGATGGCATTTTAGAGTATTTCCTTCCAGTCTTTTTTTCTGGTTACATATTGACGAAACTAAACCTTGAGTTAACTTTTGAAGTTTATTTCTTCATGTGTGTAATATAGTGAAGGTGATTTTTTTTTTTTCAAGAGTGAGACTTGAGAGCAAGGTCAGTGGTGGAAGTAATTAACAATTTTTTCTTAGAGGCTTTATCACTAAAATCATATAAACACCAGAGTAGCCATTTTACCATTCCATTTTATTTTTTTTCCCCTTTTTCTTGTTGAAATGACTATATGCCTTAACTGGCACATCCGTTTATAAGCATTCATGTTCAAAAGTTGGACATTCATCGTGGTTGGAATATTACATCCCCAAGTCACTTGTAGCTTCACATAGTGAAAACAAAAGTCTTTTGTGAAAAGATTTGTAATACAATAGAGATTAATGGAATGTGGAGAGGAAAATGCTTTCCATTTTCTCATATAAAGCGAAAGCAGGGCTGCTCACAAATCTTGTATTTTTATTATTTGTATTTTCTTAGCTCTCTAACATCCACAGTACATGGCTGGGTTGCATGAGCTCTTTGTGCTTTGTTGACAGTTGACAGACAAAGCGAAATTATTCCTGAAGCAAGGTACTGTGTACTTAGTTGTGACCTATTATAGCCTAAGAATGTAGCTTGCTTTTGAGTTGGATGAATAGGGAGAGTATTTTATACAATAGGCTTGAATATACCAGGAGAGATTTTCAACTGCCCATACAGAAAGATACATGTTCACCATTGAACCCCCCCCCAATGTAATCTTCCATATAAAGTAATTTTAAGTATATTTTGCCCAGTTGCTTGCGTGGAGACGATTTTAACTGTTCTAGTATTGTCCTACAGTGGTAAAATAAAATTGCTGGTAATTGTTGGCTTTCTCTGCTCACAGCATAGCAGGAGAAGATGGTTTAATGTCCCTCAGGTACATCTTCTGATGTTCAACTTCAGATTGCAAATTAAAATAACACGGCTATGGTATTGGATTTGATGTGAGGCAAAGCAGAACAACTTGCTAATTTATCATGTAATATACAATTGCCGAGGTTAGAATTTGTCCACTTGTAGTGCTATTCTGTGTGTTTAAATGAGGAGCGCTGTTTGCATCTAACCTATCATAACAGTTGGGGAGTGCTCCATTATCCTTTCAGCAAACTGATGGCACAGTCTGGTCCTTGCACAAATGATAAGATCAATAAGTTTCAAATAACTTGGATGAAATGACATGTGACTGTTCATTTAAAGAGATGTCTTACTTTAAAAATCAATTTTAATAATATTCAAAATTCTTACATTGACCGACAAGGTACTTTCCACATCTGTTTTGATAATTTTGTTAAAAAAATATTTTTGTATTAACTTTGGTGAATAGTTAGTTTATATATATATTTTTCCTGAGTTTCTCTTTCATCTCCTACCCTGGCACCTCTCTGAGACTTAATAATCACTCTTTGACATACCAGAATGCTGCAGTGTGGAAAATTTAACTTTAAATGCAAAATTATGTTCCTGTTAAAACTTCCCCTGGAGATCTTAGGAAAAATTTCTCCCAGTTTTGGGTGCAAATGTGGGTCAGAAAGCAATTTGTTTTTTTATGTTTCTGAAAGTCCCAAATCACAACATGTCATTCTTCAAAGGCAGCTGTAGGCCCATACTGTGTTCTATCTATAAGAAGACCCATTTTATGCTGGGGATAATTCTGTGACAAAAATTTGACTACAAGGAGACCCCAGAACATGTATAAATGGTTTGGGGTGAAAAGAGGGTCTGGTGTTCTCAAAGTGCACTAGTTTGGGGAGAGGGGGTGTTTAGGCCATTATAGAAAAATAATGATATGATGAACTCTAAGAGCATGCGTGCTGGCAGACCTAGCCCTGTGACCCTGTCATTGCACTCCTGGAGAGCCATTACAGTTTAAACTAAATCATATGTCACTGCTTTATTGCGTTGTGTTGTCTCTTGAAAATCTCTGAATTCCAAGTAAAGCAAAGACCACCTCCTCTTCCCTCACCATCCATTCTATCTGTAACTTCAAATCCAGTTTAGTTTTTTGTTTTATTTTTGTTTTTATTGATTTCAGAGAGGAAGGGAGAAAGAGAGAGAGATAGAAACATCAATGATCAGAGAGAATCATTGATCCGCTACCTCCTGCACGCTCCCTACTGGGGATCAAGCCTGCAACCCAGGCATGTGCCCTTGACTGGAATCGAACCAAGGAACCTTCAGTCCACAGGCCGTCACTCTATCCACTGAGCCAAACCAGCTAGGGCTCCAGTATAGTTTTATCAAGGAAAGCCTGATCATTTCACTTACATGGACTACATAGTTGTATTATTTTGCAGTCAAATTGAGATGTAGCTCTGCCTAATTTTACCCATTATTCATCATTGGGATTCTCCATTTTGGGATAACACCAGGTGAAAATTGACCTGGCTCTTACCACATTTGAATATTACACCTTTAATAGTGCAATGTCAGCTATAGCCCAGCACTGGTATTCCCCAGTACTGGAGGCATATGTAGGATAATAATATTTTAATTTATTGAACTCTGTGTGGGTTTTCTTATTTGATCCTTTTAACAATTCCAATCGGATAGGTGTCATTACTTCCTGTTTTATAGACAAGGAGACTGAGACTCAGAGGTTTGGTGACTTCTAAAAATGACCCATTAATGAATGAGAGAGAAACACACTCAGGTGTGGTTTTCCATAATCTCAACTCTGTATTCTTCAATGAGTGTGAACCTTTGTGCTAGAGACTGTGGAAGACACTACCAATCCAAAGCAGGTCACTTCTGGGGGCCTGACCATCCATTTAAGGAGGTAAAATAAGATGGTTCAGGGATAGTGCAAAGCGTTATGTGCTCAGTTGTAGCTGGGATACAGGGAGCAGGCCCTGGGGGGGTGGGAAAATTTCATAGGAGAGGAATGGAAGTGGTGTTCAAGGATTAGGTGTTTTATGCAGAGCTTCTACAGCATGAGTACAGACAAGGAGTTGGCAATAGGCAAAATGTGATGAAGTCGGTGAAAAAAAATCTGATGGGGCAAAGAGTTTGTGTAAGAGAATGATGAGAAAAGAGGAATGGGATGAGGCTGTAAAAATTGGAAAGCCAGACCAAAGCATGGGTTCTTAATACTCTCTGAGAGGTATCAGGTTGGGGGATGGGAGTGGAAAGGCCTTGGGAAACTAGGCTTGGCCTCTCTTTGCATTGGGTGTGGGAGAGAATGGAGTCAGGGAAACCTGATAGAGGACTATTGCAATAGATTGACTCTGAGGTCTGGGCTTGGGGTGAGGTTGGTGATAATAGGACTATAAGGCCAGGGGGCAGACTTGGTGATTGACTGGAAATGGGAGAAGGGCCCACAACATATTTGATTCAAGAATAAGAAATACTCCAGCCACCGTGGCTCAGTGGTTGAGTGTCGACCTATGAACCAGGAGGTCACTGTTTGATTCCCGGTCAGGGCACATGCCCAGATGGGGCATGCAGGTAGCAGCCAATCAATGATACTATCTCATCATTGATGTTTCTCTCTCTTCCTCTCCCTTCCTCTCTGAAATCAATAAATATATATTTTTTTAAAGAATAGGAAATACTGTGGACCTGGCCAAGTGGCTCAGTTGATTGGAGCATTGTCCTGTATACCAGAAGGTCTTGGGTTTGATTCCTGGTTGCAGGTTCATTCCCCAGTCAGGGCTCATACAGGAGGCAACTAAGCAATGTCTGTCTGTCTGTCTGTCTGTCTCTCTCTCTCTCTCTCTCTCTCTCTCCCCCCCCCCTCTCTCTCTCCTCTCCCCCCTCCATCTATAGCAGTGGTTCTCAACCTTCCTAATGCCTTGACCCTTTAATACAGTTCCTCATGTTGTGGTGACCCCCAATTTCATTGTTACAAATTGAACATAATTAAAGCATAGTGATTAATCACAAAACAATATGTAATTATATATGTGTTTTCCGATGGCCTTAGGCGACCCCTGTGAAAGGGTCGGTCGACCCCAAAGGGGTCGCAACCCACAGGTTGAGAACCACTGGTCTATTGAAATCAATAGAAACATATCCTCAGGTGAGGATTAAAGAAAAAAAACAAAGATAATAAGGACTGTGAATTTTAGACCCTTTCCTTATTATTTTCCATGAACGTGCTCCTGTGCATTTTTATTTTATCGCTTCTATGCATTCATTTACAAAAGTCTCCCCTATCCATGGAGGATACATTCCGCAGTGGATACCTGAAACCACAGATAGTACCAAACCCTATATTGCATGTACTATGTTTCTTCCTATACATACATACCTATGATAAAGTTTAATTTATAAATTAGGCACAGTAAGAAGTTAACAATAACTAATAATAAAATAGAATAGTTATAAAATACTGTAATAAAAGTTATGTGAATAAATGTTAAGTAAAATAGGAGTTACTTGCTCAAAAGCACTATGGTACCTCCACAGTCATCTGATAACCAAGATGGCTAATAAGTGACTAGTGTGCAGAGGTGTTTATAGTATGGAGTCACTGGCCAAAGGGATGATTCACATCCTGGGGGGATGGAGCAGGACTGCACAAGATTTTATCATGCTACTCAGAATGGTGCACAATTTAGAACTTACACATTGTTTATTTCTGGAATTTTTCATTTAATATTTTCAGCCTGGGTTGATCAGGGGTAACTGAAACCACAGAAAGTGAAACTGTGGCCCTGGTTGGTTGCTCAGTGGTTAGAGCTTCTCCCCATGGACTAAGGGGTTCAGGAGTCGATTTCCAGTTAAGGGCACATACCTTGTACCTCAGTTGCATGTTCCCCAGCCCCAATAGGGGCACATGTGGAAGGCAACTAGTTGATGTGTCTCTCTCATATCATTCTCTCCCCCCCCCCCTCTCTCTCTCTCTCTCTCTCTCTCTCTCTCTCTCTCTCTCTCTCTCTCCTCCTCCTCCTCCTCCTCCTCCTCCTCCTCCTCCTCCTCCTCCTTCTCTTTCTCCTCTCTCCCTTCCACTCTCTAAAAATCAATGGAAAAATATCCTCAGGTGAGGATTATAAAAATAAAAAAGAAAGTGAAAATCTATTGGTAAAGGGGAACTACTATATTCAAAAGATATTTTTGAGTGCTTCCTATGCACCACATTTCCAGGTCTGGATGATTTTTGTGCATGCATCCTTCTAAAAATGCAAAGTATACTCAAATTAATAACAGTTTGTGTTTAAAGGGCAACTGCCAGAGGAACACCTCAGTTACCAGTGGAAATCAATCTCTTTTTATCATGTGCAGAAACATTTTAGTTAAGGCCTCAGAAATATTAGCAATCAGAACCAATCAACATTTCACATAATTTTGTATATAATGATTTAAAGGAATCATTGTTTTGCTATTGGACAGGTGGCTTCACCTCTTTTGAATCCTTTACATATAAGCATGGTTTGGGTAGCCCTCGGAAAACTTAATGGCCTTATTTCTTCTCACACACACAAAATTTATATGTATGTATATAAAATTCAGAATATTTTTATTTTTGCAAAACTACCCAAATTTGTGTAGCCATAAAAGGGGCTGCAGAAATATGTACATGAAAATATAAAATAGACAAAGTATGTTAATAACCTTATTTCTGTTGGTTATGACAATTTGGCACTTTGGTATGGCATTGCATAATAAAATGACATATTTGGATGACAGACAACGTCCTTAGAGTGGTTTTGGAAGTTTTTATTAAAGCCCAAATCTTCTTATAGGTTTGACTTCCAAAGAACTACATTTTATTAAATTTTTTTTCTTCTATTGACTTGGCAACATAATTTTGGACAGTACATTATTTCCCAACATGGGAAATGAACATTAGTTTAGTTTTGTCTCTGTGAGTAGTAATTCAAAGTAAATTTATAAAATGTTAGCATTTTCATTTACTTCATTTTTAACACCCATGCAAGGTAAATTTTACTGTGAGATCTTGCAATGGATGATTTGCCCCATCATGGGATTTTTTTCAAAGAGCTGGCATATTTATTTTTAAGGACACAAATGTTCTTTGAAAGGTAGACTTAATACATTCAACTGTTATTTGTTGGGGGGAACAAAGGGTTAACCAAAATGTACTTGAAAAAATTGAATGGAAGCAAAGCATATATTGAATATGATTAGGGCCTATTTCCCCCATAGAAGAGTTTTGTTTAAAATAGACCATGACCAAAAGCTCAATTATAAAAATAAAACAAGAGGTATAAAGAGCTACAGGCTTTAATATTTTTTCAGCTCCAGTTCCCTTCACACAGTTATCAGCATGTTTAATTTCCAAGTATAATAGCACTAGTTATTGTTGTCATTTGTAAAAGGAGATTAACAGATAGCAAGTACAAACAAACCCAAATAAGTACTGAATAGAGAGAGGTGACAAAGAAGAAAAGAACTCTTTAATGTTAATTATAACTGGTAGGAAGTCTAGACAAATTATATTATCTGTTTTCTATATTACTTGAAAGGCCATTTAGTTAGTAACTCTGTCAGAGATAGTTAGGTGTTTGCTTTAGAAACAGGTGAGGTAACAATTTAGGTCGCCCTGGTTTGCAGCTCACCTCGTGAGTCATGGAGTTGTATTAAATTGATGGAATCAGGTTTCAAAACCTGAAAAGAAATTGTTTTAACTTCCAGGTTATATCCTGGTGCTTAATAATTTATTGTCTCAAAAATGTAACAACTCCAGCCCAGCTAGTGTAAGGTCATGGTTTGATTCCAGGTCAGGGCACATACCTGGGATGTGGGCTCCATCCTCAGTGGGGGGCGTGCAGGAGGCAACCAATCAATATTTCTCTCTCATCATTGATGTTTCTATCTCTCTCTCTTTGCCTCTCCCTTCCTTTCTGAAATCAATAAAATATATATATGTGTGTGTGTGTGTGTGTGTGTGTGTATTTTTTTTTTAATGTAACAACTCCAAATGAATGATAAAAGAGTCATCCAGTCCTACATTTTCCACACGTGGTTTGCTTGAGTCTACTGTTTCCTTTATTAATATGCCTACATGGTAACCAGAAACAACTTAATCTGACCTTCAGTGTTCATAGGCTTCATTTAAAGCTTAATACCTGCTGCTGCCATCAGATGTACTGTCCCCCTCGGTATTCTCCATACCTAGAATAGACTAAACCAAAGTATCTTGTTTCTTTAATTCTAAGAGGCCATCAATTGTGAGTTATATCTTAACAGCTTTTTTGAAGGAAATACAAATACATCATTAAATGTACATGTCAATTGTAAATGCATCTGAGTTTTAGAAATAGTAAACTGAATAAAAATGTGTTCTTAAATCAAGAAAATGTGGCACTTGGCCCTATGATGACTATGACTATGACTATGACTATGACTCAGAACCACTGATTCTTTATTCTAGTTTGTGGTAGGATCCACATAACTCCATCCCTTCTCTGTTTGGCATTTATAGTTGGTACCATACAAATTGCTTCTTAAAGCCAAACTGTACTGAATTACGTGTGTGTGTGTGTGTGTGTGTGTGTATACCTTGTTTTCATATTTAGATTGTAATTTCCTGAAACTCTCCACAATATTAAATATATTTCTGGGTATATATTAAAGATTTCATAAGGACTCCTTGAGACCCTCTACATGAAAAGTTTAAATTAAATATTAAAATATTTCAGCCAATTGACTAAAGATAGGAATGAAGCTAACTATGAATGTATTGTCTAGATGGATTTTATATTCTTTAAAGATAGCATATTATCTTTTAGTACAAAATGTTACAGTACGCTTCCTTTGGGTGTACTAGTAAAAAAGCTATAAATGGAGCTGGAAGAACTGATTGGGAGTTCTTTGCCTTGACTTGGTTGTAGCTACTTCCAAGAAGAGCCTATTCTGAAGAATGAGGTCACTTAGCACAGCGAATAGGGACATCCTGCAGCTTTGGATTAATGCTATGTGGCCACATTAATAAGTGGCAGACGAAGGTCCCTAACATAATTAAGGAGCAATTGTAGATATATTGCTCTCCTTTAGGCAGAACAAAACCAAACAGGTTGCTCAGTCTAGAAACAGGGAACGTGGTTAAAAATGTCACTGATGCCTTTCTTAATCATACTCCACATAGTTCTCTCTGGCCTTCATTCTTTTGCGCATGTTGTTTTCTCTACCTAAGTTGTCTTTCCTGCCTTCTCCAACTTATACTTACTCTTCAAGACCAGTTCAGAAGTTCTGCTTCTCCAAAGGTTCCAGGTCCCTGCTTGCAGCTCCCCGAGTGGGAACCCATGCAACAAGGGAACATACCTTGTTCACCTTTATACCCCCTAGTTTGCCTTAGGTGTATTATGCCTAATACATATAGCACTAAAGCCCCCAGAGAACCTGAGTTTTGCTCAACCCCATTTGTGAAGTCTTATCTTGTTTAACAGATACGCTTCATAGCAAACAATGCTGATTTAAGATAACAGGCATACTGTTATCACATGTGTATGAGAACATTCACACAAGAGCAGCAAGGGGGAGTAACTGCAGGAGGGAACTGTACAGAGAAGTGGGCAGTGGCTATTTGAAACCACTGGGAAAGGGTGGTCAGTTGACGTAATCCTTGAAAACATGGCAGTCTCCAGAGAACATCCTATATAATACAGAGGTGATATGCAAATTGACCATCACTCCAACACACAAGATGACCGCCCTCTTGTGGTCAAAGATGGCTGCCACAAGATGTCTGGCAGGGTAGGGCAGTTAGGGGAGATCAGACCTGTAGGGGAGGGCAGTTGGGGGCGACCAGGTCTGCAGGCAAGGGCAGTTAGGGGTGACCAGGCCAGCAGGGGAGGGCAGTTAGGGGTGACCAGGCCAGCAGGGGAGAGCAGTTGGCAACCAGGCCTGCAGGGGAGGACAGTTGGGAGTGACCAGGCCAGCAGGGGAGGGTAGTTGGGGGCAACCAGGCCTGCAGGGGAGGACAGTTAGGGGTGATCAGGCCGGCAGGGGAGGGCAGTTAGGGGTGACCAGGCCGGCAGGGGAGGGCAGTTAGGGGTGACCAGGCCGGCAGGGGAGGGCAGTTGGGGGTGACCAGGCTGGCAGGGGAGGACAATTAGGGGCGACCAGGCTGGCAGGAGAGGGCAGTTAGGGGTAGTCGGGCTGGCAGGGAAGGGCAGCTAGGGGCAGTCAGGCTGGCAGGGGAGTAGTTAGGGGGTGATCAGGCTGGCAGGCAGAAGTGGTTAGGGGCAATCAGGCAGGCAGGCAGGCGAGCAGTTGGGAGTCAGCAGTCCTGGGTTGTGAGAGGGATGTCCCAGATTGGAGAGGGTGTAGGCTGGGCTGAGGGACACACACACACACACACACACACACACACGTACATGAATTTCATGCACTGGGCCTCTAGTGTGTAAAATAATGTTTTAATTTTATTTATTTTTTAAAGTATATTTTTATTGATTTCAGAAAGGAGAGGAAGAGAGAGAGAGAGAGAAACATCAGTGGTGAGAGACTCATTGATCGGCTGCCTCCTGCATACTCCCTACTGGGGATGGAGCCCACAACCCAGGCATGTGCCCTGACCAGGAATTGAACCATGACTTCCTGGTTCATAGGTTGATGCTCAACCACTGAGCCACACCAGTCCAGCAGTGTTTTAATTTTACATAAAAGAGTTGCTTACATTTAGTCAGTGTTTCTCTTATGCCAAGCATAGTTCTAAGCACTCTGAATGTATTACATCACAACCACAACAACCCTGTAAAGCAGGTACTGTTGTATTCATTTCACAGAGAAGGAAACTGATCTCAGCAATCTATAATAATAAAAGCATAATATGGTAATTAGAATGGACAGCCGAATGATCTTCCAGACATCCTTCTAGACCAGCGGTTCTGAACCTGTGGGTTGCGACCCCTTTGGGGGTCGAATGACCCTTTCACAGAGTTTGCCTAAGACCATCGGAAAACACATATATAATTGCATATTGTTTTTGTGATTAATCACTATGCTTTAATTATGTTCAATTTGTAACAATGAAATTGGGGTCACCACAACATGAGGAACTGTATTAAAGGGTCGTGGCATTAGGAAGGTTGAGAACCACTGTTCTAGACGAAGCTGTGGCTGTGTGGGCCGAGCCCCTTGCACAAATTTCGTGCATCGGGCCTCTAATTAAGTGATAAATAATTACTCGGCTGTTGGGAAAGTCATTTATTTCTGTGTGGTATATTCTTTACTTTGGTAATGGTCTGTACTAATAAACTAAAATCCATTGGTTTACATCTGTGAATAATCATATAAGATTTTATTGGGAGGTATTTTTGTATGTGGGATGGGATTGTATTTTAAGAAAAGAGAATACCATCTCATGTAATCTTTCTTTTTGTAAAACTTGATGAATTGCCTAACTTTTAAGTTTGGGGCATAGATCAAAATAAACACATCAGGAAAGAAAGGTAAGGAGCTATTTCGGAATCTCTAAGGAAAGTTTGAATGAGGTGAGTCAATCTTGATAATGAAAGGGGTCTTTATTTGCCTTTGTTGATGGTGGCGAGGGGACTGAAGTGTTCTCTTTTTTCTCTGCAGGGCTGGTTGATTTGTGAAGAGCCAACCTGTCGAAATCGAATTCGGCACCTTCCCCTTCAGTTTTCCCGAAATGGACCTCTTTGCCAAGTCTGCATGAAAGCTACACTTCGACCAGAGGTAAAGGTGGCATAAATGATGCTAAAGAAGTGTGTGTGTGTGTGTTTAGGGGGTGGGGGTTGTGTTTGTCCATTCCTTAGCTCTGGGAAGTAGATATTTGGAGTTTGCTGGGTACAGACACCCTACTACCATACACATATATTTTAAATATTCAGACTTCAAAAAGATACGCTTTTTTCTTCACTTCATGAGCAATACTGTATTTATAGCTAAAAGAGAAACTAATTCTCATATGGGTTACTCAGATTTCTTTGGTCACCACTTGATAATTACAAAGAATAGGTACCATTTCTTTGCAGAAACTGCTGTTACCTTTGGACTAGATCAGAACCCTTTTTGTAAGTACCAGAAAACCTCCCAAACCGGTACCCTACAGGGTTTATTTGTATGGGCTTCCATTGTTTCTAAGTAGCAGCATAGATCAGTGGTTCTCAAGCCTTTTCTCTGCCTTAATACATATACCTGAGGTATAAGGCAGACTATCATTAGTGGCTCTCAACTGGGGAGCACATGGTCTGGAACCCATCTTCCTGGTAATTTCCTTTGAGCATCATCCAAGCACCATTTCCCAAACTGTGGGGAGAAGAATGTTTGGGGGTCTTGCATGCAAAGAGGGTTTTGTAATCAACTACATCTAGCAAACTCTGGACTAGCCAAAGTTAAACAGGCTTATTGCAGATTCTCAGAGCCTATAAAATGGTCATGTGTAGTCTGTCTCGCCTAACAGGACTGTAATGTGCCTCACTTTCCACATTGGTCTGGCCCGAGGATTTGTAAGGATTTTGGTGAGAAGAGAGTGAGAAACCTGTTATGTATTTACTTGTTTTTTAACACAGAGGCAGGTTTCTTTAAGCAACTTTTATCTTCAAATCTTTTCACTTAAAATGGTTGATCCACAGGCTAGTTTTAGTGAATTATTTAAGATGATATATTGTCTTTTCACAAAATTTAGCAAGAAGTCAGAAACTACAAATGGCTACAACCATTGTTGTATATTCTCTTGTTTTGCTTATCCATATGTATGTTTTACGTGTTTTCAGTCATAATGAAAATACGCTTTTGTATTATCTTTTGTCAAGCATCTGTCTGTATTGCTACTTAATTTTCAGTACCAAAAATTTTAAATGCAATGTTGACCATCCCTCTCATTGGGCATGTTAGGCTACTTTCATTATGTCTTTATTAGAAAACTGTGACAAATATTTTCTTGCTTAAGTTATTTTTTGTTGTTATTTGAGGTATTTCATCAATAGTATACATCAAAATACATAAATACAATATGGTCATGATTTGTATTGCCAGATTGCTTTCTTATTAGGTTATCCCAACTTAGACTATAACCAGTTTTTACTACCACCTTTGTAGCATTTAAACATTATTATTCACTTATACTAAACTAATTTGATATGTATAAATGTTCCTTCCCTAATTTTGTAGATCTTCCATAATTAACAAAGTAGAGTGTAGGTTTTCTAAAAATACAGAACACAAAGTGAGAATTAGCTGTTGCAGCAAATTCTTTTTACGTCAGCCTCATGGCAAGACTTGCATCAGCAGGTGCAGAAAGAAAACAAGAGTGTATCAATTTAGTGTGAGTCATCAGTCCAATTGCAGACTCCAGGGGAATCACCTTGCTTCAAGAACCCATGCTGCCTTTGAGCCTTTAACATCTAGATCATCAAGTGAAGTTCAGTGAGAATTGAATTACTTCTTAGAAAGTCAACCAGTTTTATGATTGCATTCTTGGTGAAAGAAAGTAAAAGAAAAGTGTACAGCTAGCAGATCAGTAACCTTTCAGTACACGTTGATGATGTTCCTGGTAGGTTGATGATGTTATTGGTGAGTGGTTTCATATATCTGGTTTTCTTTGATCATTTATTATCCTTTTTAAATGAGCGAACTGACAGGCATTTTGAAATAATTTCTTTCGCTTCGTATTCTTGTCCTCAAAACGGTGGCATTTGGGGCAGGCATGCATCAAAGTTATCAGCTACTCTGCCCAGAGAGAAGCTTTTATAGCTTAGCTCCTTGGGTCATATTGCAGCTCAGAACATGACCCTTGGGAATAGCTGGAGGTTCATAGCATCCTGGTTGGTGATACTGCCCTTAGCTTTTCCTCACAGGGACCTGGAGAGTGGGACTAAGTCTGTTCTTCTGCAGTTCATTTTGAGTTGCTAGTGATGAGTGGGGAATTTCTTACTTCTATTTATGAGGTTCCTAGGCTTTCCTAGCAGGAAGAAAAAGCTATATCTTTCCTCACTTAACAGCGTCAATAGGTTTTGTGACTTGAAGCAAAATGATGTATAATGAAACCAGTTTTACATAGGCTGATTGATATAAATAAGAGTTAATTTCCTATGACATCTCATCAATTTTATAACAAAACAACGTTATTCGAGGACCTGCTAATAGTTCTAGAGAAGTTCCAAAATCAGTGGTACTATGGATAGGGTCATTATAATAATTATCATAGGGTTTTCCAACGTGTTAATTTTGCAGGATTGTGCTTAACTGGTTTTTAAGTTCTGGGTTGCTGTGTCTCAATCATATTTTACTTTCATTTAAAAATTATTTATTGAACACCTGTATCCGAGCACTTTGCTAGGTGCTAGGGACATATCAAATGACCAGGGCATGTCCTTATTTATGAAGCTATTTTAACATTACCTAAATTATATAAAATTGATTATCTGTGAGCAAAAATAGGCATTTGTAAATATCCATTTGAACAAAAGCACTGCTTTCCTAATGTTAGACTAGTGGGGACTTTAAACACGTTCAAGGTTGATGGTAAAGCAGTTGCCTCTTACTGTGCCAGTCTCATCCTCACATAATAAATCTACTCTCATTTAGTCCTGGGTTGCAGTTTGCTTGAGTACTTTCCAGAATTGACTTGGAATATGAAAACTGGCTCTTCTTCCGGCTCATGTTGCCAGAGTTATGAGAAGTAAGCTGGGGCAATTTTGTTCCCAGGGTTTCAGATGTATCTCTCTTCTAAAATACCTTTTTAAAAAAAAAAAAAAATCAGTAACGTTTTCTTAGGTTCATGGGAATTTAACAGTATGCAAATTGCTGATTATTAAAAATATATTCTCTGGGTATCCGCTGCTACATAGGAAGTCCAAATAAATACAGGAATAAAAACTTCGAGGACTGCATTAAGTTCCTAAGTGAATAGAACCCTTTTCCACACTGGTGATAGAGACGGGACTTACCCAGGACAGAGAATAAATATCTTAGTATCTCCTTATTTTAGGGACATGGTTTTGACTTCTTAAGGTGACCAAATCTGTATGGCTATGAGCTGAACCCACAGTGTATTCTGTGTTATATAATTCATAAAAAATAAAGCGTAAGTTTTGTTTTCATTATAGAACTAGGATTTTAAACCAAGTTAAAGTTTTTCTCACTAACATTTCTATCTTTGACGAGATGAGAAACCATCTACATGAGTGAGACTCCCTGGGCCATGGTAGAAATAATTTGTGAAATTGTACAGCCCCTGAGGCAGGAGAACTGTGGTAGAGCCTTTTATTCAGGTTTTCATTCAACTAAATTTCTTGAAGGCCACTTATGAGGAAAGCAGTAAAATGACTTAGAATCCTACTTTGGGATAACTCTAGTGTTTTCCACATTATCCTCAGTTATAAAGCTTTGAAAAATTTTATAATGGAATATGTGTACCATACTGGACTTTGGCATTCAAGGGAGAATTTAAATGATGAACTTATAATCATTGTGTGTTACAGTTTCAAAATGGCTATGGTTGAATGAATTGTTGATATGATAAGTCACTTAGGGACACTGAGAATGTTGTCAAGCCACCTGGGAGAGTGTTTTGTTTCAGCATAAAATGAAAATAGAAAAATAATTGTGATCTCTTAAGGTAGTAATCATGAGTTGTCCAGCCAGAGAACCTTAGAACCATGATGGAAAGTCTTGAACATTTGTATCTAGTAATTAGTTACCCTTCAGTAGACTCTCAGTGTTTACCATGAAGGGTCCTTTGGATCTCTGTTGTGATTTTAATGTGCTTGTTCTTTGATGCAGAAATTGCTAAATTCTACATACAGCTTCTCTTACCACAAAGCAGATGCTAGCCTTCTTTTTAATTTTTCCATCCCTTTTTATTAAAGTGAAATTCACATAATGTAAAATGAACCATTTTGAAGTGAATTATGCAGTAGCATTTAGTACATTCACAATGTTGTGTGACCACTGCCTCTAGTTTCAAAACATTTTCATTACCCCCAAAGAAATCCCTATGCCCATTAGGAATCATATAATATACTAGAGGCCCAGTGCACAAAAATTTGTGCACTGGGGGTGGGGGTCCCTCAGCCTGGCCTGCACCCTCTTGCAGTCCGGGAACCCTCAGGAGATGTCCACCTGCCAGCGTAGGCCTGCTCCCTGAGGGATCGGGCCTAAGCTGGCAGTCAGACATCCCCTCTGGCAACCTGGGAGCCCTCGGGGATGTCCAAATGCCGAGGAGGCAGGAGAGGCTTCCACCACCACAGCTGCACTTGCAGCTGTCAGCCCAGCTTGTGGCTGAACAGAGCTCCCCCTGTGGGAGCGCACTGACCACCAGGGGGCAGCTCCTGCATTGAGTGTCTGACCCTGGTGGTCAGTGCACATCATAGCAACCAGTCATTCCTGGCCATTCCACTGTTAGGGTCAATTTGCATATTGCCCTTTTATTATATAGGATGACCTTTTTTGTGTGGATTCTTTCAACTAGCACAATGTTTCTGAGGTTCTGCCATGTTGTAGCATTTCATGTGTCAGTATTTCATTGCTTTTTATGGCAGGATAATGGTCCATTGCATAGAGATACCATCATGTGTTTATCTAGTCATCCACTGATGGGTTTCTTCTTTCAATATACTTTCAAAGTTTATTTTCTTTTTCATTAGCTAGATAGGTCCTACATTTGGCCTAAATGTGTGTCCTTTGACTCAACTCATTGTTCCAAGTGCAACTGAATGGATTGATCCTTTGCCTTCAGTTGTGGGGAGCCTATATAGGATTAAGCCTCGACTGACCTGTTGGCAAAGTCACAAACAAGTCCCAGCTTAGAGGGCACAGTCCTCTTAAGCATAATTAGGCTTGACCTTATGACGCTCCCTAGATCTTATCTGGGAAGCTAATGGGCTGAGGGAAGTGCAGCAAGAACAAGAACAAAAACAAGTGAAACTCACAAGAACAGTGTAACTATGGTCAAAACAAGTGAAATTGGCAAGAACAGTGTAACTATGGAAACCACTACCTTGTTTACCTCTGACTATAAAATAAAGGCTCAGCTTGCCTCGGGATCTTTCTCTGTGGCCTCAGCCAGGCACAGGAAGATCCACAGAGACTACAGAAAGCTAGAGAGTTCTGAATGCTGTCTCCGTGTAAAACATTCTTCGCTGACTCCGTCCACACCTTTGGGAACCCCTGGACCGCTGGGGCTGGACCCCGGCATTCAGTAAGCACTTATTCAGCATCTACTGTTTTCCTGTTTTATGAGAGCCTTTAAACAGTGAAAGTGGCTATCTTCCTGAGCCTGTCCCGGCTAGGCCCAATATTCCTAGGTCTTCAGACATTTTTCTAGTACTCTGCTTTTCAGAATAATGATCCCAATCTAGTGTTCCTTTCCCAATAAAGTGAGGAACCCAGAACTGCAGGCTACACTTCAGCTGCCCTCACTGGCGCTGGTACAGAGCAGAACAATCCTGCTGCTGCCAACTTTTCTAGGTAGCCAATTTCTGTGAAGTCTATTTAGGATTGCGTTAACTTTCTTGGCATCTATATTCACAATGTTGATTCATTTTGAGCCTTCTCTATACTAAAAGCACATAATATTTTTTGCACATGCAACCTCTGGCCCATGCCTTGTCAGGAGTTTTGAGAGCCAAGTGATTTATTTAGACTTAAGTCTAGGACTCCATTAGTGGTGTATTAGTTTCCTAGGGCTGCTGTAACAAAGTACCACAAACCAAATAGCTTAAAACAACAGAAACCTATTGTTTTCACAGTTCTGGGAGCTAGTTAGAAGTCTGAAATCCAGGTATTGGTAAGGCATTCTCTCTCTGAAATCTATAGGAGAGAATCCTCCCTTGCCTCTTTTTCTAGTGTCTAGTAATCCTTGGCATTCCTTGGCCTACAGAGATGCATCACTGTAGCCTCTGCATCTGTAGTCACATGGCCATCTTTTCCCTGTGTGTGTCTGTATCTTTTCTTCTTCATAGGACACCAATCATATTGGGTCAAGGGCCCAGCCTAACCCAGTATGATCTCATCTTAACCTGATTTTATCTACCAAGTTCTTATTTCCAAATAAGGCCACATTCATAGGTATTGGGGGCCTAACCGGAGTTCAGCACACCTTATTAGGGATATAATTCAACCCATAACAGGCAGGAATTGTACTGAACTGAAGGAATTAGAGACCAAAAGTAACAGCAGCTTAAACAGAATGGACATTCAGTTCTCTATCCAAGAAACAATACTGTATCATGTGACAGAAATCCAGGTGTGGGCTGTTGAGGATTACTATAGCTCCACAGCGTCATCAGGGGCATAAGCTTCTGCCCTTCTCCATCATTGGCAATGCCAGGCTTCTAACCTCAAGATCACAACGTGGTCCAAGATGGCTGCACAAACTCCTTCAGACCAGCCTACAAGATGGAAAAAAAAGCTGAAGGGTCTAGCAGTGGTTCTCAACCTTCCTAATGCTGCAACCCTTTAATACAGTTCCTCATGTTGTGGTGACCCCCAACCATAAAATTATTTTTGTTGCTACCTCATAACTGTAATTTTGCTACTGTTATGAATCACAATGTAAATATCTGATATGCAGGATGTATTTTCATTGTTCTCGACCCACAGGTTGAGAACCGCTGGAGGATACACCTCCCAGCCATGTCAATTCTTTGAGCAACCTTCCTGGAAGTTCCAGCCAACACTCCGGCTTACATTTCAGGGGCCGGAAATTATTCACATGGACAGAAGAGCTTTTTTGTTACTATAGAGCAGGGGTGGGAAACTTTTTTTTCTGCCAAGGGCCATTTGGAAACCCTTGTGACCAAATATAATGTCATTTGCAAACCATACAAAATTATCAGCTTAAAAATTAGCCTGCTATATTTGGTCAAACATTTCATTAACTTACCTCTAATACCT
The DNA here is from genome assembly GCF_964212035.1 of Myotis nattereri. Classification (NCBI taxonomy): domain Eukaryota; kingdom Metazoa; phylum Chordata; class Mammalia; order Chiroptera; family Vespertilionidae; genus Myotis; species Myotis nattereri. Next base: position 16,622,289 of record NC_138078.1, read on the forward strand.
TGGCAGGGTCAGACCAAATGATTTTGCCGGCCTTATACAGCCCACTGGCTGGATATTCCCCACCTCTGCTATAAAGAGTAGACAGGGTATTGCAGGCCAACCCACACTCTCTGTGACAGAGACCTTCCAGTGAACCCTGTGAAATCTCCTTGCTGTGCTCATCCCATCACTGTCCCATTGTGGATTTTTGGATCCTGATTCTGCCATGTGCCCAGCCTTTTGTCTACTACAGATCTGATGCTGTGATTAACCTTCCCTCTTTTATCTTCTCCAAAATATTGTTAAAGTGTTGAAGTGTATTTATGCACATACTAGTGGATAGGCTCCTTCTTCCAGGTGAACACTGCTCCATTTTAATCAGTACCTTTTATGTAGGACCGTTATACCACTTGCTAATCATCTTTTCTTCTAGTTTATCATTCTCCACAGGAGTCTCTCTCAAAGAGAAAACCACAACAATACTGATTGGATGTTGATGATCTCATGGTTTTGTGACTGGTTTGGCCCCTGGAATGAGAAATCATGGGGTCTGTTTCCTTGGACACTCTAATATTTTAAGCAGCATATTTAAAAATGTGCTTGCTCCTACTCATTTTACCCCAGAAGCCAGTTGCTTAAGGAGATGGGTCATATAATTTTTTAAAATATGGTTTTGGTAACTGGCCAGAAGACAGTGTGTAAGTCTCCGTGTAATGACTGTGGCCAAAGAATCTTGACTAACAGTGGGAGTGATAAGACAGGGCCATAATAATAAATCATGGAATGTAATAGGATTTATTGATTGATAGATCAATGTTAACTAATTAGAACATAAAAAATAATTATTAAACTAGGCACCTAAAAGAAACAAGAGGTGACTTAATATTTAAAATTATGTTTTGGGGGGAGTTTCAATTGATTTTTAGAGATAAAGGAAGGGAGAGAGAGAGAGAGAGAGAGAGAGAGAGAGAGAGAG